>NC_056743.1:898862959-899185059 GCF_019279795.1 Protopterus annectens
TTACTCTATAGTCAGGCACACTGAAGTCCCACTCACCAGGCTAAACAAGGAGAAGGTTACTATCAGCTGCCTGTCGGGTGCCAGGATCCGCCACATAACCCACGCACTCAGGCCACTCCACAAGTACAAATATGACTCTGTCGTTGTCCGTGTTGGTGAGAATGACCTGAGATGTACCTCCCTGGACTACATGAAAAGAGACATGGAAGAGCTCTCCGATCTTGTAGCCCAGGCAGGTATGACCCTAGCCCTGAGTAGCATTCTGCCATTGCCCAGAACGATACTGCAGTACATGGATAAAATGACTGACTTCAACAATTGGCTAAGCTTCTGGTGTCACTCTAAGGGGATCCAGTATCTGTCTGCTTGGGATGACATGGTCGACCGACCACGATGCTTTGCCAAAGACGGCCTGCACCTGTCGCCCCTGGGATTCCGGATACTGGCTAAGGCTCTTGCTGCCCCTATAGTGCCTTTTTAGGCAAGGTTCAAATGACAAACTCACTACTGTAGCAGGAAAAGGCAAGCAAACACTGAGGGTAATGCTACTCAATGCTAGTAGTCTAAATCTCAAAATGCGCTCACTCGAGGCACTCCTTAAAATGGAGAACATCAATATATGTGCACTGACTGAGACCTGGTTCAAGGCTCCAGGGAGCACCCCTGCACTACCAGGCTATAACTCATACCACATTTTCGGCCATGTAACCTGGACCGAAACACCAAAGGCGGAGGTGTGTCCATATTCATTAAGGATATCCACACCTCCAGGCTAGTTGCTCAGCATAATGCATCCGAGGTTATCCAAGTGCAACTAACTCTGGGCAAAACTGCAATCCAAATTTTAGCTTGCTACAGATCCTCTACCATGCCCCAGGATTCCCACTCCTCTTTCTTGATGTACTGGAAAATATTAGTGTTTAATCAAACACCCTAATAATGGGCGACTTCAACTACCCCACCATTAAATGGGAAAACTACTTGTGTACCAACACCTTAGCTCAACGCTTTCTGGAATTCATAAACTCCAATGCCCTGGATCAACTTATCCACACCCCCACCAGAGGCAACAATATCCTAGACCTAGTCATTAATAACATGAGTTCCACACCTGAAGTCAACTCCTCGTTGGTCCGATCCGACCATAAGCTAATCACCCTTGATATCCACATCCCGCTCCCACCCCCATTAAGGAAACCATGGTAAATAATTTCTCCAAAGCCAACTTCATGCTTCTTAAGACAGAAGTGGTGAACTTCATGACACCCAATGGACAATACAGTTACGACTGCTGAATCCTACACAAATGCACTCTATAAGCACTTACACGAGTGCATGGATCGTGCTATCCCAAACAGAACCAAGACACTATCCTCCAAAAAAAGGAAGCCAATCTGGTGGTCCCCTGCCATAAACAAACTGTACAACAGAAGGAAGAAACTGTTGCAAAAGAAAGTAAAATCCTATGAGTGGAGGAGCTCCCTGGTCAGCCTCAGTAAGAAGCTGAGATCCCTTATAAGATCCTCCAAAGCTAGCTACGAAAACAAAATCGCCACTAATGCTAAGGACAATCACAAAGCATTCTATAGCTATGTCAAGAATCTCGATGGCAACACCCAGATCTGCTCTGAGTTACAGCACAATGGCATGAAAATTACAGAACCGACTGATATTGCCAACATCCTGGCAGATAGGTTCAGTGCTACCTTTTTACCCCCACCCCCCCCACCCCCTAAAGTGCCCATATCTATACAGGAAGAATGCAAAGTCCCTGTAATCACAACTACGCAGGTAAAAGCTGTACTCTCTAAAGCCAATAACACAGCATCCATGGGACCGGACAACATCCCAGGCTGAGTTTTAACTAACTTCAGAACGAACTGGCTCCCCACTTAAGCACCATATTCAATAATAGCCTCGCATTAGGCTTTGTGCCCACTGAATGGCGCACAGCAACAGTTATCTCACTCCACAAAGGGGGAGCCACCACTGATCCGGGGAACTATCAACCTATTAGCCTGACGAGCCTGGTCTGCAAGGCCATGGAGCGTATCATCATGGAACTCAAACAAAGACATTGGTAACCTCCAAACTCTGGATCCCACCCAGATCGGGTTTGTGAAAGGCAGATCATGCCTCCTGAACCTGATCGACTTCTTTGAGGCAGTCACCAAAGCCATAAATGAGGGTAAGGTGGTTCACACAGCCTATCTTGACCTCGCCAAGGCTTTCAACACCATCCCCCATTCTGGAATTATAGCTAAACTCACTAAACTAGGTATAAATCCCTACGTCACAAGATGGGTTGCCGACTGGCTCACTGAAAGAACCCACACTGTATAAGTTGCAGACTCCAAATCGGACCTCAAAGCAGTGACAAGTGGAGTACCACAGGGTTCTGTCCTGGGACCTCTCCTGTTTGGTATCTACTTCTCTGAAGTACAGGCTAACACAGAAGGCCTCTGGCTAACGAAGTTCACAGATGACTGCAAACTAGGAGCCATAATCATGTCCCCAAATGATGTGGACATCCTACAGAAGGGCCTTGCTGAGACAGGATGCCTGGTGTCAGAGCCATGGTCTCAAGCTCAATGCCAAAAAGTGCAGTATCATCCCCTATGGTAAAAACTCTGTACCCATAAACTACCACATAGGCAGCAATCTACTTAACACCAAATGTGTGATAAGAGACTTTGGGACCCAGGTGGACAGTAATCTCTCCTTTGATAGTCACATCGCCACAGTAGTCAGGAAGTCCTTCTACATGGCACACCACATCATAAAAGGGTTCTCATCCTTGAAAAAAGAGGTCATTGTTCCTCTCTACTCGACACTCATTAGACCCATTCCTCTCTACTCGACACTCAATTAGACCCATTATAGAGTACAACACCCCTTTTGGAATGTGCCTCACAAGACATCTCCAGCAGCTGGAAAAGCCACAGAAGTACCTAACAAAGAGGATTACTGGCCTCAAACAAATGCCCTACACTGACCGTCTCAAAAAACTTCAGCTTTACTCTGTAGCATATCGCCTACTCAGAGGTGATCTCTGCCTAACATATAAGGCTATGTCAAACCCAGAGCTGTCGGACATGCTACACCTAAAGAAATCCCAATCCCTCCTAGCTACACACTCTAGGGACCTAAACCTTGTCACCACAATAAACAGGACATGCTGGAGGGACAGATTCCTGTCCCAGAGACTTCCCATACTCTGAAACAGGCTACCCATCTATGTCAAGCAAAGTTCTTCATTAGCACTCTTCAAGAAAAATCTTGATGAGTGGATGGGATATAGGAAATACACCCCGGGGATCACTTCTGTGTCTCTGCTCGACAGTGGCACAGGAAAATAACTTTCTTGGGTGGCGTATGCCAGGGAACCTTGTTGGCTAGGCCTATGTAGGCCCTTGGGCCGATAGCTTAGTACCTACCTATGAACACACACACAGATATATATATATATATATATATATATATATATATATATATATATATATATATGTGTGTGTGTGTGTGTGTGTGTGTGTGTGTGTGTAGATTTTATATATATATATATATATATATATATATATATATATATATATATATATATATATATTTATTTCTTTATTTTACACACCTCATGTGTGTATGTATTCTTATCAAATGGTCAAATGGTCAAAGCCTGACTGGTCGAACTATAAATTATCACACACAATTTGTCAAATTTAACGTGCAGTGTTGGACTTGCTCCCTTTCATGGAAAACATGTATCTGAGAGGTAGAGGAGATGACCGGCAAACCAAATGTGGAGCACGCCCCCCATGACCAGTGCAATATAGAGACACACACATTTTTTTTTTTTTTTGGTCACTGTCACTAACTTTAGGTCCTACCTGACCCTATGGACTTGATTTTCATAAGTCCCATCCATGGTCGCTCCCAGGTGCGACTCACACTGGGAGTGTATCCCTGATGGGAGTGAAGCTCAATGGTGCATGCAAGAGCTCAATGGGTGTGATGCATGTCAGGTCAAGTGAAGCAAGTAAAGGCAGTAGGGACCAGCATTACTGTGGCTTGCTGTTTTTTTTTTTTTTTTTTTTTTTTTTCTACAGCCTTATGTCCCTCCAATATGTGCTAATGCCATTGTCAGGCTGGGCAAGCCATGAAATGAATCTCAACCAAGAGCCCCTCCAGTGTCTTATAGGGCAGGCACATCTTATTCTACCCTGAATCCCAGCCTTGTGCCAGCTCTCTGAGCTCTGGGGTATCAGTAGAGAGATGTAGGAATGGCATCTCCCCTCGGATAAGCCCTCCCATTATCCCTGCCATTACCATTAGGTTGCTGTAACCGGGATAGGCCGAAAGACACATTACCATTAGGTACCTGTTGCTAATTAAACTCAAGTCACCTGGATGTAGTCAGGTATAGAAAGGTGGTGCCAGCTCCTGTCAGAAGTCACAGAACAGCCTGCAAACATGAGGGAGGGGATCAAAAGCTGTCTGCCCTTCCCTCTTCTCCTAAACAAAGGCTGTCCATTCCCTTAGAGGTCACAAAGAAAGATGCTGGTGTTCACCTTCAAACCAGAGCCTTGCCATTACAGCACACTAGTGAAACAACAATCAAACCTTCTGAATAAAATACCTTTCATTGACTTGGTAATACAGAACTGTAAAGACAAGACAGTCATCTGTAGCTCTTAAAGACCTGAAATCGTTCTTAAGGAGTACTACTATCCATACGAAGAGAGAAAATCTTCAAACCTAATTTACATGGTTGGCTCTGCTACACCACAACTCTGCTAAAGTATATGTGGATTGTGACTACACAACTCTACTGCTGTCTTGCTCAGTCACATTATACATGTGAGAACTGAAAACCTCAAACCAATGACAAAAAGATAAGGTTATGAGCTGTTAGTGAATATTAACTGCCTGCAACACTCTGCCAGAATTCAAAGACAAATGGAAATCTCCCTTTTTTATCAGGACATCATGGAAAATGTAAAAATTCTCAAGCCATGGGAGATGTGCGTTTCTTCTACTAATCAGGCTTCAACACAGTGACTTACGAAGTACTACTGCATGCAAACCTGTAGTGCATTCCAGCATAAAAGAACAGACTCTACAGTCTACACAAACAAAAAATAACACAGCTACAGTCTGAAATGTTCAGCTCAAAATAAAAATCTTTTAGACAGTTTGAAACATTCAGCTCAACAAAATAAGTTTTGATACACAGTCACAGGTGCTTTCTAAGCTAACCACCTCTGAGGTCTTTATAAGCATAGCCAAGCATCCCAGTTGTATTCTGCAAGTTTATGTGCCTTAGAAGTTACTTTAAAGGGTATAATGTAAGGCAAGATTTGCAGGCTGCTTCTGTCCATTAGAGACATAGGTGCTTGACCCAGGGTGCATTTCTGATTTCCCACCAACTGGTCCAGATTTCCTCTGAACAGGGTTGGGGAAGAGTTCAACTTCACACAGATGGGAAACCTGTTTCAGAGAAGTGAAATTCTCTGAGACACACACCTGTTCCTCCAATGAGCTCGACTTATGATGAAAGCAAAGTTCAAATCCCTTGATCGAGTAATTCTGATACCACTAGTTTTGCGGATATGTAAAAGGTCCATCTGAAGGGGATCCACGGATATCTATATGCTAGGCATAGATTACCTCTCAAAATTCTATAGGAAACAGTAGAAAAATAGGGCTTTGAGGTAACCTGAATAGGACATGCTGTTTATGCCTTGTATTCTTTTGGTGAAGAACCTCTGTGGATGCTCAGGTTGTTGCATGTGCCTGGTGAGGTACATACCAAATGGGTTGTTGTACTTAATGATGGGCCTGATGAGGGTCAAATACAGTAGAACAAGGACTTCCTTGGACCTAGATGTCATGCCCTTGCTTATACGTTGAGCAGTACAGGAGGATTTCCTTACTACCTTAGGCACATGTTGGTCAAAAGGCAGGTTACTATCTTATATGCGCACCCAAATCCCTGACTTCTGGTTCTACTCTTAGGGGTGGATGAGGTAATTTCCTAAGATGACAGTCTTCCCAAATAGTTCTATTATACATTTCCTGGCACTGAGTTTTAAGCAGTAGCTTTGGCACTAGTCATCTGTCTACATTACTCTTGCCTGTAGGATGTTAGTGTCTTTGTAGGATTCTACGATTGTCCCTATTTGGCAATCAACTGCAAATTTAGTCAGCCAAAGGTCCTTAATGTTGGCCTTGACTTCCGAGAAGCAGATGCCAAAAAGGGTCAAACACAGCAGACAGCCCTGAGGGATTCCACTAGTAACCAACCTCTTTGTGGAGATGGTCTCCCCGACTCCTTATATCCTGGGTCTTATACGAGAGCCAGCTGGCTATGCGCTGTGTAACATATGGATTTATGCCTACATTCATGAGTTTATTTACAATGCCAGAGAGGAGTACTGTATCGAATGCCTTAGCCAAGACAAGACAGGCAGTTCGAACTGTACTGCTCTCATCCATTGTCTTGGTGACCTTCTCAAAGAAGTCCATCAGGCTGAGTAGACATGATCTGCTTTTGACATAACCAAACTGGGCTGGATCCAGTGTTTGAAGGCTTTCTGTGTCCTAACTAATAATTTCCATGGCTTTGCATGAGACTATTCAGGCTTATGGCTCTGTAGATCTCGGGGTATGTTAATGGCCTGTCCTTCTGCAGAGGGTTGACCAATGCAGTTCTCAATTCACATGGCATAAATCCTACCTGGAGGCTATTGTTAATAAGTGACTCCAGTGGTCCTGACAAGTCATGTCTCAGGATACTTAACAGGCATCCTGTGACATTACTGGGGACCACTGATGCAGTGCTTTTGGCATCATAGAGCACATCTACGACTGGCTCCATAGTGACAGATGGGGGAAGGAAGGTATGATATTAGTTCCTGAGGGAAAGCCAGCAAGGGGGGGGGGGCTAAATCTAGAGTGGGATTTGTCGGCCAGCAAATTTGCTCTATCTTCTGGCTCCATGTAGGCAACTTAATTTGCAATCAGTCCTGCACACTGCTGTATGCTGCCTTTGAAGTTTTGGACATAGCTAAGAAAACTTTGTGGTTGCCCTTTGCCTGGGAGGCTATCTTTACCTCAAATTTGGCTTTGGTAGATTTAATTTGCCCTCTTACATGTTACCCAATGGATGGCATCACATAAGGTGGAAACAAGCACAAAATCTCACAGTAGATGCATTTTGAACCCAACCAAAAAATGACTGTGATAAAACACCTATGCACACATTTGAAAAAATTTGCAAACCTCACTTTATTAAGGCCTTCTGGGTGCAATACAGATTTCCCCTGAAAAACAAGTTTCAACACTGTGGCTCATGAAGATGATGACTTTTTCAGACTACAGCTACATTTTCTAATTACACAGTAATGATGAATCCTAATACAGGTAAAAACACACTTACTGCTAATGTAATCTGACTTGTCTTGACAACTTTACTGAAGATCTGTGTGTGCCATTGTGCATTTGTAAGCAAGCATGCGAACCATTATTTTTCAGGTGGAAATATGCAAGTCTGCCACGATGCTTTCACAAAAAGGAAATTTGAAATGACCTTTTATGTGTTTCAGTGCTGCCCCAACTGCACTGCTATTGGGCTTTTGCTTATAAACCAAGGTAATGACACTTCACATAGCACACTAACTGAAATTAGAGCTCCAAACCTAGAAATGTTCCCAACCTCTTGATATGTAGTCAAAATTGTGCATAAAGTACCAAGTTTCATTTTCAGACACAAATATTCACTGGCTGGACTAACTACAACATTGCAACTACCAAGTTCCATGTAAGACTTACCAGGCCTCATCTGGAAGGGAAATACCAGCCCTGACCTTCACATACTCCAAATTATCCACAAAATAAAAACTGATATCATCACCGGATATTACTGCATATCTAACCTGAAGAGAAACATTAAAGCCTCTAAATTCAGATTTTTTGTAACTAAGCTAACATAACCTCCAATATTAATTTGGGCTAATAACTGTCAGACAGGGTATGCATGGGCCATGACACACATGTTTGGAGTCTATGTTACAGATGTCCCAGGTTTGACCTACAGTTTGGACAGTGAAAGAGCTGACCAGGAAGTAACAGAACTGAGCAATCAGTACCAACCTGTTCATTCCAGGGGAAGGGTACTGGCAAGAATACAGGCACAAAACTCTGCCTACGTGAAAGTATATAGGCAAGCTAGCTATGCAAAACATTAAGGAGAAGTATACATGCATGCCAGCTATGCAATAGTCTTAGGAAGAGTGCACATGCATACTAGCTATGCAGAAGTGTGGACTCACACATCATCCACTGCACTGGGCTTTCTGGTCAACAGCGGGGTGGGGAGGGGGGTTTAGTGTTAGAGCATACGAAAAAAACTATGAAAACCCAATGGATAACAGCCATGATCCCTTACTCTGCCCTTGCTGTCCTTTCCCAGCATTTTAGGAGCCCAGCAGTCAAGAAGAATAAGACAGGCCAGTGAGGGGAAATGGGATGGATGGCTAAAGGGGAATGAGTGATGAGGCCAAAAAATTAAGAGATGAGGATTCTGCTTTCTTTATACAAACTGTAAAGTCAACACCTGAGTTTGAATTCCATCATCTTACACTTGCATAATGTATTACTCATTAAATGCTTCATTGCTTCAAACAGGAGAGTTAAAGTCTGCATTTTCAAGTAATCGTTTTTCACACACTAATTTCTGCTTCAACCATAACACAAGTTGAATATAATGGAAAGAAAAGGAAGTAGAAACTCCAGCCTTAAATTCACAGGATACCTGAACAGAGGTTTGGCTAAGTAACAAGTCCAAGGCTAAAAACTAGAATAGGTTTGGATGTAAACAGATGAGAATGAGGGAATACTACACAAAGATGAAACATGAGAAAAATCAAGTTATCAGTACCCGAAAGACTGCATGTTACAGGGCAGTCAAGAACTGTGAAAAGGAGGCACTGGGTCATCCCTACAAAACACCACACAGTGCTAAGTATGTGGGGGTTACATTTCCTGAAAACAAGAAAAAAGCTGGTTCTAAAGAATATTAACCACTTGGAACCATTCTTACTCCTTTCTCAACAAGTCATTACCATCATCAGCCCCCTTTTTCCCATTTTTCTACATGGGGTTGAGGTATCGTGTTTACGGTCGCCAACTCTCGATTCAGTGCCACACTCTTGCCTTTTTCTGCATTCATGCCTGACTGTCGCAGATCTTCTTTCACACAGTCCATCCACCTCTTTGCTAGATGTCCTTGCTTCCTCTTACCTTCTTTCTGTCTGTCCCAAATCTTCCTCACCAGATTGTCTTCTGCTTTTCTGCAAGTGTGTCCAAACCACCGTAATCTGTTCTCATTCAACTTTTCTGCAACTGGAGCTACTTTGGCTTCTGCTCTTATGCCCTCATTTCTTCGTCTATCCCAAAATGTGCATCCTACCACCCTTCTCAGACACTTCATTTCCATCACCTCTAGCTTCTACTGTTCTGCCTTTACTGCCCAGGTTTCTGTACCATACAGTAGTACTGGTCGCACCAATGTCTTGTACACCTTAGTTTTCAGCTTCTTTGGCATTCTTCTGTCACAGACTACACCTGACATTTTATGCCAGCTGGCTGAAGCCCCTCTGATTCTAGCTTTGACCTCTTCATTCAGACTTCCCTTTTTCTCAACCACCCCTCCCAGACACTTGAAGCTGTTTACCTGTTCCACCATCTTCCCTTCCATCTTTATTCTCAGCTTCTTCTGATTTCCCCAATTTGCTGCCATTACCACTGTCTTATCTGTGCTTAGTTTCATCCCATGTGCCTTAAGTTTGGCATTCCATTCTCCTAAATCTTGCTCAGAGTCTGCCTGTAATGCAACATCGTCGGCATACAGCAACTTTGTTGATATGCCCCCTCCAACCGGTTTGCAAATGTAGTTCATCACCAGTATGAATAGCAGTGGGCTCTGAGCTGACAATGACAAAATGAATATGAAGCTGGTTAAATTACCATATACAGGGTACCATAAAAACAGATATGCCAAATATGCCCCAAAGACTGTCAGACACATTTGGGAAAAGAGTGTTTCTGCAATGCAAAACAATCCAGACTGACAATGAAGAAATGACAAGTCATAAAACAAATAGTTAACCTAAAGCATACCATCCTTCAAAATAGTCTCTCGATCAGTTCCATCGATTTTCTGCCGACCTATTAAATAACTAGTTGTATCAGCAAAATAGATGAAGCCTGTTTCTGAATGGAAGTCCAGAGCACGAGGATTCATAAGGTTTTCAATTGGGATCATATGTTCATCTGGTACTCTAGCAGTAATATCCATACCACGGATAATTCCTGGCCGCCCTTTGCCATACACTAAGAAAAGTTCATGCTCTGGTTCTGCAATGACAAAAAACATTTTTTAGTCTAATTTCATGTGCAAGACTGTGAAACAAAGGAGGTAGTTTTGTCAACTAATTACAAGCATAAAGTTTCAAATACAGAAAGCAGATTTTTTCCTATCAGTCACTTGTTCACTACTTGGTCAAGTCAAAAAGCTTTTATACCAGCCTTCATTACTAATCTAAAAGCTGTCTGACTTCTATGGCATTCTTAAAAGGTGGCGGGGACATTACTTTCACTCAGATTCCTATAATGTACATAATTACAAATGCCATCCTCTCCAAATTAACTATATAAAACCAAGAAACTCAGTTCCATTTTGCCATAATGTGTGAAAAATTACAGAAAAATGTTGCAGGTACATTCAAACTCAAGAAAAAAAAATCAAACCTGAAAATATGTTAGCATAACTAACATATAATGAAAGACAAGAAAATAAATCCATGCAGAGGAGAACCACATTTGTGGAAGATTGGCTCCAACTTGCTGTAAACATACTTCACAATAGAATAGCAGCAGAAAGCTTCACAGATTCTATTTTGTTTTTCTATACCTTTTTGACATCACTAAAAGTACAGTTGTGTATACTTACAAATGCAGATTTCACTGTTGCAGTCTGTTGCAGTCCAAAATGTTCCAAAGTGTCCTTAGTGGCCACTATTTAAAAAAAAAAAGGCTGTAGATGTAGCAGTAGCCCTAGTAGAGTGGGACCTCACAGTGTCTAGTCACGTCTTTCTGTGGTGGTTGTGGCAAAACAAGATACAGTGGGAGATCCATTAGGAGATCATTTATTTAGAAACTGGTCACCCCTCGGTGCTACAGACAAAGGACAAAAAAGCTTGTTAAACTTTCTAACATTTTTGTTCTGTCCAAGTACTAACGCAGTTGCCTATTCAGATCCAGTGTATCGAGAATTCTTTCCTCCTTGTTTTGAGGGTTAGGAAAGAAGGTAGGCAAGTGGATGGTCTGGTTTAAAGTGATCTCTGTAACCACCTAAAGCATAAAGGAAGGTCTGGCCAAGGCAGACTTTGTCAGAGTGGAGGTGATAAAAGGTTTCAAACACATAAGGGCATAAAGCTCTGGAACTCTTCTGGTTGAAGTAATGCCTAGCCAAAAGGCAAGCTTCCAGGTCAGTCATTTGATGTCTGCAGAGGCAACTGGCTCGAAAGATGGGAGGGTGTGCTTCTCCAGAATAAAACTGAGATCCCATGGGGGAACAGGGGGGTTTCTCAGGGAGAGGGTGTCTAATTTGAATAGCCCCTCTCAGGAACGGTTTCATGACAGGATGGGAGAAGACAGGGTGGTTGAGTAGGCTGACAAGCTGAAATTGCTGAAGCTTGAATTTTAATAGAGGATTAACTAAGTTCTTTGTCAAAAGATAAGTATGAAAGCATCAGAGGGGCTTCAGAGTCTGAAGAGGAGACTCTCCCTGTTGTCATGAATCTCTTCCACTTAGCAAAGGAAAATTGTCTCCTGGCTTCTTTTAGAATGTCCAAGACCTGTTTGTTGAGGGATGTCCTCCTACAGTGGGACAATGTATCATCCAAGCTGTCAATTTAGAGTGTGCAGGTTGAGGTGTATAATGGTCCCCTTGTTCTGTGTTAATAGGTCCATGTGTTGGGGAAGCAACCATGGTTCCTTCTTGCTTGGACTGAGCATAATAGGAAACCAGTGCTGCCTTGGCCAATCTGGGGCTATCAGAATGACTGGTTCTTCTTCTCTTACCTTCACCAGAACTCTGGGGAACAGGGGTATGGGGGGAAGGCACAGAGGAATAGTCCTGTCCAAGAGAAGAAGGCGGCTTCAGTCCTTGAGCAAAATTTTTTCAAGTGAGAATTTTCTTTGGTAGCAAAAAGGTCCATCTCTGGCACACCCCATTCTCTGGCTATGCTGAGAAAAACTTCCAGACTCAGTTGCCAGTTGTGAGGGTCTGACAGGCTCCTGCTTAGGTGACCTTTCAGTTGATTTATTTACCCTGGTAGGTAATGAGCCATGAGGTGCAGACCTAGGGAGTTTGCAGTTTCCCAGAGGTCCATGGCTAGATGACAAAAAGGGTAAGAATGAGTCTCCCCCTGTTTATGTACCGTATAACAAGGATACTGCCTGTGTTTACTAGGAGTACTCCGAGTTTCCATTGGTCTTTGAAGGTACTCAGACATTTTTGGACTGCCATCAGTTCCTTTAGGTTGATGTGCTATCTGCTGAACTTGGAGTTCCGCCTGCCCAGAGTCTGTAAGTGGTTGTAGTTAGTGCCCTAAGCTATTTCCAGGGGATCTATGGCCAGAGTTTGGTCCTGAGGGAGGAACCTTGGGCCCACCAGGCAACTCTTTCTTGACACAAGGGAGAAACTTCACCCTGACGTTGAGGGACTCAGAATATTTGCACCACACATTTTTGAGGTATTACTGTATCTTCTTCATATGCAGTATGGCTAGGGAAATAATGAGGATGCAAGAGGCCATGTAACCCAAAACCTTGAGCAGCTCTTCGGTAGTGAGGTAGCTCCTGAGAAGGAGCTTTTGGAAGTACACAGTTAGAAAGGTAATCCTGTCTGGAGGAAGGAAGGCTTTCTGAACACAAGAGTTCAGCAAAGCCCCCAGAAACATAGTCCTGATTGTGTGGACAGTCTGACACTTTGGGGTATTGATGCTGAACCCAAGTGAAGCCAGCATCTATTAGATGTAAAAGACATGTGCGTGGAGTTTTTCTAGATTTGTAGCTTGAATGTGAGAGAGTCATCAAAGTGCGGGTAAATATGAATGGCCTCTGACCTGCAGAAGACTACCACTGGGGCTAGGCATTGTGTGAAAACCCTGGGTGCAGTAGACAAGCCATATGGCAGTGCACCAAAACTGATAATGCCTCAAACCTGCTCTGAAGCATAACAACCTCCTGTAAGATTTTTCTATGGGAATGTGGAGGCATGCATCCTTTAGATCTAAGGTTACCATGTTAGCACTGGGTGAAATCATAGGCAGCAAGTTCTGAAGGGTTAGACTTTTGAATTTTGGCACCTGCAAGAATCTGTTGAGTCTTCACAGGTCCAGAATAGGCCTTCAGGAACCCTCTTTTCTGAGTACACAGAAAAGCCTTGAATAAATCCCTTTACTTGTAATGTGTTTGGTACTTGTTCCACAGTACCTTGGGTGCACAGGAGCTGTATATGCTTTATGGCCTCCATTTACTGGTTTGTTGGAATATATGGGAAACCTTATCAAATTACAGGTTGTTTCAATTGAAGTTTGGAACCTCTTTTTATAATTCTTAGTATCTACTGATCCATGTCAATGGGAGCCCAATTCTTTAAGAAAAGAAAAGTGAGGAAGGGGTGGACTTGAGGGGGGGGGGTCTCATGGAAGACGGTCATGATTGGCCCCCCTCCAGGGTCCCTGTTGATGGGATCCGACAGGCCTACTGGAATATGCTTGCCACTTTCTTGATCATTGGTGCTGCCTCTGACTCCTTTCCCTTTGAGATCTCCTACATCTAGACAAACTAGGAGGATGGAAAGGACAAGTGTTTGAAAGGGCAATTGTGGATGAAGCAAGGAGATTGAACTTGCATAAAGACCTTGACCGCTTGCATGGACAGGGCCTTATCCTACATCTTCTTAAGCATAGCTTCAGCCTTGGGGACAAAAAGGAAATCTTTGTCCAAGGGAGCATCCAAAAGACTGGATGTTTCAGGAAGGGACTGTTCCCTCAGCCAGGCACGTCTTCTAATGATGGATCCTGTAGCTGCCTTGCTGGAAGCTTCCAAAGTATCATAGCTGAAGTGCAAGAAGTGCTCTACTTGACAGCAAGAACTGTACAAGTCTAGCAGCTCCTTGGAGGGGGCCTTATTTTCAATCCCCATCAGTTTTTGCTTTATCTGGTCTAAAATGGTTTCCTGATACTTCACCGTATGAAACTGGCAACTTAAAGCCCCGATGACCAGAGTAGCAGAGGTGTAGACTTTCCTTCCGAACTTGTCCAAGGTTCTGACTTCTTTGTCAGTTGACAGGGAATTTTTGAAAGTGCTAGCTTTAGCTCACTTCAGGGTCTGCTACAGGGTTCTTGAAAAGATGTCTGTAGGAATCCAGTACTCCGTAGAATCTATCATGTTTCTGAAGGGCAGTAGGGAGGGCATCTGGAAGAGTCCAGCAAGACACTGTCCACAGTTTCTTGGACTGGAGGAATGGCAAAGGGTTTATACTAGGGAGAGTTTTAGAAATTCTATAACACTCTTCTTGGATTGCGGATACTCCTGTGCTTCCCATTTAAAGTGTTCCCTCAAGGTTTGTAAAGTCTCCCCAAAATGTCCTCTGGGGAAGATGAGGCAAGGTTCTCATCAGAATCTGAATCCCCATAAGAAGCAATAGATAAACCTTCCTCAAAGGTGGATTTGTTATTCTCATCTTCGGAGTCAAAAGACTCCTGCGGAAGGTATCATTTTTCCTTTTATCAGGAGAAGATTCAAGGGCAGAACCTGTGAGTGAACGGTGTCTCTATCTAACTATGGTAATCAAATCTTCAGCCAACCTACCTAGGTCCTGTTGACAGGTTTGAGTTTGGGAGTGGTAGTCAGTAGGCCTCGGCTGATGCAAGCTGGATGCAGTCTTTTTACGTGAGGCCTTAGGCTTGGACCAAAGGGCGACTTCCACATTACGGTCAAGAGACAGGACAGCCGAATCCTTGAGATGGTGAACCAAGGCGATCTCTTGATGATGAGAGACTCTGGACACCCCTTCAACAGTTTAAGAGCATTCACAGGAATCTGGAACCTATGAAGTGTCTCTAGACCCAAACAACAAGCAAAGTCCTTCAGCTTATATAGAAGTACAGGGACCTGGTGGTGTACTGGATTCTGAATGGGTCTCTATAGAGGCCTGTGCCACAATCTCAGTCATATGATGGAACTGGGAAAGCATCTCACCTTCAACAATAACAACCCTAGGTGGACTGGCAGACGGTAAATGAGTGTTACTTTTCCTTCTTATGCCTAGTGAGATCAACCTCAGCCCGACCAGAAGACGACATAGTATGCTAAGCTCTAGCAACTAGCTGAAGTGCTTAGCTAAAATCTCAGCCCTATGTTTAATTGTTCTACTGTTAAAACGAGCACAGAACTGACAGTTAGAGACCTTGTGGTCCGGTTCTAAACAAGTTACACAGAAGGAGTTAAAGACCCAGTGTAGTATCTGCTTGCCACAGCAGAGACAGTTAACTTTTTCTGACATTAGTCAAGAAAAATAAGAAAAGCTTCCCAATGGGGTACTTAGCAGGATGACATAATGGTTAAGGTGCTTACCTTAAAGACACAAGGTGCAGGGTTTGATTCTCACATGGGGTAAATGGCTAGGCTTCAAATGGCCCAAAAGAGCAGTTAGCCTAGTACTAATCTAATCTAATCTAATCTAATCTTTTTAGACATCTTCTTTCTCTGGTGCAGTACGACTGATGTACTGACTAGCAATCTGCTTCAGGCTCCAACAGCAAGACAGAACTAAAGTGGCGTTGTCTGACTCCCTTTATACCCATATGTATAGCCTTCATGCTATCACCCAGACAGTATTTAACTCAGTTGAAAAATGGTTTTTGCAATGTTGCCTCCTACTAAACACAAAAAAAAAAAAAAAAAAAACAAATTACTTGTTTTTACTCCTACACAGAAGTCCCCTCCAATATATCTGACTGTCAAATCCAGCAATGGTACTACAATTAAACCTGATCCATCTGTTATGAGTAACAATAGATCTCAATCCCAACTTTGATAAACATATTAATACTACAATTAAAGCTGTTAACAGAAAACTGGGCTCACCCCTGATGCCAGAACCACCATTGCCCATGCCCACTTGATCTCTACTCTCCTCTATGCTTCATCTATCTATACAAATCTTTCCAAAACTAACCTAAACAAACTAGCAACCTCCTACAACAACATTGCCAGATCTGCTACACGTTCACCATATAAAACTCATCACTGTTTAAATCTCAAACATCTAGGCTGGCTTGAACTCCAAAACCAGCTACTATTTCAGCAACTTACAATTACCCATAAGATTCTCTTTCACACTGATAGGACTCCTATTCTTAATAGCATTGTCACTCCTTACAGAAATCTTACTACCTTACGCTCAGCAAATAAATTATAAGCAACCACCCAGAAATCCCTTAATAAAGCCGGGGACTCCCTCTTTTCTAATTCCGTGGGTAAGAGTTGGAACAAACTCCCCTGCAACTTACAATTACTTTCATCCTTGTCACTTTTCAAGCACCAACTAAAACTACACCTTAAAGTACATTGGTCATGCCTATGTACCAACCCAGATTAACACCAACCATCTAGCATACTTCCTTTTCCCCCTCTATTTCCCACTAGGGTGCACATACGCCCTCTTCCTAGCCAATATTGTAATTTTCTTATTTCCTTCTTACTTCATGAAACTTACTCTTCACTTTTCTATCAGCCCTCTCCTCCTCCTTCTGAAATCTTGTGCGTCAGTGTGAGTACTTATGACACCTATGTCATTTCACGCAAAGCCCTGTAAGCATAATAACTAGATAGAAACCTTCACCCCTCCCTCACTATGTTTGTCTAGCTATTGTCTAACTTTATACCTCATGTATATACTTCTCATACTACCACTTAACCAACACCCTCATTTATCCTTCTCTTTTGTTGTTTGTTCCTTCTATGCTAACCTAAACCTACTTTGAATTTAATTATTACTTACCATTTTGAATCTTTGCCGTTTGAAGCTATTTTATAACTAAATTAGACTACACCTTTTGCTGTAACTGCATTTTCTTTTAACATGCATTATTTTTATGTAATAATTTTACTGTTTTGATTCATTTTCATTTGTAGTCCTGTTATATATTAGCTTAATTTTGGAGCTTATTTCCCCGGACATCTACTGAAAATGTACATGTATCCAATTAGACTAGCCCGGTCAACCAATGTAAAATAAAATAAAAATAAAATAAATAAAACGTCTGTCGGTCAGGCCATCCACCGGCTTCATAAGGAGGAGAAAATTCTCTGGTAGTTGGGGCAGCCAGGAGCTTCCAAGGAAAGAAATCCCATCAGTTAGAACTGCAACAGTGAAACACGAAGAATATCTATCATTTACACTCCCGCACCTAACCTTTTCTGTATGTACCATGGAAGGTCACCAAGGGAGACCTATTACAAAGGATTTAGCTAATTATACAGCAAGTTTCTCTCTCCTCTACAATTATCAACAATTGGGAATGACTAAATATGAGTACAACTAAACGTATACCACTGCATAGTATCAGGGACAGCTGCCCAACCATTCTAAAGCAGTCAATCATGTCACTCAAAGGAAGGGCTACATGAAACACCATTCAGGCAGCCCTATGTTTTTGATACAATAATAAACATTTTCTGCTTTACTCAAGTGAGTTCAAATTATACCTCAGCTGAGCTCTGATTATTCACCTTCCTAACCATAGAGCTGATGGCACTGAAACCATTTAAAGGAATATACTTGTATAACCTATCGATCTGCTATGAGCAGAAGCACAGCTAGAGTGGAGCAATGGGGACAGTCACCCTGCAAGATGTTAGGGGACACGTTTGGCAGAGGGATCAGTCATAAGCGCAGTACTGGAATTCACTTCCATACCTGTACTGAAAGTGAATTTCAAAACTGCTACAAAATTTCTGTGGTCAGGACTGCAGCACTTGCTTCAGTGTTTTGTGTGCGGTTTAATAAGTGTAGCAAGGAGTTTGTTACAAGCTTTTCAAAACTTGCAGGCCATTTTGGTTCAAATTCAGGGTTGAAGATAGGGTGCACCTCAGATTCACAGGTTCATGGAAAAGTACTAAGCTAGCTGCCCTTGCAGACCATTTTAAGCCTAGCCAATTTGTCCTTGGTGAGAATAAATCCCTGTACCTTTTATTTGTGAGGTAAACACCTTAACCATTATACCAACCTCCAACAAGGAGTGCTATGTCCTTTAGAATGGACGTATTTTGTTGAACGGTTACAGTGGAAGAGTTCCAGATTGTGAAGCAGCACAGAGTGTCAGATGAGCCAACTACAGCCGTGACAGTGTGTACCTGAAATCAGACTTCAAAAAGGTTTTCTAATGCATTTTCCCAGAATGCACATATACTTTACATTCAGGAAAATCAACAAGTTTTTCCCATGGGAGGCAAGCCCTCACTGTATGCATACTAACACTATAGTTACACAAACCTCAAGAAAAAGAGGAAACACCTTTTAAGGGTAGAACATGCCCATACACTATCAATTTCATATCAAGGTGAACATGCACTGGGGTATGTGCTGCAAGGAGACAGCCTCAGACACTACATTTCTGAAAGACAGAATCTGCCTTCACACAGATGTAGATCTCAAAATATTTACTCTATAAACAGGAGTAGCTCATCTCTGAGTAACACATTCACCTAATTTGTTCCTCCCATGCACAAATCCCTCATAAAAAACCTCTTCAAGATTACACTTCTACTCTTTTGAAGCACATCAATAAAAATGTAAAACACAAGGGACCATTTAGTGTATCAAAAACTGAATGGGAACGTTTTTTTTTTGTTGTTTTTTTTACTTCATTTAAAAGGCTTTTCACATTCTTTGGTCCTGCGACTGACTGGCACACTTGTGAACTGTTTTCTTCTATAGACACCATGTCAAGAAAGACTGGTGTAATGGCATTGGCTGACTTGCTTTACAGCACTGATGACCTGACGTCAGTCTGCAAGCGACAGCAGCTGATGCAGAAAAACATTGACTCTGGTACTCGGGCCGGCCGAGGGCTACCACAGCAGGGATAACCCAAGGGTGATGACTGCAACAGTAAAACACGAAGGACATCTATATAGATTACAAGCATCATGACACCTGCCTCAGTCACTGATCCACAAACGTACATGGTTCAAGTCACAGCATAAGTAGTCTCACTTCCATGCAATTCCTACTATGCTACATTACCACCTTTTCGCCATCCTCAAGGCCACTCTCTGTGACCTATTTTATTCCTGAACCCAGATCAACAACACAGAAGTGACAATCATTTGTTATTTGCCAGTTCCTTTTATTAAAAGCTTATTTTAATGCTACCAGAATTTGATGGCTTGCCTCCAGTGGGTTTTTTTTTTTTTTAATTTTTTAATTCAGACTTCAGAGTTGACTTACCAGCATATAATTTAAGGACTCCTTTATATTGAAAGCTGGACTTGTGTTTCTGGTTAGCATTTTTGTATTATCGCTCAGAATTGTTTATATTTTACAAGGAGAAGATAGAAGGGCAAATACAAAGAAAACTGGCTAAGTATGGACATAATGGAAATTACTTACACTATACTGTTTGATACCCAGATTGCTATTTGTGATTTTTGTGAACTACTTTGGGAACTATCTTTCCAAAAGAATTGCTCTATGCAAATTTCATTTTTTTTATTTAGTTCATTGGTCATTATTACAAAAATGTCATTATACAATGTTTTGAGCTCACGGTTTTGTGAAGTACATAGGAAATTAAGCATTATAACAGAGTTGAACTTGTGCCTGTTGAAGCTTGGGTGGGGGAGGACAGGAAAGCTTGGTGCAAGCCTGCTCAACTCTCTTCAGGAAAAGGGTGTGCACTTGGGGTGCACCCTCTGTGACAGATCATGAATCACATGGAGTTGCTTGTCTACAAGACAGAGCCACCTTGTCATGCCATATGGAGGTGTGATGTACATCGCATATGCCCACTGAAGGCCAACCCCCTGGACACCACTGAGCATGCCAAAAGAGTTAGGGTTTAAAAGAAAATCTTTGTCATACTCAGAATGATGGCACATAACAAATGGGCAACAGTGTGGCCAGGAAGAAAGGGATAATCTTGATGGTCAGAGGAGAACTAAGTGGAGAAAATATCTCTCAACACTTCCAAAGCACTGCTAGGGGCAGCCAGGTTTATTTACCACTTTTCTCATGGACACTACTGCCCAAGTTTCTCTTTTTTTGTTTTTTAAACTCTCAGCTCACCTCACTCAAAACCCTGAGGTATAATCATAACTAGTAATCACTACAACAATGCAGTGACACACTCAGTATCATCAGTATTTAAATTTGGATTCTATGTTTTATACGAATCCAATTCTGTCTTATTTTTGTTCCAATTTCTTAGTAGATCAGCAGCCATCTTTTCCTTGATCTCTTCTCTGACCCACGATGACAACAATGCAAATCACAGCACCATTATAGGCACGAGGTTATGACACACCACATAAATTAGAAAAATGACAATATACATGCTTCAGAATGTCCATCAAAAAAGCAGGGGAACACATACTAGGAAAAGAACAATGTAGTGTGCCCCAGAGCGTAACTGTAAGAAAAATTAATAAAAGCATATGCAAACACAATTAGCAAAGAAAGTACAACAGAAGCATGGCTACACATACAGAAATGGTTTCCAACCACAGTCAACAGACAGCACGTTACCAGATTAAGACGGGTGAATGCTTAGTGCGTATGATACTTGAAGCGCAACAATTCTTTTTCTTATTACAGGTCAGAGGAGCCACAGTTTATATTTCAGGTACTTCCCTTTGACAACACAGCACACAACTTAGCTTTATGAGTTTTATCAATAATGAAGCTAACAGTAAAAATATGAATACAGATAAAGAAAAAAATAACGGTTGCATTAATGTTAATAGGCTGGACTCCTGAAATATACCTATAATAGTCTCCCCAGCATTCCCTTCATTTAATGAACCAACTTCTGCAAAATACTGTGCTACTTCATGAACTAAAATCCAATCTAGTTACTACCACTTCAAATATTACGTGTTCTAATTAAAAAGGCAATGCATGTTTTTAGTTTTACAAGCAGCGTACAACGAAAGAGAAAAGGGTGCTGGTAACAACCAAAACCAAGTCCTCAACACTCTGATGGGTTCCCAAGTACGTACAAAACATCAGAGTGCTGAGGACTTCATTTTACAAGCAGAGTACTATTTATCAACATCCATGTCTTTTTGGCTACACCAACATGGTCTGTTTGCTGCACGTAAGGATAGAATGACCATGTCCCTTACCATTAAGTCTAGTGTTATATTAGCTGGATAACATCAGACAACACAGCTCTCTGTTTTAAATATGGTAAACAAACACAAAGCACTAGTGCATTAAACAACCTGCATATGTGGAAGGTGTAGAGAGCAGTCTGTTCACCACTACAACAAAGCTATTATCCTACAAAAAGACAATACAGCACACACACCTTTCTCCGGCTTTAAGCTCAGATTTGGAGAAAAATATGGTCACTGTCTCAGCCCATTTGCTAAAATTCATTGCTAAATCTGAACACCTAAAGAAAAGATCAAAAGAACAATGTGTAAATAAGGCTAATGACACAGAAGCAGAAAAAAAAAGTCTAAAGGATGGTGGGGAGCATCCCTCTTTCTTGGTGTGAGGAGGGAGGAAAGGGAATTGCTGTAAAATGCCCAGGGAGACATAATTCAGTGGAAGCACCACCTGAGTGGGAGAAACACAGCAAATGTATTAGACGTCTGGAGTCTGCGTGTCAACAAGGACACTAGTGCACAGCAAAAAATAATTAAATAAAACTGAAAAACTGGAAAAAATGTGCCCACCTGAAACTGCAGAACACACTAATAATACTGTGCAGAAACAAAGGGGAATGGAGAAGTTATCAGTATATTAAAGTGAAAGAAATAAACCAATTAAAGAAAGGCATTTCTCACAACTTTAACAAAAAGTGGGGAAGGAAACTCAAAACTGCAGCATCTTTGAAAGGTTAATATTTAACTGCCAGCTTCCTGAAGTCAAGGCCACTAAACTTGGCCATGTTTAACAACTCCATTATATTACACAAGGGAAGATGGCTTGTGTGGTACGGGAAAAAAAAAAAAAAACAGCTGAAGCTGCATTCATGCTTTTGCTGGGGTCAAATACCAAATATAATACACAGTAGCTGACCACATAAGTAAACCAGTGCATACAGTTACAAGTGATGCCTGGAACAATAACTACACATCCACTGTAGGCTAGGTGTGGAAGTAAGAAAGTGCTGCTGGCTACTTTATTCTTCACAGTGTGACCTGGAGAGAAAGGATATAATCCAAGTGCACTGATGCATGACACTGATGCAAATACAGATAAAAAAGTGTGGGAATACACAATTTTCTTGATGACTGTATGCATCCAGGTTTTGCTAGTCAACATTCTTACATAAGCCCATGAAGACCTATGGTGAGCATAAAACAGAATCAAGTTCAAGGAGGTCTGGTAAAAGCAGCAGCTGCCCAGAACTCTGATGGAGACTGGAGGATGCAACAATTTGCACATGGCCTCAGATGCGTGACTACATTACATTACATGTGGCCACTAAGAAGTACTGCACACATAGCATGGTCAGGGAAACAATGGCTAAAATAAGAAGCCCCACTAACCGGAGATGATGATCCCATCACTCGGTTGCCCACATAGGTGAATAATGACCCTGGAAGAAAGCAGAGTGGAGTACCACAAGATGGTGGAAAGAGGCAGATGAAATGATCGATCCAAGACTTTGTAGAAGACTGCATATAAACAAGAAAATAAAAATACCAAGCACCCAGCTGAGAGAATATTTCTCAATTAAAAATACCAAGAAGCAGAAAAGTCACGAGGAAGCCTGAGTATTACTCAAAAATAATCCGGGAAAAGCACTTGCAGACAGCAGAGGAAAAATGAAATGCAAACATGCCCCAAAACAAGTTTTATACCTTCTTCGACTGCAGGCAGGTGCTGGCAAAGTGATTGAAAACTCTCTCACAGCTGTCTGAACACAAATACGAGGTTTTATTCTGAATCTGTCCAAGACCCTTGTACAAGCATGGCAAAATAAGCCACACAGAAAAAAGGGCAGATGGACTGGGTTGCCATTAGACTCTGTTACATGTCTTAAATGTTTGATGATTTTCTTCATTTATAAGTAAAGGGGAAAAACTCATGCATGTTTATATAAATTCTGAATAAATTACATTGCAGAAGTTGCAACTTATGCCCCAACTGCTTCCCTCTTTGGAGTGGTTGTGTATGCACTTGCATAACTTACTGGGGGAGGAGAAAAAATCTAGTAGGACAACTACTAAATTACTTCCAGAAATTAATAATCAATTTGCCAAGGAAATGTAAACCTGACAAAAACAGACCATTGCATAGTACAAAACCTGGAACCACCCATTATCCTATCAGACACGTGGTCACATGAATTAGTGACTAAGAATAGACGTTTGGCTGTAGGCATGACAAGCTTACAGAATGACGACAATCATCCACAAATGTTATCACTTTGCCTTTTCTCCCTACAGCTGCTTGCATGACAGTAGCCTTCTAAAACCTTCTTGGAAAACCAAACAACTGAAAGTCATGTAAGTTAAGGAACGCAATCAATACTTCTATACTAGAAACCTGCTAAACAGGTTTGAAACTAACCGTTAACATCTCTGATTTAAATAATAAAAATACTGAAGAGTTAACCCTTCCAAACAATATTAAGTACAATGCAGCCTTTCGGCCTACATTTAACTTTTCTGCAGTTCTCGTTTCCCAGTTTCTATGTTGCTTGACTGTTGTCTTGTGATAACTAATCCTGCTTTCCAATCTCGATTACAGTACCTGCACCTTACGTAAAAGAACTACCACACACAAAAATGCATCCCCACCTGGTAAAGGACTCTGGCTACGTGACAGAAGAAAGGAGCAAAACATAAAGGAACTGTTCTCTTGTGCTCTGTTTACCAAATCATCCTTCGGAGAAAGAGGCCAGCTATGAAAATATCCACATTTAAAAGTTATATGCACACAGCACAACATTCAGAGGTACATGTACACATGAGTAGTAATGGGAGTTTATAAAACGCCAGCTCCCACTGCAAAAGCAGGCAAGTCACCCTCAGTATTCATAATTTCAGGGAGATCAGATCAAAGTCTAGTGGCCTATCTTGTTTTGAGTATACGGACAGGTGACAATGACAGATTTCTTAACAGTGCAAGTTCAAATATAAACTGACCTAGACATACTTGTGGCAGGGGTTTACTATTCACTCCAAAGCTAACTGCCTTGCTTTAAGGCCTGCTGCTTTTTTTAGAAGAAGGTTTTGTATACAGGGCTGAGAAAAAGTAAAGCTTCCTTATTAATGAAGAGCTAGCTAGGGTTTTGTTGATTAGCAATTAATGAAATATTTATCAGTCAACCAGCCAGTTTTTATTTACATGTCTAAAGAAAGTACAGTTGTGTAAAATTTTAACATAACAGTATATGTCCTTTTCACCATTGCAGTATTTATCACACGAGGTATGCCTTGCCAAGGACATCTCAACATTCAGCCAGTAATACCAGTGCCTATACATCCTTCCAGCACCAGACATATGCTCCCCGAGCAGGCATAGAGCATAAAGGTTACATATGCACACTCAGTACTCAGAACCGATGCGTTCCAGGAGCAAGTACAGCTGTGTAAACTTCCCATAAATGTAGATGTTCGAGTGTATTCACTGGGAGTTTATAAAATGCCATTTCCCACTGCAAAAGCAGGCAAGTCTTGTGGGATGATTCCCAAAACTAAGGTGAGGATGAAAGGAAGATTATGGGCAGCAAAGATGACCTGCAAGATGGCAGTTGGAAATCCTGCTCTAGACCTGGAGAAGACTAAGTGGCAGCGTTTGGTAAAGGTACGCACAGATGACCAGGCAGTGGCTTCCAAAATGTCTTTGATAGGGACTCCTTACATGAAGGCAGCAGAGGTAGCAGCGGCCCTAGCAGAGCAAGTCCTGACAGCTTCAGGTGGCTTTTTACCATTATGGCTGTAACAAAGGAAATACAAAGACAGATCCACTTGGAGACAGTCTGTTTGGAAACTGGTTTCCCTTCAGAGGCAATGACAAAGGACACAAAGAGTTGGTCTGATTTCCTGAAAGATTTAGTTCTGTCAAGATAGTAATGCAGCTGTCTAAGCACATCCAAGGAATGAATGATTCCCTTTCCCCTGGTTCTGAACATTGGGGAAGAAGGTGGAAAAGTATACAGCTTAATTCAAGGCTGTGTCCTTGACCACCTTGGGCACAAACGATGGATTAGTCCTGAGTGATACTATGGGTGGAATATGAGAAATGGTTCCGCTGCCATGAGAGCTTTCATCTCAGAAACCCTCCTAGCTGAGGTGACAGCCAGAAAAAAAAGCAGTCTTTCACGTTAAGAATTTTAATTCGGTAGAAGCTGCTGGTTCAAAGGTGAGTAGTGTCAATTTTTTCAGAACAAAATTGAGGTCCATGGAGGTGTGGTTGTCTCCTTGGAAGTCTGATGTAAAATCACTCCTCTAAGGAACTGTTTCATCAGGGGGTGGGAAAAGATAGGAGGAAGAATAGGGACGTGGGTTGAAACGGCAGAGGTGTGAATTTTAATGGAAGAAAAGTATAGGTCTCAGTCAACCAGGTTAGCCAGGTAATTTAAAATGGCAAATATTGTCCAAGGAAGAACTGAGGCCTTGCATCTGGCACCAAATGGAGAATCTTTTCCACGTGGTTGAGTATGACTTCTTAGTGCTAGGCCTTTTAGCCTCCTCGAAAATGTCTTAAACTTGTTTGCTTAAGGTATGCTCAGAGAACAACATTGGGGGATTATCCAGGTTGCGAGTCTGAGAGTGTGCAAGTAGGGATGCACAAACCTCCCCTTGTCCTGAGTCAGGTCTTTTCTCTGAGGTAACTGCCACAGATTTTCGCTGGTTAAACTTAGTAAAAGAGGAGACCAATGCTACCTGGGCCAGTCTGGGGCTATCAGAATGACTACTGGGCCTTCTTCCCTGATTTTTAGGGGGACTCGAGGAAGAAGAGACGGGGGAGGGAAAGGCAAAAAGGAAAAGGTGGCTCTCCAAAGGAAGCAGAAAGCATCTGTCCTCCAGGCTGTGGATAGTTTGCTCCTAGAACAGAATCTCTTCAGTTGAGCATTTACTTTGGTAGCAAAGTGGTCTATCTGTGGGGATCCCCACTTCTGGACTGCGGTGAGAAATATTTCCCGATGCAGATGCCACTCATGGGGATCCATCAAGTTCCTGCTGAGGTGATCTGCTAGAGTGTTTTGAGCACCTGGAAGGCACTGTGCCATGAGGTGCAACCCCAAAGTGTGAGCCATCTCCCAAGACCTGCACAGTTAGTCAACAAAGAGGTTAAGAGTGAGTGCCTCCTTGTCTTTTTATGCACCACATAACTGTGGTGT
Organism: Protopterus annectens; assembly: GCF_019279795.1. Taxonomy (NCBI): domain Eukaryota; kingdom Metazoa; phylum Chordata; order Ceratodontiformes; family Protopteridae; genus Protopterus; species Protopterus annectens. The sequence goes on from NC_056743.1 coordinate 898,889,620, forward strand.
TGTCCGTTTTGACTAGCAGGACCCCTAGTTTAATTTTTTCTTTGAAAACTACTAGGCCCTTCTCAACTGCTATCAGTTCTTTCCAATTTATGTGCTTGTCTCTAAGATGAATTTCCCATCTGCCTTGGGATTGAAGTTGTTGGAAATGAGCCCCTCAAGCTGTCTGAAGCATCTGCGGTTAACGTTTGACCCTAAGGGGTGAACCTGAAGGGGCGACCCAGCTTCTGAGCACATATCCATGTACACCATGCAAATTCCTCCTTGAGGCAAAGGATCAGTTGAATTTCTGTCTCCAGGGACTGTGAGTGCTGGTACTGGAGCTTCCTCATGCATAGCCTGTCCACAGGAATCATGAGGGTACAAGATGCCATGCAGCTAAACTCATTACAGCAGTGTGCACCTCCAGGTGTTTCTGCAGTTAACTCCTACTGACGTCTCTAGGCGTCAAATATTGCTTGCTCATATTTGCATTAATAATTCCAAAACCATGTCACATATAAGGTATCAGACGATTTCATCTTAAAGCATATATGATGGCAAACAGTTGTATTGATATGTGACTTCTGCCTAATGTGGTTAGAGATAATCGATATTATTTTTATACTGTTTATTTGTATTGTAATAATTTTCATATTTCTCTAAGTATCTCAAAATTCAGACAGACAGAACTGCATAGCCTCATATGAAAGCTCACAGCTGTATGAAGAAAATCCTGTTGGCAGCATGTGTGTTGCTTGAATAGAATGTGCAAGTAAGCATATTTTAGGTTCAGAGTGATCATTAAGGCCTAAGAGGTTATCACGGGAAAGTGTTTTTGAAGAATCAACATTTTGAATTTTGGTACCAGAAGGGACTGATTGACAGGTCTAGAACAGGGCGCCAACAGTCGTCCTTTCTGGGAACCAGAAACAGCCTGGAATAGAAACCCTTCACTAATTGGTGTCCTGGTACTGGTTCCACTGAGCTCTGTGAGCACAAGTTGTAAATTTGAAAAAAGGCCTCTGCTCTTTGATTTTATGGAATATCCGGGTAACCAGAGTATCTTAATTGCTCTTTGAAAGTGAGCCTGTAACCATTTGAGATAACTTTCAGAACCCACTTGTCTGAAGTAACAAGGAACCAGTTTTCTTTGAACAGATAGCCTTCCTCCTAGTCTTCATTCTGTCTTTTCTGGAGAGGGTGGGGACACTGGGAGGGAAAAGTAAGAGTACTTGCTGCTCTCTGCCAGGCCCTGTGGCCTACAGCTCTCCCTGCCTGGGGGTGTCTGAGGACCACTGCCTGGGCCTTTGTGACTGATGCTGCCCTTGAGGCCTTTCCCTATAGGGTTTTCTTTGCCTGTTTTTTGACTGAAAGGGAAAGAATTAGAAGTTATGTACTCACCATAACATTCCATCTGAGTAGGTGACTTCATTCGGATGCAACCTGTGGGTATCGGATCCGACCTCGGATCCGAGCCGGCAATTCAAAAGCTTAGGCTCCGAGCTCCTAGCTCCTCCCTCTTACCCATAACCCCTTGCCAAGCCCTGACTGACCTCAGATTGAGTTTGCCTCAAAATACTGACTACAGTACACGAAAAACAGCATAAATACTCGCTCTATAAAGGTCGGGGGGATGGTTGCATCCGAATGAAGTCACCTACTCAGATGGAACGTTATGGTGAGTACATAACTTCTAAATCTGAAGTAGGCAGACTTCATTCGTCTGCAACCTGTGGGACAGAGTCCCCAGCTACCTGAATCTTGGGCGGCCGTCATGGAAGGATGTTTCGGAACACCGCTGAGCCAAAGGATGCTCTTCCTCTAAAAACAACATCCACCTTATAATGAGAAATAAAAGTATGAGGCGAGGCCCAAGTAGCTGCTGCGCAGACATCATCCAATGATACACGGGACTTAAAGGCGGCTGACGTGGAAACTGCCCTAGTAGAATGAGCCGTAACCCTCTGAGGAGCAGGTCTACCTGAAGTGTCATATGCCTGCAGAATACAATTAGCAATCCACTTAGATAGTGTGACTTTAGATACTGCTTTACCCAGAGCAAATTTAGCAAAGGAGACGAACAGCTGATCTGATTTCCTGTGACCAGCTGTTCTGTGAATATAAAAACGTAATTGTCTATGAACATCCAAGGAATGCAATTTGTATTCTCCTTTGTTTGAGTACTTGGGAAAAACACAGGTAAATTGATTGATTGGTTAATATTAGATTCAGAAGAGACCTTCGGAAGAAAAGATGGATTGGTCCTGAGGCACACCCTATCAGGGAAGAAAGAAAGGTAAGGCTTGACGCATAGAGCCTGAAGCTCAGACACTCTTCTGGCTGAAGTGATAGCTACCAAGAAGGCCGTCTTCCAGGAAAGGTACTTTAGATCTGTAGAAGCTGCAGGCTCGAAGGGAGGAGCAGTAAGGGCTTGCAGAACTAAAGACAAGTCCCAAGGTGGTACAACCTCCTTGACTGGAGGCCTCAACAAAAAAATCCCTTTGAGAAATGTTTTGCATAATTTCGCCGTCATGAGGGGAGCCGTCTCATGACCAATGTGATAATGCGAGATAGCTGCCAATTGTACCTTAATCGTGGAAGAACTTGCCCCTTGATGAAAGAGGTCTGTTAAAAAATCCAGCACCGCTGACATAGGTGCCGAGAAAGGATCCAAAGTTCTCTGTACCGCCCAAATAGAGAATCTCTTCCATTTACTCCGATAAACCTGTCTGGTGGAGGGTTTATGAGCTGCCACTAAAATGGCCTTGACCGGTGATGAGATACCGGGAGTCCTAATCAAGGATGGAACTGGAGCAGCCAAGCTGTCAACTTCAGGGTGCGCAGATTGGGAACCGACATTCCCAGAGGGTGGGATATGAGATCCGGAATTGGATCCAGAATCCAGGGTGGATTAATTTTGTGAGACCATACGAAGGGGAACCAGGGTTGACGAGGCCAGAACGGGGCAATGAGAATCATTCTGCTCCCCAAACTGTTGGCTTTCTGCAGAAGCCTCTGCATCAGAGGAAGTGGAGGGTAGGCATAAAGGAGACCGGGAGGCCAAGCATGCACCAGAGCATCTCTCGGGAATTCCCCTGGTGGGGGAAGCAGAGCGAAGAAATTGTCGCATTTGGCGTTTGAGGGAGAGGCAAAAAGATCGCAACAGGGTTGCCCCAGACGGCAAAAATCTTCTTCGCTACTTGAGGATTGAGAGACCACTCGTGTGGAGAAAGAATGGTGCGACTGAGCTTGTCCGCAAGGATGTTGGACTTTCCCGGAATGTGCGTTGCTACCAGAAAGCGTTTGGTGGAAATTGCCCATTCCCAGACTCTCATGGCCTCTCGACAAAGGGGGTAAGACCTGGTTCCTCCCTGTTTGTTGATATACCAGACTACCGACATGTTGTCTGTCTGAATCGCAATAGTCCCTGAAGGAAGAACGTGGTGAAGTGCTTGCAACTCTAGGAGCACCGCCCTCATTTCCAGGATATTTATATGCAATGACGTCTCTGTGGGATTCCACGTGCCTTGGACAATCTTTCCCAGAATGCCCCCACCCGAGGCAAGATCGTCCGTGGTCACTGTGGCTCGGGAAATGCAGCACAAAAGGTCTCCTGCCAGGGCTCCGGAGAAAGAAGCCACCAAAGAAGGGAGTCCCTGCACGCCTTGCTGACCGCAATCGGAGCGTTGAGAGAGGAACAAAGAGGGGACCACTGAACCTGAAGGGTCCATTGAAGAACCCGCATGCGTAAGCGAGCATGAATGAGAAGCGGAATAGCTGCCGCCATAGAACCTAGGGCCCTCAGGACCGAAGCTGCAGTTGGAGATGGTTGCAGGACCGCTGTCACATGACACTTCAGGTTGGCAATTCTGTCTGGAGTGAGGAAGGCTCGCATTGATCTGGTGTTTAGTCTTCCTCCTATGAAATCTATAACTTGTGTGGGGTGCAGTAAAGATTTCTCCCAGTTGATCGTGATGCCCAGCCCTGGGGCCAGTTGAAGAAAGTAGTCCCTGGCTGAGCACAGAAGATGCCTTGATGATGCCGTCAGGAGCCAGTCGTCCAGGTACGGAAAGACCTGTAATCCCTGGAGCCTCAGGTGGGCCGCTACCACCGCTAGCACCTTGGTGAACACCCTGGGGGCTGAGGTGAGACCAAAGGGGAGGACCCTGAACTGATAATGACTGGCTCCCAGCCGGAAGCGAAGAAACCTCCTGGATCGTCTGTCCATACGAATGTGGTAGTACGCGTCCTTGAGGTCGATGGAGCACATCCAGTCGTTCTCCCTCAAGAGGGGAAGTATAGATTGGAGGGTGACCATCCAGAACTTTTGCTTGGTTACTGACAGGTTCAGCTGGGAAAGGTCTAAGATTGGTCTTAGGTCCCCCGTTTTCTTTGGCACCAAAAAGAACCTGGAGTAAAACCCTAATCCGGTTTGATCTAGGGGGACGCGCTGGATAGCTCTTTTTCCTAGCAGCTGTTCGATTTGACAGCTGCCGCCTCCCTTTGGTCGGGTGGAACATCTGGGAGGCTGCGAGATTTGGGAACCTTGAATAGGGAATTGAATAACCTCTGGATATCACACGAAGCACCCAACGGTCTGTTGTGATGGACTCCCAAGAAGTCAGTTGCCTCGAAACGCCCCGACTGCCTCCAGAGACGGACAGCCGGGCAACCCTTCAGGGCTGCTGCGTGGGTCTATCAGAGAAAGGTTCTCTGGACCCAAAGTTGCCAGGAGCCCCCCTGCCTCTAGGACGGCGACCTCCCAGTCCTCCTCTGCCACGGAAGGACTGGTTATCCGGAGCAGGTTGGGACTGCTGCGATTTCCGGAACCACATCTTCTTCTGTCCCTTTTGGTTCTTAGAGAAGGACCTCTGGGGAGCTGAGAAGCGGACTCCGACGGCAGACAGCGTCTTCCCGTCCTTTTCGCTCTGGACTAATGTTTCGAACAGTCTTGCCAAACAAGGCAGAACCATCGAAGGGGCATTCGAAGGTCGCCTTGAAGGGCTCTGCAAAATCACAGTGGCGGAGCCAGGCCTGTCGCCTCATGACTAGGCCTGCTCCGCTGGCTCTAGCGGCTCCCTCAGTAGCGTGAGAAAGCAGCCGCATAGATGTATTGGAAACTGATCTGAGAGTGGCCATTCGGGTGGAGTATACCTGTTTATCCTCACTTTCGACATGGACTCCGGGGGAGATGCAGCGTATTCTTTAATCAGATCCCGCTGCATCCTAATGATATGTGCCATGTAGTTCAGCTCTCAAAGAGAAGGTTGCTGAACTGAAAACTCGCTTCCCAATGCGATCCATCGGCGGGACTCCTTGCCCGGAGGATGCATGGAGGGACTCTCCTGGGCCAATTCCCTCTTCGTGGCTGCAGCCATCATCATGGCATCTACTGGGGCCCTTGCTCCAGTGAGTGCGGTCCGCCGGAGGAAAGGATGCGGTCAGGGCGCTTGGGTACAGGCTCAACGGTGTCCGGATCCTTCCACGCTCTGATGGATATAAGATCCACCAGAGGGTCAGCAGGAGGGACACCCAAGAGGTAGAAGGGCCCGCCTCGAATGCCTCCAAGAACACAGACTCGTCCGAGGAAGCCTTGGGGCAGACCACCCCCTGATCCTTAACATCTCCATAATGTCTCCAAATGAGACGTCCTCAGGGGTGACCTTGGGGAGCCTTCCCTTCATCCAAATCTGTGTCTTGTAACGGACTCGGGAGTCCATGTGCCTCCTTTGCACTTGCGCTTCCTAGGTACTTCATCGGGGCTGTCCGAGGAGTACTCTTCAGCAGTTGGATGTTCCAAGGGAACCACTTGGGACATCGAGGCGGGCTGTCCCTGGGACCGGCTGGTGGGGGCCTGGCCCAACTGCAAGGGAGTGCGGGATGGAGCCGTGGCAGGGACCGGGGTCCGGACGTCCTCAACAGTGCCCTTTCCACTACGCCGAAGGCCGAGGGGAGCCAGCTTCTCTAAACCCGAGCCGACCCCACTCGGATCCGGCCGCGGATCGGAGTCGGAGCCGAAACCGTCGGATCCGAGACCGGTGTGCTCCGACCTGGACGGAGCCGAAGACACACCAGCTCCTTCGGATCCGAGGCTCGGTCCTCGGCTCCGAGAGGTCGGGTCCGAAGTACCCGAAGCACTCAAGGGATGGGACGGATCCGAGGTGCGCTGACCTATCGGATCCGACCCACCCCCGGATCCAAGTCTGCCCGGCGCCGACAGCTCCGAACCCGTGGTATGGGTCGGAGAAGGAGCCAAAGGGGCGAAAAAAGGGGTCGAAGCCCCTCCCGGATGGGGGGGGGGCTAGGAGCACTCCCATTTGCATTTGGGCCTGGATGAATTTCCTCATCATACGGACCATATCAGCTTCACTCATGGAAAAAGTTGACCTGGTGGAGGCCACCGAAGCGGACCTAGAGAGCCGCCTCGGAGACCTCCTAGAAGGGCTAGCCTCCTCCTCCTCGGGTCCAGGAGAGAACCGAGGGGAGTGGAGCCGAGGAGGAGGAAAGCTAGAAGGCACAGGGGAGGCCCGCTTAGATGGAGGAGCCAAACTGGAAGTTTCGGCTCTCCGTTTGTGGTGCCTCTCCTTCTTCTCTCTCTCCCTAGAGGACTCTTTCCCCTCCGGCAACTTAGAGGGAGGTTGAGTCCCAGCCGGAGGGGGAGAGCCCACAGCAACAGGTTGCTGAGTAGAAGGGGCAGAAGCCGAAGCGGTATCTGGAGGTAAAAGACCCGCCAGCACCAGCTTCGACCTCCGCACCCTCAAAGCCCGGGGGTTGAACCCTGCACAAATGGTACAACCAGATGACAGGTGTTCAACCCCCAAGCATTTAACGCACCGAGTGTGGCCATCCGCTGGGGACAGCTTATGGCCACACTCGGTACATTTAGAGAAAACAGCTTTATGGGCTTCAGACATTATAAACCCTGAAGGCCTAACACAACACACACACACACCAAACTACGCAAAACCCGTGAAATATTAACTAAAAAGAGAGGAAAGCCTAACACAATCAACACTAATAATATAAGTAACAAAAATAGAGAATTTTTAAACTTTTTTTGTCAGACAACTTATCTGTCACCAAAAAACGCTAGGAGCTCAAGAATCCGTCGCTACTTGAAAAGCGGCAAACAAAATCTGAGGTCAGTCAGGGCTTGGCAAGGGGTTATGGGTAAGAGGGAGGAGCTAGGAGCTCGGAGCCTAAGCTTTTGAATTGCCGGCTCGGATCCGAGGTCGGATCCGATACCCACAGGTTGCAGACGAATGAAGTCTGCCTACTTCAGATCCAGTGTTTAGTGGGAAAATTCCTACTAAACCTAAGAGGCTGAACTTGGAGAAGGTCCTTGACCATCTGCATTGATTTTGTTTTATCTTCCATCGTTTTGAGCACACCCTCAAGCTTTTGCCCCAAAGAGGAAGTCCTTATCCAGGGCTGCATCCAGAAGAACGGATTTGGCATGGTCTGGTATGGTCTATTTCCTAAGCATGCCTTCTTAATGACAGAACCAGATACTGCAGCTCAGCGAGAGGCCTCCACGGCATCACAGCTGCAGTGTAATGAGTGTCTACCCACCTGTGAGCTGGAATGGCAAAGGTCCAACAATTCCTTGGAAATGTTCTCTCCTCGAGGATATCTTTTGCTTCATTTGATCTAAAATAGTTTGCTGGTATTTTATCATATGAAACTGGTAGTTATGGGCCCTCATGGCTAGGGTAGCAGAGGTGCAAACTTTTTTACCAAACCTATCAAGGGCCCTGCTTTGTCAGCAGGTAAAGGGCTTTTTGAAGAGCTGGCTCTTGATCCCTAGAGTCCCATACTGGCAACCTCTGGATCAGCAGAGGGATTTTTAAAGAGGCATTTATGCGAGTCCAGCACTCTGCAAAAAGTACAGTTGTGTACACTTACCATAAATGTAGATGTTCGAGTGTATTCACTGTTGCAGTCATTACATTTTGGTTATCTGCTTGCAGGTAGCCCTCAGTCGGCCTGATTATCAAAGCCTTGGGTTCTGCAGGGTATAAAGCATGCAGCCGACGCCATTACATCAGTTTTTCTTGCCCCAGATGTCAAGTGCCCCCATAATGGGAAGCAATTAAATATATAGTTACACCTCCAAAAAAAGCAAATACACCAGAAAGCTTAAGTATAGTAAGCAAGAATAGAGGTATAGCCAATAGAAGTCAGGGGGCTGGAGGGACGGTAACCAGAACAGCAACAGTGAATACACTCGAACATCTACATTTATGGTAAGTGTACACAACTTTAGTATGTTCTTCCTGTTTCACTGTTGCAGTCATTACATTTGGGCAGATGCCCAAAGCTAAGGAAGGGAGGAAGCAGTTATTGAGCATTAGGAGTAGCTATTGGGCTCTGCAAGACTGCAGTGGCAAAACCAGCTCTGGATTTAGAGAAAATTGGCAAATGGTAATGCTTCGTGAAGGTATGCACAAAACTCCAGGTAGCAGCTTATAGGATTGTCCCTGGTAGGAACACCTCTGAGAAAGGCTGTAGAAGTAGATGCAGCCTTGGTGGAATGGGGTCTTATCCCCTGTGGGGTAGGTTTTCCATGGTGCTTATAGCAGAAAAGAATGCAATGACCCTTCCCCTCTGCCCCTGCAGCAAAGGCAACCAGCAACTGTTCAGATTTCCTGAGAGGCTTGGTCCTGTCCAAGTAAAATCTAAGTTGTCTGTGCACATCCAGTATTCGTTCCCCTTTGTTCTGTGGATTAGAAAAGAAGGTTGGCAAATGAATGGACTGATTAAGGGCCACACTGGATACCACCTTGGGCATGAAGGAGGGGGTGGTCCTGAAGGACACCCTGTCCGCATGAAAGATGATGAAAGGCTCCACCGCCATGAGGGCCTGTAATTCAGACACCTTTCTTGCTGAAGTGATGGCTAAAAGGAAGGCTGTTTTCCAAGAATGGAATTTCAACTCTGCATTTGCAGGTGGCTCAAAAGGTGGTAGAATGAGATTTTCCAATACAAAGTTAAAGTCCCAGGCTGGAATAGGGGCTCTCCTGGGTGGTCTTAAGATTTTGGCCCCACTGAGGAACTGCTTCAGCAGTGGATGACAGAAGAGAGGTGATTCTGTGCTGAAATGGCTGAGCCATGAATTTTGACGGAGGAAAAGGAAAGGCCTTTGTGAAGCATCTCAGTTAAGTATTGAAGAATCTGAGTAAATTGGGCGCTGCTGTGCCCATCCCCTGAGTTTGGTTCCAAGAACAGAATCTTTTCCATTTTTCAGCATAGGATTTTCTAGTACTAGGCCTCCTTGCCTCCAGAATAACATCCAACACTTGCTTACTGAGGGATGGTAATGGAGAGATCAGGTAATTAGCCAGGCTGCCAGGTTCAGGGTTTGAAGCTGTGGGTGCAGAATCTGTCCCTCCTGCTGGGACAGCAGGGCAGGGGTCTGAGGCAGGTGCCATGGTGCCAGCAGTGACACACTGCGCAAAAGGGGGTACCAGTGTTGGCATGGCCAGTCTGGTGCAATCAGTATCGTCCTTGGTTTGTCTTGTTTGATCTTTAGTAGTACCTTGGAGAGGAGAGGCAGAAGGGGGGGAAAGGCATAAACTGATAGTTTTCCAGGTGAAGGACAGGGCATCCACTTTCCAAGCTTGTTTGTGGGCAGTCCTTGTGCAGAGTTTTCCAATTGGTAGTTCTGGGGGGAGGCAAACAGGTCTATATCTGGGCTCCCCCCATTTGTTTCTCAACATGTTGAATATCTTTGGTTCCAGTTTCCACTCATGTGGGTCCATGAGATTTCTGCTTAGTTCGTCTGCCAGTGTATTTAGCTTTCCTGGCAAGAAATGAGTCTGTAGTTGCACTTGGTAGCTCAAGGTTGTGTTCCACAGAGTCATGGCTAGTCTGCAGAGAGGATATGAGTGGGTTTCCCCCCTGCTTGTTTATGTATCACATAACGGTGGTGTTGTCGGTCTTTACCATTAATTGCACTGGAAGAATGTGGTCTTTGAAGGCTGTCAGAGCATTCTGTACAGCTAACATTTCTTTTTGATTGATATGCAGGTGCATCTGACTTGGGTTCCATTTGCCCTGAATGCACTTCCCTGCCAGGTGAGCACCCCATGCATAGTCTGATGCGTCTGTTAGGGTTTGGGCGGCAGTTGGTAGAGTGAATGGCAGTTCCTTGTTTTGGTGGCAGGCCTCTGCCCACCAAAGGAACTCTATCTGTAGACAAGGTATGATAGGAATCATTGCTTCTAGATCCTGATGAATGTTGACACCATATTCTTTTTAGATACCATTGTAGTTTCCTCATATGCAGTCTTGCATATGAAATAGGAGAATGCAGGAGGCCATGAACCCCAGGGCTTGCAGTATTTTCCTTGCAGATAGCTGGGTCTTTGTGGCCAGTAGTTTGAAGCAGTCTGTCAAATGAACTTGTTTTTCTGGCGTGAGGAAAGCCATCTGGGAAGTCGTGTTCAAGCTTGCTTCCAGGAATACAATTTGCTGGCAGGGTACAAGATAGGATTTCTTTTCGTTTATGGTGTACCCCAGAGAAGTTAGCAATTTCTGTACAAACACCAGATGATTCAATAGTATGTCCTGCCTTTCTGCCTGAATTAAACAATCATCCAGGTATGGATATATTTGGATATTTCTTTGCCTGCAAAATGCAATGACTGGAGCTAGATGCTTTGTGAATACCCCGGGCGCAGTAGATAAACCAAAGGGCAGTGCAGAGAACTGATAGTGCATATAGCCTGCTTTGAAGAGTAGGTATCTTCTGTAAGATTCCCTTATTGGGATGTGCAGGTAAAGCTTCCTTTAAATCCAGTGTTGCCAACTAGGCATCCTTGCCTAGCATAGGAAGCCAGCTGGTGCAGAGTTAGCATCTTGAATTTTGGGATCACCAGAAATGTGTTTAGGATAGAGAGGTCCAGGATAGGACGCCAGGAGTTGTCTTTTCTGGGCACCAGGAAAAGTCTTGAGTAGAAACCTTGTCCCCTTTCCTCTTCTGGAACAGGTTGCCCAATGCTTAAGAGAGAGAGAGAATTTGTTTTTGAGCCTCTGCCCACTGATTTGGGGATAGATCTGGCCAACCGTGTGGGGTTGGTAAGGAGTGAAAGTGGAATCTGTATCCTTGGGAAACTATATTTAAAAACAAATTTGTCATGGGTAATGAGTTCCCAATTTTTTGCCTGCAGGGCAATCTTTTCCCCCTAAAGGAACAGTCAGCTGTGCAGGGCTTGGAAGATTTAAAGTTAAGTCATTGAGACAGTTTACCATAGGGGGGAGTCTTACCACTCCCTGCTTTGGAAGTGGGAGCCCCCCACTGCTTAGTCCTGTGAGTACCTTGGGACTGAAGCCTGGGTGTTCTGCTGGTTCTGGGTTTGGACTGAGAAGGCCTGGAAGAGGCAGGAAAGGATCTGATCTTTTGCAGGACCCCTGTGAAGCAGACGAAGGTAAGCATATGGGAACACTCCCTTCCAAGAAAAGGACAAGGCATCCACCTTCAACTCATGAGGACTTGGGACTCTGGAACAGAAGTGAGGAGGTTGCTTTTTCAGAAGGGAAGCAAAAAGATTCACTTGAGGAATACCCCACTTATGTACAATGTCCATAAACACATCTCACAGAAGCATCCATTTGAGAAGTAGTGTCTTGGACCTACTCAAGGAGTCTGCCACACAGTTGTGTTCTGAAGAGATATAAACTGCCTGAAGGGTTACCTGATGAGATACAGACATCTAAATCCAAGGCATGAAGTGCTTAGACTAAAGAGAATGAAAGGCCAGCAAGAATGACTGCCCTCATTTATTTTATGTTGATATGGTCTGACCTCTGATGAAGGAGTCATAGAACCTGAACCCTCAGATTGTTTGAACAGGCTCCCCACCATAGACTGGAAGCATCTGTGAACAGCTCTTGGGTAGGGCTAGGAGTATGAAAAGTTAGGCCTGGATTAAAGGATATCTGCCAAATCCACCAGTGAAACCAGAGTCTGAGACAAGGAACAAGAGAAACAGAAACTCTAGAGGGTGGCAAAGCTCAAGTCAAACGATCTTTGGTACTGCTGAGGCTTACTCATGTGAAGCTTTGCAAAGGGAAGCATAGGAATGTTAGATGCCATGAACCCCAGGACTATGAGCAATTCCCTTGCAGGAATAAGGGAAAGGGGAAGTACAGATTGGAAGAAGGTCATCAGAGACAGATCCCTGGGACAAAGAAAAGAAGCCAGCATTGTAATAGTTTGGATTCTGCAACCCAGAAAAATGTGGTCTTGGGAAGAAGTCAGAATTGGCTTCTTGAGACTGATGGTGAATACCAGGCTGTGCACATGTATGCTGAAGTGCAGATCCTGCAGAAGCCTGAAGAAGCAGGTCATCCAGATATGGGAATATCTGGATTCCCTGAAGCCTGCAAAAGGCTATGACAGGGGGCAGACAACTGGTGAATACCCTGGGGCCACAGAAAGCCCAAACTGCAAAGCAGAGAACTGAAAATGAAAGGAAGAAACACAAACATAAAATCTTCCTGAATAGAGGTTGAAATTGAATCTTTAGGTCTAGGAAGACGAGAAAAGACTGAGCAAGTAAGATGGGAAACAGTGTCTCTAGGGAAAGCATTTGGGAAAGAAGGAATCTTTAGAAAAGTATTTAGAAGGGCAAAGTTTAGGGCCGGTCTCTGGGACCCCTCTTTTCTGGGAAACAAACATTACGGAGTAAAACTCTGTTCCTCTTTAGGATTCTGAAATGGGTTGGATAGCGCCCTGTTCCAGTAAATCCTGCAAAACTACAGAAAAATGAGGATGTTGATCTGAGGGAGGCTAAGGAAGACCTGAGAAGGGGAGAACATGTATACCATAAAATAACCATAACAGATAATGGAGAGAGCCCAGGAATTTGGAGTAATCTGATGCCAGACAGGAAGAGAAGGGGAAAGTATGAGAGGCAGGTGAACATGGCCAAGGAAACGGACAGAAAGGATCTCAAATGGAATGACAGGCAAAATGAGAAGTGGAACTCGATCAGAAAAGGGCAGGAGTCTTACCTTCAGAATCAGGAAGATCTGACATCCTCCCCCAAGATGAGACAAAACGGGGAAAACATACCTGGTCATATGGGTTTGATAATTTATGGCCCTAAAGGCCAGACTGGCAGAAGTGCACACTTTTTCTTAAGCCTCTCTACAGTTCAACTGTTTTTATCAGAAGGAAGTTTGGAAAAGGACAAAAACTTGGATGGCTTGTCAGCAGAAATACAGACCACAGCAGGGTCTAAAGGAGGACACTTGTAGAAGTACTAAAAGGCTCAGGCACCTTATAAAAATGGTCAGGCTTCTTAAGGGCCAAAGGCTGGGAATCAGACACCAAACAGGCAGCTGTAAATGTATACAACATAGGGGGAACAGCAGAAAGTTTAGGAGATTCCATCTGCAACAGCTCATGATATCTCTTTTGAATATTAAGAGACTTGTGAGCAGTCCCACTTAAAATGGTCCAGCATGTGAACTACTGTATCCCCAAAGGGCAACTCCTCAAAGAGAAAGTCAGGACTCAAGGGATCCCCTTCCTTTGATCCGCAGTCCAAAGGTGAGGTAATTTTTCAGGACTAGGCCAATGATTAATCTCCCGAATCTACCTCCCCATCTGAAAAATCAGACCCTAGTCCTTTGGTTGGAATAGATGGGCAAGGAGAAGCAGGCACAGATACCTCCTGATGAAGTCTCAAGACCATCAGGGCATTTAACAGGCCCTGGGTAAAGTCCTGCTATTTCCTCTGAGGGTCCTTAGCAACTGTGGAATGTGTTTAGTTTTCTGTTTCTGTTGGCCAATCTAGAGGGCTCTGAGCCATGCCTAGACTCTATAAGTATACCAGCGACCTCTTCCCTAATCAGAATCTGGAGAATCTCCCTAGGATCTTTGGAAATGATCAGCCATGTCTCTCCCTCAACATCTGTGGTGGGGATCTGTATTGCCTCAAAGGACATGAAAGAAGCCAGTTACATGCTGGTTTCAAACAGGACTGCAGCAGAGAAAACCACTGGACAGTCTCTGGTGTATTCATCCACCTCAAGAGAGACGTCTGGCGGAGGCTGGACAGCAGGAGAGTCAGACTGAGACTTTTCAGGCTTCTTTGTAAGAGACAGTTGTGCCCCAGGGCAGGCAAATTTTGCCATGTTACCCTGGGTGAAAAGTTTGAGACACTGGCTCTCAAGACAAATAGATAAAGAGGACAGACAGCTGCAAAGCATTTTGTAAACAAAAGCCTCGCAAACGGTACAATGGGTAAGATCGTGTGAAGCACCTAAGCATAATAAACACTTCTTGTGATGGCCTTTATATGGAATCTGTATTCCACACTGAATTTTTCCCTTCTTGGATGACATAGATTCTCAAGTACACAATGAAAGGGGGAAAAGGAGGAACCCGAATTGGGCACTTATCCGTAAATGATTCTGCAGAAACCAGCTCACCAAAGGGTGTTCAGACCGATATTCAAATGAGGCATTCAGACTGGCAGCAAAGAAGTTCTGAGTATTGAGCGTGCATACATCACCTTTATGCCCTACGCCTGCGTGGGGAGAATACATCTGACATACAATGCTGACAGGATGTAAAGGCTTTCGTATACTGGCCGGACATTGGCCTATCCTTGGCAGGAGATCCCATATGTGATGAACACTGCAACAGTGAAAAGAAAGGACATCTAGGTACCCAACAATAAACTAAGATTAACATGACCAAGGAAAGCATAAATAAAAGTTCAGCCTAAGGAGATTTACTAGGAAAGAAGTTAGAAGCTAAGAAATTACACTAGAAATGGTCCCAAAATGCTCTCTGAATGAGCTGCATCTTAACTCACATCAGAAGGCACTGGAGACTCATTTACAAAGCTTTCCTGGGAATGAATCTCACAGGATAACAACACAAAAAGATAAGCTTCCAATTTCGGGGAACTCAAATTTGAACCAAGGGAATCACAAGCAGCCCAAAGGAAGACTGGTGGATCCGTCAGGGCACCAGAAGTCTTTAAAAAGGTGAGATTCCTGGTCAGGTAGAGCTTTAAAATCATCACACAAACTTTAAGTGTTGTGTTACTCAGCAGGAAGCCAGTGTAGGAAATGATCAATCAAAGCAAGGTAACTGTATCTAGAGGGTCCTGTAAAAAAAAACAACCTTTCTTCTGAATTCTGCACTTGTTCCTGGGGAATTCACAAAGCTGATAAAACTGTACAGAACTGGTGCCTAGGGTTACCACCTGTCCCACTTTGCGAGGGACAGTCTTCCTCTTTGGGCAGTTGCGTCCTGCAAAGAAATCAAAAAAATTTTAAATGCCCTGAGATTTTAGGACAAATACATTTCCTATATTTTATGTAATAGTTGCATAAAACAATTACTCTGTATCAAAAACCAGCTAAATGTGATAAGAAACAGAATAAGCAACTAAAATGCTACAAGAATAAGCATTTATGTAGGCCAAAAAGTAAAGTTCTGTCCTTTGTACTGACCATGGGTATGTTTTGCCCTGCAAAATCTGATGTTAGTAACAAAAATGTCTCACTTTGGGCATTTGAAATGGTGGCAACCCTACTGGTGCCTCAGAAAGTAAGTATACTTAATTCAGAGATGTAATATACTTATTTTAAATGTATAACACTACAAACTAGAGTGCTTAACAATAAGGACTTGGATTCATGTGGTTTTATAATAGACTGGTCTCAATCACTTCGGTTTTAATTTAACCGTACAGTTCCTCTTTTAATTTATTACTGCCCTAGAAGACACAGCCAAAGGAGTCAGTAGAATGTTTAAGCTTTATTTCTTTCTTTCTTTTTTTTTTTAATAAACTGCTTGAAGCTATTTATCGTTTTTGTCAGTCTATAATAAAGTTTTATAGGACTTTGGAGTTGTACCTTTAGGCATGTCCTTGTCTGGAAGTGAAGACAACATCAACAGGAGCACTGCTCAAATAACTATGGAAGAATATACTCAGTCTAGATAGAAGCACACACTGCAGGACTACTGCTTAATAGAAACAGAGGTACCTTTTAAATTCAAGACCAGTGAAATGGAAGAAATGCAGTTATTTGTATGCCTGGCTCCATATGTACTGTCTAGAAGACAGAAGGAACGGTGAGCAATGAAAACAAATAATGCACAGGGAAAAGTACCTGGAATTGGTTGGAACTCCAGAGAACTTGAAGTACCACCCTTGATTTGATGACGGGTTTTTCCAAGTGACGGATTAACAAAGCACATAGCAGCACTACAGAATGGATCCAAATTCATACAGAAAGGAACATCTTAAAATAAAAGGAACTAAGATTAAAGAGTACTTATAAGGGGTAGTAACCGGAGCTGGCACATGCTGAAATGACACACAGCAAGCATACCACAAATGAAAAACAAAAATCAGCAGGAAATCTAAAGCAGGTAAAACAAAACTGAAGAGAACACCAGGAGTACAAAATGGAAAAGGTACTTCTATGCAGATGCCATTCGACAGCAAAGGGCTGGGACACAGAAAAAGAATACTCGCATCAGCATCACAGCTTTGACAGCTCAAGTTCGAGTATGGCAGGACGTTCCTTCAAGTACGAGATCGGCACAAAGTTCCTTCAAAGTAAAGTACACAAGCACCAACAACACACTGACTCATTAACCTCTGGAAGTAAACGAATGAGAACCAATCTACCAAATAACACTGAACACACACCTAAAGCCAGGAAAAATTATAACGGGCAAGACAGTACACCTCATGAAAGATTTTACTTCTGAGGAACAGGCAGAAAACCAACATATGACAACCAGGGTTGTGACAGTGCCTTGCCACCTCTAAACAGTAGTGATCACAGTAGTACAACCTCTGGTGAGACAGTTTTAAAGACATTCTTTGGTAAGACTTGATTTTTTAGTCTGCCATCACAATTCACTGACTGCTTAGTAAACAGAGAGAGACCATTAATGGTAAAAAAAAAAAGTCAATAACATTCTAGGATTTTTGCTACCAAACATACAAATTAACATTTTAAATTTAGATATACAATTTGTACTTAATATTTCAACTTCACAGGATCAAAACTGTTTTTTAAATTTTGAAATGAACTGTAATTAATGTAGTACTTTAATAATATGAATGTTTTACTAATTGATGTGATTTCTCACTTTTTAATTTCTCAAACTCGCTTCACAGTAAGACGTTGTCCTGTTCGATTCTCAGCTAAAGCGTCTTCTGTGTGGAGACATGCGTGAATAGGCGTACCTTCGTTGAAGGTTGTGCGTCAGGGCTGGCAACTCGGCACGTAAAAATCTACTGCCAATCATTAACGGACCGGAGTTCCTCTGTGGCGACCCCTAACCGGGGAAAGCCGAAAGATACAACAACAAAAGTCTTTTGGGTTTCTAATACCATGACTAGAATGGACCCCATTCCTAAGTCAAAGTACGATTAAAGTTCATGAAATTAGTATTGTTTCCATCTTTGATGTTAGCCAGAAGTGCTCCGCAGAACCCACAATGTGCCCAGTAATGACTCCTCCAGCAATTCATATGGAGTTAAATGCATCAGTAATATAACCAAGTACGGTTTAAATTTTTTTTTTTTTTTTTACAAGACCCATTGTTCCTACGACTACTGGAACTGTCTGGGTATCTTCCTTCCACAGTGCCCTCATTTCTGCCTACAAATCCTGGGATTTTATGAATGTCCATCTCTCTGTACATAAGACAGTGTAGTTACTGGGTGTAGCAATTTCAATGATCAATGCTACTTTTGTTTTCTTTTCATGGACTACTGTATCTGGTTTTCTTGCATCTATTTTTTGAACTGTTGGTAATGGGTGATATACAGTTCATCATTTTCTATAATGCTTTGTGGCTCATGTCTCCAATATTTTTCAGCTACTTCAATATTAATGCTTGTACAATCCTCAATGCAACAGTCTTGCCACATTACTATGTCTTTCAGTATACAGTCCTTCTACCATTAGTATACCACAACCAACAAGATGTGCGACTGTTTTTAATTCTGTTTTACAAACCCTACATTTGTCCATTTCTCCCACATGTTCAATGCACTTTACAAACCACTATGTATGTAAGTCCACTATCTTGGGTCACCAATACCTTTCATCTTTTGGTTTATTTACCTCTCTAACTATTCCTGCATTCTATCCTGATGAACATGAAGTTGAAGAATTTTCTGTACTTGCAACTCTATTTATGCATTTTCCACATTTCTTCACTTTCATCTGATCCTTCACCTTATATTCTTTTTTCTGTTTTTTTTTTTTTTTTTTGGCACATTCAGTTGTTGCCTGATTTTTATCTACTTCTGATTTGATTTCCATTCCTGCTTGACATGGATATGCTTCTGCTAAACTAACAGAGAAGTCATCTTAGATTTATTCTCCTCATGTTTTAAAACTTTCACTACATTTGGGTCTTGTGAGGTCAGAAGATATGTATGCAGTCCTAGGATTGCAGTTCTGTACATGTAATCAATTTTAAGGACACCCATACCTCCTTCAGAATGAGTAATATGTAGTCTTGGTATAACACAATGACTTTTATAAACCATTTGATAAGCATAAAGCATTTTTCTTGTTTCCAATCCAATGCCTTTTGGGGACAGTGAATCACTCCAAAACTAAGTTAGGACAGGAAGAGCAAATTGGTTTATAGCTTGGACTTTGTTCCTAGACATTAGTATTCATTTTAGTCTTCTAAAATATTTCTTACTACGTTTTATGCATTTGTTCACGGTTTATTGTTGATCCTTCATCAATTCCCAAATATTTATACATTCCGTCTTGCTCAAGTTCTTTTATATCACATTCCTGTCCCAGGCTGATGTTTTCTTGGTTCTACAGCTTTCCTTCTTTAAAGGTTGCTTTTGCACATTTATCAAGACCAAATGACATTCTTATGTAATCTGAAAATGTTTTGACCACCTTCAGTTGTACTTTCAGTTCCTCATGTTATAAACTATACAGTTTTAAGTCACCCACAAAAAATGATGAGAAGTCTTTACACTGTTTTCTGGCAGCCAAATTCTAGCAATGACCTAATCTGTTAAGTAGACAGCTCAATGGGTTAAGGGCAAGACAAAAGAGCAACGGTGACACAATCATCCTGGAATATCCCCCCTTTGAATTTTTTATCCCTAAAATAAAAACTGGTCATTTATCATGGCTTAACTGCAAAGTGGTTTGCCACGGTTTCATGGTCGCTGTAATGTAATTGATCAATGTAGGGTGTATCATATACATTTTTAAGCACGCTTTTATCCATAAATGTGGGATATTGTCAAATGCTTTTTTTGTCTATCCATGTCACGCTTAGATTATTCCCCTTTTTACAGTTATCCACTGTGACTTTAACAACAAATGATCCTTTGCTCCATATGACTTTGTTACCCTTTATTTCTATTGCCATATTTGAGTTTTCTTCTAAATGACTATAAACTCTGTCAGCATCAAATCAAGTGCATAGTTTATACGTCATCAGAAGGCAAGATACTGGTCTATAGTTTTTAGGATAGCTTGCAGGTTTGCTCTCAAGTAGGAGCATTGTCTTTCCTGTTGTTAACCAGGCTTACTTCAGGGCGCGCATATAAATAGTTCTTACTCATGGCTAAATTTTCATGTAAAGACGTTAATACTTTTAGGAGCTTTTCTTAACTCTGTTTCAGTTTCTCTGGCTATTACTTCATCCCATTTCATATCCTGTACATTTAAACTTCTCATTCTTTCTTTTACTTATTCTATCCATTCAGCATATTTATGTCCCCCAGGATCTTCATAGATATTTCTCCAAAATGTATCTATATCTTCTTTTTAATGTGGCATTTGAGTAAATTCCAATGAAATGTTAACATGAGGAATAGCTTTAGTCATATAAGGATGATTTTGCTGTCTCATTTAATTTATTAATGAACACTAAATGTATTTATAAAATTAACAAACAAAAACAAATTCATACCTTAAATGTCTTGTCATTCTATCCATAGTAGTTCACAAACGTCAATCTGTAAGTAACTTATTTAACTACATTAGAACAGCATTTAAAAGGTTCCCTGACGTTTTCCTCCAATTGCATTTACTTGCTGTCTAGGAGGGCACTTGCCAAGTGCTTTATTTGTAGCTGGCAGTACAGAAATAGATAAAAAAGCTTAATGCGCTACAAAGAGTTATCTTCGGGTCTCACTGATCATAACCAATTATGTGTTTGATATGGATGCCAAGATTCACCTTTTGAACTGAGTTCCTTGGCAACCATTTCTCAAGCTCATAACATGGTTACGACTGGAGACCCAGTCATAATCCTCCATGTTGCATTAAACATGAAGCAACGCTATCACATATTATATATATATATATATATATATATATATATATATATATATATATATATATATATATATATACACATATATATATATATCTACATACACACACACACACACACACACACACACATGTATGTACATATATGGATTTACTTCGAAATCTTGACACCCATATGATCAACGGTTATATACTAGGAGACAAACAGCGAAAGTTGAAAAACCCTAAAGTCGAGTGATGGCGAACCTATGACATGTGTATCAAAGATGACACACCACAACATTTTAGGTGACGCACCTGAGTTCACCAACACCCAAGTTACCAAAGAAACTGCTTTTGCATTTTTTGCTTGTGTGAAATGCATTGAATTATTTTGTACCAAGAGCCAGTTCAACAACACTGCTGCAGAGGTAAGGAAGTTATTAACCTCAAAGGCTATTTCAGTATACTTTCTCGATAGTCTGCAAAGGTCAGTGCTGACATGTTTCCTCTTCGTGGTTACACTTCTGCAAAGGGCAAGTAGTCTGCATTTCTAAGTGCATGCTGTTTTACATTCCTCTCAACTGTCCCTCTTAGTCAATCCTAAAACTGGCAACTTTTTAAACTTAATGACAATACATAGATTTACAGACTAATTTTACTTCAGAAAATGTATATTAATTCACGTTCATTTTTTTCTCAGTGTCTCAAATTAATAACACTGGTAGTTTAAATCTGTCCATGTCTCTTATTTCCAGATTTGACCCTGATTCTGTTGAGATTTATCTCTGATGTATTGAGAGCCATGCTGTTTTACTTACTTATTTTACTTTACTTTTTTTGTTTGCGCGGGGGGGGGGGGGGGGTTAACACACAAGCAGAGTCAGGTTAAGCTTTTTCCAAATTTTTGACACACCAAACCCAAAAGATTCACCATCACTGCTTTAATGTTTTACCTTTTTTTTTTTGTAGAACAGGATAATGGGATGTTCAAGATAATTGTAGGGAATCAATATTTTATTTCCTACCAACCATAATACACAAAAATCGCACCAATCCTCCAGGCAAGACTTATGACTTCAGGTTGCGGTAACTATACAAAAAATGTTGGCGGAAACTTAATTTACTGATGATTATACTAAACAAGCATCAAGTTTAAGGACAGTTTTTAGAAAGAATTAAAGACACTAGTTTTTCAGTGACAATCAAATCTAAACATGTGATTAACTCCCTTTAAACTTTTCTTTAGAAGGGTCTAAAGTAGTAAAATATAAGAGCTTAATTTTTGCTTGCCATAGAACTTTTGTGTTTTACGGCACCTGGTACCTGTAAGATAAAGATACAGAAGTAGGCACCCCTCTGCCCTACTTATGATCTTACTGGGGAGGTATTGTATCAAAGGAAGTAAATTTTATCAAACATGCATATCACACTACTAGATATAAAGATCACTTTTATTTTATTATTATTACTATTACTAAACCCATTCATCTATCCA
Organism: Protopterus annectens; assembly: GCF_019279795.1. Taxonomy (NCBI): domain Eukaryota; kingdom Metazoa; phylum Chordata; order Ceratodontiformes; family Protopteridae; genus Protopterus; species Protopterus annectens. Next base: position 898,911,392 of record NC_056743.1, read on the forward strand.
CAAACCCTTTTCTACCATGTTTGAACATGGGGTCAGGGTGTCATATCAACAATGACATCAATCTAGAGCCAATGTTCACACTATGTTTTAAGAGAAAACAAATTTGGCTTAAACTTGAAGCACCAGACTCAGAAAGCAAAAAGTAGCTATCCATATAAGACTATACAGAAAGCCTACAACAGAAAAAAAAGTTTGTATAGATCTAGTTTTTACCACGTCCATATGCTAAACTTCTTGCTTTACATACAATTAAAGACCAGAAAGACATTTAAAGCTTGTACCAAATGGTGCAGCGTTTTGTCTATTGAAAAGTCACCTCTTTAGCTTAAAGAATGCATCTGTGCAACAAGTTAAGCCATACAATGTTGAAAGTCTATCATGTCCTAGAGAAAATGAAACTCCATATGGTTTTAGAATTGTACTTTGAGATTATAATGCTGAGATCTTCGACAAGCTGTTTAGTTAGAAACTGTTGGAAGAGAATACTAAATGGGTTTATTTTTAGAACATCAATAAAGCTCCCTCTGTCTCTTTAGATGTGCTAAGAGCCTTAAAGATATGCTTGTGCATTATTACTTTACTAGGTCCAGCAGTACATTGCCAAAAAATGCAGTACAAACCCCTGTGGGTCTTACTTAGACTGTAAGCAAATGTGTAGATGCGCTGAGAGAATCAGGAACTAGTTTTTCAATAATTGATCGTTACATGTTTAAATGTAGTTATTACACGCACGTGGTCCTGGACACAAAAAAAAAAAAAAAAAATTTCATCTGCTTTTACTGTACTTGTGTTTTTACCTACTTCTTTTTACTTTTGCATCATCTTAAAATACTCAATTGTATTTATTACTGCTTGGTGTAACTCATTCTAAGCCTTTTGGTTTAAACACTTGGGCTTCGGACCAGTTAGTTGTTTTGCACTGAGAGGTTTGTGGTCTGCACTGTTGTGGCAGAACAGGTAGCTTACATCCTTCTAGGTTGAGAACTGCTGATTGAGGGCTCAGTGTCTGTTATTCTAAAAGTGTATTAATTCTGGTTTAAGCACTTGGGCTTTCAAGCCAGTTATTTTACATTAAGAGGGTTCGTGGTCTGCACTCTTGTGGGAGGAGAGGCTGGACTCTGCCCTTCTGAGCTGGGAATTTCTGGTTAAAGGCTTATAGTGCATGCATATCTGAACTGTTTCTTACTGAAGTTGGTGCGCCTTGTTTGCTGTGGCATAGACTGGATTCGGGCCTGCTGGATCTAGCTTTGTTTGTGTAACTTGAGCACTAATCCAGACATTCTCTAAAGTATTCAATGGTATTTATTACTGCTTGGTTGTAACTTGATTAAAGTGTAGCTATCATTCAAGTCTTTTGGATTAAGCACTTGGGCTTCAGACCAGTTGTTTTACATTAGGAAGGTTTGTGGCAAGCACTGTGGTGGCAGGACAGGTAGCTTTCATCCTTCTAAGTTGGGAACTGCTGATTGAGAGCCCAGTGTCCAAGTGTATTAGTTCTGGTTTAGGCACTTGGGCTTCAGGCCAGTTATTTTACATTAAGAAGGTTCGTGGTCTGCACTCTTGTGGGAGAAGAGGCTGGACTCTGCCCTTCTGAGCTGGGAATTTTCTGGTTAAAGGTTTATAGTGCCTGAATATTTGAACTGTATCTTACTGAAATTGGTTCACCTTGTTTGCTCTAGCATAGACTAGATCCAGGCCTACTGAATCTAGCTTTGTTTATATACTTGTTGTTTGTTTGCTTGTTATTTCCCTGGAAGCTAATTCACCTAATACGCAACTTCTCAGCTTCTGTGGATCACTAGTGATATCTGCATTGCTTACTGTACTTATTTCCTTGTTTCACTTGAAAGAAAGTTACTGTTTGTCGTTTTGCATTTAGTTACTTGTATCACATTGCACTCAAGTTACCTGGCACTTGCTCACTAAAGCAATTATATAAGTCAGCACTAAAAATTAAAAGCACTACACCCTCACTCCCCACTGGCCCTTGTTTTCAATTAAGGATTTCCCAATATTATTCTAGCATGTCCAAAGGTCAGTTGTCAATCTCCTCTCGGTCCAGCTGGTGAATCTGGGAATCTTGAAGCAATGTTATAACTGCCTCATGTACACAGACAACCCTCTCCTCCTCCCACATAACACAAATACTTGCGAGAGATGCAGCTATTTAGCCAAACTGGAGGCTGAGCTCTCTCAACTCAGGACTGGCAAGACCAGACAGGAGGAGAAGGCAACTACACACACCACAAAACCAGCCTCACATAATGCTACCACTCCACTGAATCAAACACATAAACACACAAAGACATACTCGGAGGCTCTGAGTAAAATTTACCTAAACAGCAGAGGCCTCCAAAGCAGACACCCAAACAACTGCTACCTCAAGACACCCCACAAGCAACACATAAACCACAAAAGCAGTGTGCAAAGCAGTCACAGCCCTTAAGGCCAAATACAACACCAAACATACTTGTCATAGGTGACTCCATAGTCAGACACACTGACGTCCCACTCACCAGGCTGAACAAGGAGAGGGTCACAGTAAGCTGCCTATCGGGCGCTAGAATCCGCCACATAACACAAGCACTGGGTCACTCCACAGCAAGTACAAATATGACACAGTCATTGTCCATGCTGGTGTGAACGACCTGAGACGCACCTCCCTGGACTGCATGAAAAGAGACATAGAGGAGCTCTCTGATTATGTAGCCCAGGCAGGTATGACCCTAACCCTGAGCAGTATCCTTCCTTCACCAAGAATGATGCCACAATATAGAGACAAGATGATCAGCTTTAACAATTGGCTTAATGTCTGGTGTCATTCAAAGGGGATCCAGTGTCTGTCTGCCTGGGATGACATGCTTGACAAGCCACGCTGCTCGCAAGGGACGGCTTGCACCTGTCACCCTGGGATTCCGGATATTGGCTAAGGCTCTTGCCACCCCATAGTGCCTTTTTAGGCAAAGCTCAAATTCTAAACCTACCACCCTAGAAAACAAAAATGGGAAGAAATTGAGGGTAATGCTGCTCAATGCCAGAAGTCTAAATCTCAAAATGCACGCACTCGAGGCCCTTCTCAGTATGGAGAACATCGATGTCTGTGCTGTAACTGAAACCTGGTTCAAGGCTCCTGAGAGCACCCCGGCACTATTAGGTTTTACCTCATATCATGCGTTCCGCCCCAAAACCCGGACCACTCCACAAAAGGAGGGGTGTATCCATATTCATAAAGGATACTCACACCTCCAGGTTGGTGGCAACGCATGAAGCTTGAAACCATCCAGGTGCAACTAACAATAGGCAAAACTGCTCTACAAATTGTAGCATGCTACAGGCCACCCTCTCAAACTCAGGAACCCCACACAGCCTTCCTGAAGACACTGGAGGGTATAAATGTATCTCCAAACACCATCATATTGGGTGACTTCAACTACCCGAATATAGACTGGGAACATTACTCAAGCCCTAACTTTCTAGCCCAACGGTTCCTGGAGTTCATAAATTCAAATGCCATGGAACAGCTAGTCACTGTTCCCACGAGAGGAGAAAATATACTAGATCTCATTGTCACAAACATGGGGACAAAATGCTCCACACCGGAAGTATATCCCTCATTGGTGAGATCTGATCATAAACTAATCTCACTGGAAATCCACATCCCGCCCCCACCCCAAACAAAAAAGACCATAGTGAAGAACTTCTCTAAAGCAAACTTCACACTACTCAAGACTGGTGTGGTATCCTTCAAGGCCCCTGAGTCAGAGGAAACCACAACCCAAGCTGCGGAAGCCCTTACAAATGCCTTCTATGAACACCTCCAGGACTGCATGGATCAGGCAATCCCAAATAAAACCAAGACTCTTTCCACAAAGGGCAAACGTCCAGTCTGGTGGACCCCAGCCATTAACAAACTTTACAATAAGAGGAGAAAGCTATTACATGATAGAACAAAATCCATAAAAGGGAAGTCACCCCTGATCATTATTAGTAAAAAATACGAGCACTCATAAAATCAACTAAGGCCAATTTTGAGAGAAAATTGCCATGGATTCAAAGGACAATCATAAGGCCTTTTCAGCTATGTTAGGAACCTGGGTGGAAACTCACAGATATGCTCAGAATTAGTCCAAAATGATACAAAATCACTGAACCCACAGACATTGCCAACATACTGGCAGACAGGTTCAGTGCAAACTTCACCCCTCTCCCCTAAAGGAGAGATAACTATCCCAGCCGAGTGTAGCCTCCCGGACATCTCAAATGCGCAGGTGAAAGCTGCTCTCTCTAAAGCTAAAACACAGCATCAATGGGACCGGATGGTGTCCCCGGCTGTGTGCTACACGAGCTAAATGAGGAATTAAACCCGCACATAAGGCAGCTGTTTAATCTCAGCCTTACCACAGGATACGTGCCCAAGGAGTGGCGTGACGGCAACTGTGGTCCCACTCCACAAAGGTGGCGCCTCACGGACCCTGGTAATTACCGCCCCATAAGCTTAACAAGTCTAGTCTGCAAAGCTATGGAGAGGATCATAATGGAGCTCATAAACAAAGATATAGGGGACTTGCAGACATTGGACCCGACCCAGTTTGGCTTTGTCAAGGGAAGATCATGCCTTTTGAACTTGGTCGACTTCTTGAAATAGTCACCAAGGCCATTGATGAGGAAAGGCAGTCCATACAGCCTACCTTGACCTTGCAAAGGCTTTCGACACAATACCCCACTCGGGTATTGTAGAAAAACTTACCAGCTTAAATGTAAACCCATATGTCACAAGATGGGTTGCAAACTGGCTTAAGGACAGAACCCACAGGGTTAGAGTTGCTGGCGCTGTGTCAGACTCCAAGCCGGTCACAAGTGGTGTCCCACAGGGCTCGGTCCTTGGCCCCTATTGTTTGGCATCTACTTCTCAGAAGTACAGGCCAACATGGGAGGACTTTGGCTGACAAAGTTTGCAGATGACTGCAAACTGGGCCATAGTGGAAAGTGCATCGGACACGGATATCCTTCAGAAGGGACTCACGGAAACAGATAGCTGGTGCCAGAGCCATGGCCTGAAGTTAAACGCCAAAAATGTATAGTCATACACTTCGGGAAAAACAAGGTAACCCCAAGCTACCATATAGGTGGCAATCCACTAAGCACAGAAGAGGTTATCAGGGACCTGGGGACCCAGGTTGACAGTGGCCTTTCTTTTGACACTCACATTGCTAAAGTGGTTAGAAAGACCTTCTACATTGCCCACCTGATCATGAAGGATTTCACATCCAGATCTAGTGAGGTCATTGTTCCCCTGTACTCTTCACTTATCAGACCAATGATCGAGTACAATGCCCCATTCGGGATGTATCTCACCCGACATCTGCAGCAATTGGAGAGACCCCAAAAGTTCCTCACCAAAAGGATAAAGGGACTCCAAAATCTGTCATATGCTGTCAGATTGAAGAAACTCCAGCTCTATTCAGTCGCATACCGTCTGCTCAGAGGTGACATGTGCCTGACATACAAGGCCATGTCCAACCCGGAATTAATGGACATGCTCCACCTCAAAAAATCCAAATCCACCAAAACCACTAGAGCAAGCGACTTAAACCTTAGCACGGATATAAATAGGACGTGCTGGAGGGATAGATTTATCACTCAGAGACTCCCTATGCTGTGGAATAAAATCCCGGCCCATGTGAGGCAGAGCACCTTGCTGACTCTGTTCAAGAGAAATCTAGACCTGTGGATGGGAGATCGTAGGTTTACCCCGGGAATCATCTCTGGGTCACTGCTGGACAGAGGCACAACAAACTAATGGGCACAGTATTTTTTCATATAAGGGGTGGCGTAAGCCACAATAATTTGGGCTAGGCTTATAAATGCCTTAGGGCAGATAGCCTAGTATAAACCTATGAACCTATGAACCTATTAAGGAGTCTAGCCCAATGCTCTCATTACCCAAAAGCATTGTATGGTTAAAGTAACTTGAACAATGTCACAAAATAGGAAAACAAATACTGAGGGAAGCAGCTTATAGTCTTAATCCTATGTGCGGTCACAAATGTACTCTATAGCATGTTCCCGCAATATATATTAAATATAGGGGGCAAAAACTTGAGTATAGAAAGATATTGGGCGACATCAGAAATAAGTGGTTTGAGTGTGTTTTTTTCAATGCATTTGCACAACAGCACTCTCTGGTCCGTTAAGGCTCTAAGCGCCACATTCTTACATAACCTAAACTACAGGGAAAGTTTGTGAAAAAAATATATATTACTTTAGAAGGAATGGAAAACATAACACTCCATTTCCTGGAGGATTTCACAATGAAATTAAATGGGGGTTCTTGTTAAACTTATGAGATGTTATGACCGTCAAGCCTTAAATGTCTGAATTTTAATTTGATTGTATTATTCCATTTTGTACATTATTCCTCTGGAGAGCACAGCCAATGCACAAGAAAATCTTTTTATACTTTATTTTAAATAAACTGATTTTTTTGTTGTTTTATAATTCAGTTATACCAACTACATTATACTACACTGCATTTGTTAATGGCAAAAAGAGACACTAAGAATTATTTAGACCTTTAATTTAGCATTCTAACTCTCCTCCATAGCTTCACACCCCTCACCACTTTTCTACCTGTCCCATGTCCACCCAATACCTTTGTGAATTCCTTCACCACCACTTATCTTGGTAATACATTACAAGGGTTCACAACCCTCTCCAAGTAAACCACTTTTGCAAATCAATGGAGTAGATGGTTCCTAAAATGTGCTGTTTGTGCCCCCCCCCCACTGTTTGTCTTCAGAATGACCCCTTCATATGTCCCTCATATGATCTTGTACACCCATACTGGGCCCACCATTCCCTTGTGGTTTCCAGTGAGAACAGTCCCAAGCTCCTTTACTCTTTGGTACTACTCTCCTCTCTATCTCAAAGTTTTTGTTGGTGTCTTTCCTCTTTTTCCAGCAATCTAATGACACCACCCTTACGTGGTCTCCAGAACTGCAAACACTACTCAGTGTAGCATAACTAGGTCCTGGCAAGCAGAAGCATTATTTGCTTTTAGAGTCCATTCCCCTGAGGAATCCTCCACAACATTTTGTTTGCTGCTGTCACTGTCCACTCATTATACTCTTGGTGGTCCAGTACAGCTGTGATCAAAGCAATGTGATTCCTTTCCTGCTCTACTGACATCAGTTCAACTAAACCAGAGGATTCTTTACACCACAGTTGCCAAGGCTAAAACTCAGCCCACTTTGCTTTTCCTCTTCAGTCATCTAAAACAAACTTTACCTGCCACCTGTCTGTTAACTTAATTCACTTCTGATCCTTAACAAGATTCAGGTGGTAGGGAGCAAGTAGCTTAATAGTTAAGTGGGCAGTCTACCCTCTTCCCCTGGGAGCACCCCCTCACCCTTTTGCATATCTTCCGAACTCCACTCTTTAATGTCTTATGAGGAGAGCCATGCCTCTGCACACTGAGTTCTCCTCAGCTTACAGTGAGAATGCACTTGGGACAGCCTGGGCTGCTCGAGTAGGTTTGGACTCCACTAGGCACTCCCCTAGAATGACTGAGCTGGCAACAGGCACTTACACCCATCCTTACAGGCCACTTCCTACTAGCACCCAAGTCACTTCTCATCTCCTGCGCTGTATAAGGACCTTCTCCCTCAATGCAATGGAGCTAAATTATACTACCTTAATTTGAAGGTCACTTGGCATGTATTTAACCTAAAGTAGAACACAAATCTCAAAGGACACAGATAAACGCTGGGCATTTAATTAAAAAGTCCATAAAGAACGGAAGTCCTGCAGCAGTATATTCCAACTGCACTTTCAGCATTTAAACCCAGAATGTTCCACCCTACAAGATCTGCAGCTACAAATAACACAACTGTACTTGCCTGAAAGTCACTGATATCAATGTACCGTAACTGTAGATGTTATAGTGCAGCCACTGCTGCAATAACAGCTTCAGAGATCTCTGCTGCAGTGGGTGTCCTATGTCTGGCCAAATTTTCAGAGTCCATCCTGTTACACCTACGCCAGTTTTTCATCCATTACACTCCGGATGTCTACGCATCTTGGTATAAAGGCAGACGTATGCACAGATATTTTCTTTTCTATTTTTCACCTGAATAAGGTTTACCTAGTCGGAGACAGAAAAAGGAATAATTTGAGAGCAATATGTAGTTCTGGCATGCCTCAACTCCTCTAGACTTATGGTGTAGGTGGACAACGATATGGTAAGGACAGAAGGGATGAAGGGAACCAAACTGGATCCGACCCCACTCCAGTCCTTAGCTCCCTGGTTGTTAACAGGGGACAAAGAGAAGGAAACAGGGTTACAACACCGACTACATTAAAATCCATCCATCTATCCACAAACCTTTTTTCCCGTTTTGCACATGGGGTCGGGATGTCACTTCAACAATGGAAATCATCTAGATGCAAGGTTTACACTGCCGGGTGGCTAGCTCCCAAATGTCTACAACTAAGTTAAGCTGATTACACAAATTGTACTATGCTCTTCGTGTAAGTCACTACTGCAGTCGTAATCTTCAGGGAAAGGTCCTAAAGCTGCTCCTTGTCTGCTGGGATGTCTATTAGCCATACATGTCATGACTGTCCTCCACTCAGGCAAACTGTTAATATCCCTACCATGTTTGGGCGACGCTGGAGCTGGGGTGTGGGAGAGCAGTGAGAGGTGGTTAATAGTCATAGTTCATCTTTTGTGGCTGCAATGCTCTATTGGCTTCCTTGCCTCCCTCTGTCATCTTGCCATTCTTTTCTTGTGAAAAGGCCTGCCCCATTTGGGCTATTTAGCCTATGGTTTTCTGTAAAAGGGGGTCTTATTCATTAGAATAACTCTTACCATGCTTAGAAAGGGGAAGTGGAGGGGGTGGAACACATGGGAGACAGTATTCTGTGACCTCTCCAATCTCTTCCAGACTACTGAAGACCTCACAGGCCTGTATGGCAAACAGCAGTTCCCTGTCTAAAGGGAATTCAAAAACTTGACTTTTATGATCTCTACTAATTTCTTTGTACTCTGTCATGCATGTCTTCTTAGTAGAGTCTCAGTGGCAGATGTCCTAGAACCTGTGTTAGCAGCATAATTAGCATATTAAATGATCAGCTTCCACAGCTGAATGGTGGTTTGAATGTGTTGTCCTATAGAGGGTCTAGAGCCCTCCACTTTGGCATGTTCCAACATTTGCTTTAAAATCTGTTCCTAGAACATCAAAACATGAGCCTGATAATTCAGTGCTCCAAATACTAAAGTGGCAGAGGTGTTGGCCCTTCTTACCATACCTATCAAGGCATCTACTCTCCTTATCACTGAAGAGAGCTCCTTATCTGGGGGGATCCTTGGAAGCTTCAAGGCACAGTATAAATATCTACCACTAGGTTTAAAAATAAATAAATAAATAATCATGCCCCCGGATACTATAAAATCTGTCTGGTCTTTCATGGTTTGGGGCTGATAATGGGAGTCCAGGGTCATAAATAGTTATGTACTCAGCATAACGTTCCATGAGGGCAAAGAACCTGCTACACTTGTTGTTGAGAGTAGATGCATAAAGATCTCAGCACGGTTGACCTCATTGACAGAAAATCCTCTTCTCCACCTTCATATTGAGAGGCCACTCCTGAGGCATTAGAATAGACCTGTTTAACCTGTCTGCAATCACTCTGGACTTCCAATGAATGTGCACTGCTATCAGAAATCGACTGGATGACATCACCCATTGCCACACTCCTAAAGCATCAACACAAAGGGTAAGATTCGATTCCTCCTTGTTTATTGAAATGTCAGACCACTGACATATTGTCTGTCTGAATCGCAACAGTCCCGGTGGGGAGAGAGTCTTGTAAAGCCTGCAACACTAAGAGGGCAACTCTCATTTCCAGGACATTGACTTGAGTGTTGTCTTCTTCGGGGAACCATGTGCCTTGGACAGTCCCTTCCCAGGAAGCCCCCCTCCCTTATCTGGAAGGCATCCATGGTAACTATGGCCTTGGGTTGGGGAAGAACAAAGGGATGACCTTCTTGCACTTGACTGGATTGTATCCACCATACAAGATATTTTTTGCAAGCTTGAGTTATCTTTATCTGACTGGAAAAAGGGTGGTAAAGAATGGCTCACTAATTAGCTAATATCCAATAAAGTATTAATACATGAACTCAACTATAACGTCATGAACAACCCATGAAGTAGAGCGGTAATCAAAGCCAGGAGTAAATTCCAGTTTTTACTGCTTTCATTAAAGGACCACAGCACTAAAAATTGGAGTATATTGTTGGCTTTGACTACCACTCTACTTTGTGGTTTGTCCAGTGAATTATTCCCATAAGTTATCTTGACAACGGTACTAGGATGCTTGCCGCTGACATGGACCTTAAAGCTTGGAGGATTAATTGAGCTGGGAGAGGAGAGTTTTGGATGATTTTCCTCACCTGGAACTGAATAGTCTGAACTCTTGCTAAAGTTGACTTGATTGTGGTAACAGTCCTACATGCTGAAAAGAATGGACTTTACACTCTGCCAACTACTGCCGCCTTTGGGCCAGGAGCAATGCTGGAAGTTGATCCCCAGCCAATACCTCAGTGGTTACCTTGCTGTTGGAGTATAATAAAACAGATGAGGGCTCAGCTGTGTTCTACAGAATGAAAACTGGAGAAATTTAAATTTGACACCAACAGCAATGTCTTACCTTCCTGTTCTTTTTTAAGCCAAAGTGCAGTGACCTGTCAAAAATGGGAATTCATAAAGGTTCTCTCTGTATACTGAGCAAAATCCACAGTACCATAAGCCAATCACATAATAATATCAGATACTAAAAACACAGCTGACATGTAGGATTGCAATTTATCCTTCAAGACTTGGGGTTGCCACTCTATTCAGTATCTGGTCCATTTCACCAGCCACCTGTCTGTGGAGATTAAACATATGAGAAAGACAATTTACAGCCTCAATGGAAAATGGGGAAGATGTTTGCAAACCAGTTTTCCTGACCTGCGTAGCACAATGAACTCTGTACTGTATAGACAAACAATGTGGCTTTGTGATGCAATAAATAGAATGAACCTGAGGCGCCTTTCACTAGACAGCCAAACCTTGGCAGGCCAGAGAATTCTGTCAAGCCCCCTTGGGAAAGGCATTATAACATCTGGGTATTCCCATGCCATCTTGATCACCAGTCTTTCCAACAAAGAAGACCACAGACAAGGGGATGCCTACTCATAATATGCTAAACTGAGGTAGTTGGCCGTTATCCCTTTTCTCTCATTTTCGAAATGTCACCAAAGTTGGGGTCAGGGATGGAATGAGGAGGATTGCTGCCGCCTCACCCTCATACAAATCCTGATTGGCAGACTCATGGGGGGAGTGCCAAGTGTTTCTTCTTATACTTCTTGCTCACTCTAATGGAGGGTCCAAGGAAGAGACAGAAGACTGGGTTTGCCAGGAAATGAAAAAGGACATCCCTGAGGAGGCCTTTGACCCCTTTGTCCTGGTTTGAAGTATGGTAAACAGCTAAGGTGCTAGTTAGACAAATATTTTTACCTATGGCTGAAATGCTAACATTGTGGAGGGTGCATACATAGAGACGCCTGTATCATGGACACTGGGATCAACAATGACGCAGTCTCCACTGATAACACAGACACTGTGGCCATAGCCAAAACTCAATAGCATCAATCCAAAGAATGAAAAGTCTGGCCCCAACACTGATCTCAGGAGTTTGTGATATCAGCCTAGGTAGTTGGATTCAGTCAACCCCAGGTCAACACTGAAGACTGAAATGCTAATCAGAGCAGCAAGAAGGCTGGCCATGACAGGATCCGGTGCAAAGCTGGCACTAAAGGCCATATCCCAACCACCATAATCAAAAGTTCCCTGATGCTGACATCATCAGCACCGAGCTCACTGGGATCAAATGCAGAGTATACTTTTACAGAAGTCCTTGTAAAGACTGTGGTCCTAATATTGACAACCCTCCATTTTGAAGGCCCCTTGACACAAAAATAAATGTATAAGGGAGGACCTTCCACAGACCCATAAGTCTGACTAGCCTCCTATGGAAAGTCATGGAAATACTTATTATGGAACTAGTCAATCAGGACATAGAGAATTTGCAAACACTGGACCCATCTCAGTTTGTATTCATCAAGGGCAGGTCATGCTTTCTACTTTCTCAACCTGGTAGACTTTCTGAAAATGTCACCAAAGAAATGGATGAAGACAAAATGGTACATACTGCATACCTCAACCTGGCCAAAACATCTGAGAAAATTTCTCACTCAGGGATTGCAGAAAAACTAAATAAACTGGGAATAAACACTTGTGTCACCAGGAGGATTGCCAACTGGCTCACATATGTGATGCAAGAAATCAAAATACGGAAAGTTACCTCTACAGAGAGACCAGTCAACAGTGGATTCCCCCCAAGGTTCTGTGTTGAGAAATCATCTGCTTGGCCTCTACTCTTCTGACGTAAAAGCCAATAACAATGGGCTCTGCCTGACTAAGTTTGCAGATGACTGCAGGCTAGGAGCACAGTCAATGAATCCCCAAATGACCTGGCCATCCTTCAGGAAAGTTTGTCCAAAATAATAAATAACTAGTGCCTTACTCAGATGGAGGGGTCCAAGGAAGAAACATAAGACTGGACTTGCCTGGAAATGAAGTACTCTACCCAAAGGAACTACCACACTGACAGTACACACCTAAAAACTGACCCATTTATTTGAGATCTTTTGTGGACAGAGACCTAATTTTAACCAACACATACAACTGTTGTAAGAAGATCTTCAATGCTGCACAACTTATAAAACAAAGGGATTGTGTCTAGCTCTAGTGATGTCATTGTCCCACTTTACTCAGCCCTCATTCAGCCAACTATTGATTATAATGCCCCCTTTGGCATGCATCAATCCACACATGTGCAACAACTGGAACAACCACAGATATAACTTACTGAAAGGATACAAAGCATAAACAACATGCCCTACATGGACTGACCCAAAGGCAAGTCACTGTACTCGGTATCCTACAAACTGCTAAGGTGTGACCTGAGTCTGGCATACAAGGCATCCTTCAACTCAATACCCACGGATGAACTGCACATCAGCAAGTCAAACTGCATCAGAAATACCGGTTTAAGGATCTAAACCTCTTCTGCACATCAAAAGAACAGTTTAGAGAGAGGGGTATATCTCGCAGGTGATACTACTGCTGTGGAACAAACTCCTCAGTCACATAAAACAAAGTTTATCTCTGTGTATATTCAAGGGCAACTTAGATCTTTGGATGGGAAACAGAAAATTTATCTCAAGACTGCCCTGTGTACTACTAAAGGACAGAGGTAGCTCTTAAATGGTTCATCCTATGTAAGGAGTCCCCTCAAATTACATGTGGTATCATTCCAGTTATTCTCATTAGAAGTAGTCTACAATTATCAGCCATGGAACGGCTAAAACAAATCTCTAAAAAAAAAAAAAGTGTAACAGATTAATTCAAGCACAAAAACAAAATTGGCAAGGCTTTAAATGGCTTCCAAGGACAGCTATCATAGTAATTACCTATGAACCTAAAATGTAGTACCCTGGAATTTTAAGAGTGACTGAACTACTCTACATGTAAAACGTACCTTCTATTTGTAGGTGCATATGGTCTTGCAGCCAGCTCACCTACTCGGTTAAAAATCATTAATTAGATAAAGATGTCTGAAGAACTCTAGGAGTTGGGGCTGGCTGGCCAAATTTAAGTGGGTTCAGCTTTGGGTCTGTACTTCATACCTTGAAATGACTGCGTCTTGGGCCACCTGCCTTTTATACAAGTTTCCTCTTAAAAAAAAACAATACCTAAATGAAATCTAAGGGTTGGTGTCATGGAGAAAGAATGTCTAAATCCCATATGGAAATCTTTTTCCTGGATGGAGAGATTTTAAGTGTACCTGTTGATTCTGTGGCTTTCTGTAAAATGGACTGCTTAACAGCAGGACAGTTCAAGAATTGAGTCAAGTGGAATTAATTTTATTTTATTTACTTTTGCTTAAAAGGAAAGTCAGACTGTACATTGCTCATTTTCAGCACAGGCTTGGGGACAAAAGCTCCAACAGTAGAGGTACAATATTGCAAAGTTAAAACAAACTTTTAGGAATGATGTACAAAATAATGAAAATCATTAAAACGGAATAAAGAAGAACTATCACAAAAAATTATAAACTGTAGCAAGCTCTAAGTAAGAGTGGTGCAAATTACAGAACATCACTGAAACGAGAAATTATCAATACAGATGCAATAGGATCGCCATACAGTACCGAATATCAAAACTTTTGGAGCTAAATTAATGTAATGCTGGCCAGCATAAATCTTTTTTTTTTTTGTGGGGACTTGTCTCATTTAATTAATGATTGTGACAATGTAATCAGTGTGGGGAGAAAGGACATACACAGCAAGAAGGTGCGAATGCAGGTGTAAAAAAGTAACACTTTTGGATGGATTGTCAATACGAAACAAATAATGAAAAAGAAGGGAAAAGGGCAGAAAAGCCAGGAAAAAAACCCAGTTGGGGAAAAATAAGAAAAAAAAATCAAGACATTTCCCATAAATTTAATAAAAAGGTAAAGCAACAATTTTAGAGTACTTTCAGTAAATGTGAACAGTATTATTAACACTAAGAAGGAAGGTGATACTGGATGGAATGGTGTGCTAAATGTGATGTGGATATTATTCTGTTACAGGATGTTAAGGTTCCCTGGCAAGTGAAAAAAGACTGCAAACAGAAAAATTTGAGGATGCAAATATAACAAGGAAATTAGGAAGTGAATGTTGTTCTGGAGTGGCTGTGTTGTGTAAAAAAAAAACTGAAAATACTGAATGTAAAGTCTGTAAAGTTGGGTAGGTTAACTGTTGTGGATGTGAAGTAGAGAGAACAGGTTTATGGAATTTTAAAATTCTATACATAAATAAGCAAGGAAAGAGAAATTATGCTTCATGAAATATCACACTGTGGTCGTTAACATGAAAATTATAAATGCAGGGGACTTTAATAGTGATTTAAAGGGAAAATGTAAAAATAAAGGGAAAGATATAAAAAAAAAAGTGAAAGTGTGGTAAATTAGTTGTGTGGAACAAAGTCAATGGTTTTATAGAAGGGCACTTGGATCTGAAATTAATTATTTTGTATTATTGGAATACTTGGGGGTACGCACAGGATGATACAGTTTTGACTTTTAATAATATGGATGGAGATGAAAGACTATATTGCATTAGGAAAGAGAATAAAAAGAATAAATGAGAAATTATGGGATGAGAGTGGGGAGTACTGCAGTTATGGAACGATCATATAACCATGAAGGACTTCTATAAAAATGGACTGAATGGTAGAATGAATTTAAAAGGAAGTGTTTTTTTTCAAGGGCAGGATGATGCAAGAAAGGAAGATGTGAATCTATTGGAAAATGTACAGAAATGTTTTACAGAATTTACAGAATAATACAAGACAGTATTATAATATGGAAAATATTTTTTATTTCTTTTATATTTAAGACATTACTGTTCAGACAGAGATATTTACAACGGAGAAGGGAAAAGGTATCTGCATATTTTGGTAAAACTGTAAACGAAGACAACAGAATAAGGGAAATAAAAAAAAAAAATAGAAAAGGAGAGGTAAAAAGAACACCAGAGCAAATTGTAAGTATTGGAGTACAGCGTGTAGAAAATATGTCTAGGAGTTAAAAAGAAGGAAAATAAGAGAATGGAAAGTTTTAAATAAATGAAGAATGAGTTCAGGAAGAATTTGAAAAATAAATTACTATCTGTGAACCGGATGAAGTACTTGGGAAAGTGTATGTCGATTCAGTATCAGGCCCAGAAGGTAGAGTACAAAACATAACAAGAAATTAATGGACTGGCAAAGAGAGTATTTTGTTAATGTGCTGAATGAATGTTTGAAGGAAGTTTGTTTACGAAGAGTTATGTAGTAGGATATTAAAATGTAAATGGAAGGAGGATGAGAATAATGAAATAAATTGGTGACCCGTCACACGAAGTAACACAGACTATCATTTTGTTATGAAAATGATATAGATGAGAGTAGAAGGAAGGATGAGCGATATTATGCTAGAAGGAATACATGGCATAAACGGGATGGGATGTCAAGAATTGTTACTGGTTGTGAGAGAAATTGAGGATGATAGAGATTGCCCATTGCCACACCTTCATCGCCTCTCAACACAATGGGTAAGATCTGGCTCCTCCTCGTTTGCTGATGTACCGGACTACTGACATACTATCTGATTGTACTGCAATCGCTTCCAGAGGAAGAAAGCTGTGTAGGGCATGCAACCCTAGAATGACCACTCTCCAGAGTGTTGATATGCAATTTGGCCTCTTGCGGCTTCCATGTGCCTTGGACTGTCTGACCCAGAAAATGTCCCACCCCTACCCCGTCTGGGAAGCAACTGCAGTCAGCATGGCTTTGGGAGGAGGAAGAACATAGGGTCATCCCTGTGAGACATCTGGGGAATGGAGCCCCCAAAGAAGGGAGTCCTGGCATACTTGTGAAAGTTTGATTGGAAGATGTAAGGGGTGCCTGTGTAATGACCACTGGATTGCTAGCATCCATTGCAAGACTCATGTATAGCCATGTTGTGGGTAACAGAGCTATTGTGACTGCCATGGATCCCAAGGCTCTGACCACTAGATTCGCTGCGGGAGCTGGGATAGCTAGAATCTGTCTGATGTGAGATTGTAAACTTGTAATTCTGTCAAGTGTGAGGTAGGCCTGTGTAGAAATAGTATCCAAATGTTCCCTGATGAAATCTATGATTTGTACTGGTTGCAACTGAGATTTCTATGTGTTGATCATTATGCCTAGAAAGGGGGCTAGCTGTAACAAATAATCCCTGGTTTGAACAAGTAAATCCCTGATTGGGGTGGTTAGGAGCCAGTCGTCCAATTAAGTGTCATGTTTAATTATAGCATCACCTCAAGCTTCATGCCCACTGAGTGGCGCACAGCTACAGTTATCCCCCAACTCCACAAGGGGAGATCTACCTTGGATCCTGGGAACTACCGCCCCATCAGTCTGACTAGCTTGATCTGCAAGGTCATGGAACGTATTACCATGGAACTTAAAAACAAAGACAATGGCAACCTTCAAACACTGGACCCCACCCAGTTTGGGTTCATGAGGGCCAATCTTGTTTCCTGAACCTGACTTGACTTCTTCAAATCAAGTCTCCAGAGCTGTGGACGAGGGTAAGACAGTCCACATGGCTTATCTGGACCTTGCCAAGGCCTTCAACAGCATCCCCCACTCTGGAATCATAGATAAACTTACTAAACTGGGCACTAATCCCTACGTCACTCGATGGGTTGCCAACTGGCTTACTGACAGAACCCACACTGTAAAAGTAGCTGACTCCAAATCCAGCTCCAGACAAGTAGAGTACCTCAAGGTTCAGTCCTGGGACTGCTCTTGTTTGGCATCTACGTCTCTGAAGTACAGGCCAACACTAAGGGACTCTGGCTAACAAAGTTCGCAGATGACTGCAAACTGGGAGCCATTATTGAATCCCCAAATGATGTGGATATTCTACAAAAGGGCCTTACAAAAACAGATGCTTGGTGCCAGAGCCATGGGCTCAAGCTCAATGCCAAGAAAAAGAAGTTATGTTTTACCATAACGTTCCATCTGAGTTGTTGATCTTCTTCCAGTCATCACTGATGGGCTCGGTTCCGAGACCTCGGAACCAAGTCGGCCTTATACCAAGCTTGCGTGCGCCACAAAGCTCTCAAGCTAAGCTGCTACCCACAATGCCCTTTGCTCAGTTACCTCAGATCGAGTTTGCATGCAACATACAGAGAAATAATAAGTCAGAGGCCATCTCTGCGCAAAACCCCTAATACACCACAAAGACCCAGAAGATCTTCCAGGAACCTTGGGAGGGGGTCGGTGGGAGGGTGTGATGACTGGAAGAAGATCAACAACTCAGAACGTTATGGTAAGACATAACTTCTTTATCTGAAGTTGTTAACCTTCTTCCTATTCATCACTGATGGGACCGAGTCCCCAGCTACTTGGAGAACCTGGGTGGCCCTTATGGAAGAACATTCTTGAGAACCATTGAACCAAAGGCCGCTCTTCCCCTGGAGATCAGATCCAATTTGTAATGCTTGATAAAAGTGTGGGGCTTAGCCCAAATGGCAGCGGCACAAATGTCATCCATGGAGGCCCTAGAGTGGAAGGCAACAGATGCTGCAATGCCCTAGTTGAGTGGGCTTTGATTTGGCCAGGCTTAGATCCCTCCATAAGTGAATATGTGAAGGCAATGCAATCACTGAGCCATTTAGACAAAGTAACTTTTGATACTGCACCTCCCATTCTAGGGCCCACAAAGGAAACGAAAAGCTGCTCTGACTTGCGAAAAGACTTAGTTCGGTCCAGATAAAAGTGTAATTGTCTATGAACATCCAGGGAATGTACGCAGTATTCTCCCTTGTTAGAGTAATTTGGGAAAAACACAGGGAGCTCAATGGACTGGTTAATCAAAAAATCAGAAACCACTTTGGGGAGAAAGGATGGGTTAGTTCTAAGTGATACTCTGTCCTTATGACAGATCAGATAAGGGCTCTTGATACATAATGCTTGTAATTCAGAAATTCTTCTTGCTGAAGTTATAGTCACCGGGAATAAGGATTTCCATGACAAGAATTTTAGATCACATGTGGCAGCTGGCTCAAACGGGGGCAAAGAGAGCCTGCAGAACCCAGGACAAATTCCATTCCTCCACCGGCTGTCTAATGGGAGGCCTGCTGTGAAAAAAACCCTTGAGGAAGGTTTTGCAAAGATGAGAGGAGAGAAGTGGTACTCCTTCAGACCCATTATGGAAGTTGGAAACAACTGCTAGTTAGTCCTGCTAATTAATTGAAAGAGTGAAGAGCCATTACTATAGGCTAATTAACTCTTAATTTCAATAATGTTCTGTAGATATAATGAATGTGTTTTACTATTGTTCATTGAATCTGAAGAAGCGTGCCTTTGTGGATGCACGCGAAAGCGCTCATTCTGTTATTTTAATAAAGAAGATTTCGTTACGTGGTGGTGATTTCCAGTTTGTACTACACTTTTTGTTTTTTCTCTGGAAACACCTTCGAGGGTCAGGTTTGCTGCTTTTTTCGGCTTTTGGATATTCTCTTTGCTTGTTCCTGACTCTACACGATGGATACCCTAGCCGTAGAACTGGACTATAATCCGGAGAAGAGTTTCTCCAAGTGGAACAGTTTATGTGATAAGAAGGCTAATCCTCTATTGACTTTTGAGCTAACTATGGATGCGGCATTTAATGAAACAGGTACTGCCAATTTGCTGTCGGAGTTTAACTCCGTATTTAAAGAACTTGAAAATAATTTGTACAGACAGTTTCGTTTATTATGGCAAAGACGACATTTAGAGGCATGTCTGCATTTTAAAATAGTTCCGAGAGGGATGAGAGCATTATGTATGCCATCTTACGGAAACTCTCATCCGGAACTATTAAAAAATTGGCAAAAGCTTAATCTAGAGCTTAGCTTTAATTACATAAAGCTACTTATAGACTATTTTCTCCCGATAGAGAATGCTTTAATGGAGAAGAATGATAGTCTATATAAAGAAATAGTGAAAAAATTTAAAGGGGAAACCTTCAGCAACAGGCTTGACAACTTGTTAAATCAGATAAGTGCATATGGGGAGAGACTCCAAGTAATCAAATTACGAAAACTACAGAGAGACCACAGTGATTTCATGAATGGCCAGGTCTTTGTATGGGCGAGACAAGATCGTGATGATCTGCAGCAAAGAAATGCAAGGGTAACATCGGATATACAAAGAAACACTTCTGTGGTTGACAGAGACATTGCCCATTTAATTACACCCACTTTACATGATGACATCATGCCGACACTAACCGGAAGTCTTAGACAAGTCTCGCATGAACTCAATGATACTCCACCACCCAATCAAATGGCTTTGCAGCAGCAGGTGGATTTGGGAGCGAGACCGAAACTTCAACAGACTAACATTGAGTCTTTTTTACCATTACCGGTGCGTGTAAGACGGAGCTCAAGAGGAAGATCGGAGAGTCGCACAAGAAGGAAAAGGAAGTTCTCAGGCGAACCGCAGCACAAGAGGGGACGTCAGAAGGACTGAACAGTCTGGTTTACAATTTATCGGACTTAATTTTGAGTAATGTGAATTATTCTTTGTTGAACAAAGGCCTAAGCTATATACCGGCACAAATAAGTAAGATCTCTGATTTGTTAACTGATTTAAGAGCCTTTGCCCGTAAAATTGCGCTAAAATTATCTTTTAAAAA
The DNA here is from genome assembly GCF_019279795.1 of Protopterus annectens. NCBI lineage: Eukaryota > Metazoa > Chordata > Ceratodontiformes > Protopteridae > Protopterus > Protopterus annectens. Next base: position 898,931,759 of record NC_056743.1, read on the forward strand.
TGTTAAGAATGTCTCAAGTAATAATACAGTTTTTAATGCTCAACATAATTTTGAAGGTTTTAAAAGGAAAAGTCTATATACGCCAGTGCCTCATCCATGCATAGATGCATTCATTAAATTGTGTGAGAATGATTTATATAAACATTATACTTTGTATAACAAGGGTACCCTACATTTGTTTCATAACTTATCGCAAGAAGAATGGAGTTCATTGAATTGTTTAGTTGAGAACACAAATGTGGTTGTCAGACCAGTAGATAAAGGTGGGGGCTTAGTGTTACTAAATAGTAAAGACTATTATGTATATATGGAATTTCTTCTTAAGGATAATATTACTTATAAATTAATAGATGAAAAAATTGTTCAAGGCCTGATTTTTCAGGTACATCAAGAATTGAATGAACTACTATTATGTAGACAAATTAGTTATGATTTTTATCTATTTTTATTGATTGAGCACCCCACTATACCTTATTTAAAAGGTCTTCCAAAAATGCACAAGGGACTGATACCACCTCCTATGCGCCCCATTGTAGTTGGACACAATTGGGTAACTGAAAATCTCTCTATTTCTGGAGAAAAAATTAAAACCATTAGTATCTGCAGTACCTACAATTTTAAGAGATTCTTATCAATTGATTGATTGTATTAAGAATTTAGACTTTCAGGTTACAGAATCACATCTTTTAGTCACACTAGATGTGAAGAGTCTATTTACTGCAATTCCTAACGTGTATGGTATGGAAGCTATTAGGTCCCTATTAAATAAGGAAGGTAAATTTACCAATAATGAACAAGTTTTAATTAATACATTATTGGAAATAGTTTTGACTAAGAATGTTATGATGTTTAATGAACACCTCTATATACAACAGTGGGGGGTAGCCATGGGCACCCCCTGCGCCAACACCTATGCAAATCTTGTTGTATATAGTTGGGAGACTACAAATCTGTTTACACACCCTAGTTATAAAAAGATACTTTTTTATCACAGATTTGTAGATGATATACTTTTATTATGGGATGGAACCATACAAGAATTGAAAAGCTTTATAGGAGATCTAGAGATGACTACAGACTTTCTAAGATTCTCAATTGAGTACTCTTTCTCAGAAATTGATTTTTTGGATTTAAAAATAAAAAAGAATGGACAAGGGGGACTAGAAACATCCTTATTCAGGAAGGCATGCTGGAAAAATAATTTGTTGCAATATGACAGCATGCACCCAAGATTCATTTTTAAAAATATCGTAAAGGGACAATATGTAAGGGTAGATAGAATATGTCAAGACCTTAATGTTAGGAATCATGAATTTGACATACTAGAAAAAATGTTTCAAGATCGGAAATATAACCTGGATATGGTTAGAAATATTAAAGATTCATTTACACAGGAGAATGATATATCTAGGGGTCATAAGTACTCTAGTCATTCTGATGTAGGTAGAATTTGGAATTATTCATCTAAAAGTAATTATATAAATTTTTCAAAAATAAATTTAGACTATGTTAGATGTATTATTACCTATACAAGTGATAACAAATATATAACAGATGTTATTTCAAAGAATTGGCCTATTCTTACAATAAATGAAGACATCAAACAGTTGGTTGGTGCAAGACCGAACTTTGTATACAAGAACTCAAAGAACCTGAAACGGATACTCTGTGATGAAAAATTGCATAGATCTTTGACAACTAATAATCCATTTATGAATAACACTAGAGGAACCCACTCTTGTGGGAAATGTAGTTCATGTGCATGGATATCTAAGGAAAAGACATTCTTCCACTCTGAGTTATTATTCAACTTTGAATTTAAGTGCACTGCAAACTGTGAGGATAGCAATGTTATCTACCTGGCCACCTGTGAGTCATGTCCGGCCTTTTATGTTGGCATGACCACAAGGAGGCTCAGGGATAGGATACAAGAACATATTTATGCTATCAAAAAAGCTGATCAAAAGAATGCTTTGGCCAAACATATCATAGATTTTCCAGAACACAAATTCTTATTTAGAGTACTACAAAAGAAAGAAATGAATATCAGAAAAGGTGACAACTTTAATGACCTTGAGAATATAGAATTAAATTGGATTTTTAAATTCAGAGCTCAAAGTTCTCCAGGTTTGAATACATATGTGAGTATTAGATCACACTTAAAAAAACGAAAATATTAATATTAAATGGAATATTTGTCTATTGTATAAGGATGGTTTTATGGTAATAAGTTTATGTATGAAAAAAATGTGAGTTCTCCCTTTTTCCTTATTACTTAGCTGTTTATTCCTGTACATAGTATTATACTACATGTTATGTGAAGAACCTTCTATTGAATTTATGAGAACATGTAATTATTTATTTATTTATTTATTTCATTTTATTATTTTCCAGGGTATAGTTCAGCACATATTTACAAAATGCATCTTTATATAAAACTGATATGAATTATTCTGGAATAGAGGCTGTGAATGAAATGCTGGCGTTTAACATTTAATATATACATTTTTTCTTTTAGAATAAGTATATAGCCTAATATTTTTATAATTATTAACTTTAAGGTGTAGTCATATGCATATACTCAACTTTTATAAGTCTTGTATATATAGGTTTTTTATACCATGGAGCCTATTTATTAGATTACTTCAGATATAGTTTTACTTTGTATTATAATGCTGAATTTAATGGTTGTATAAACAGCAAACACTCTTTTCTATAAGCTGGGCACTTTAACTTGAATGCTTTAAAAGATAGGTAACTAATTGTTTTCAGGTTACACCCTGGTATAATTAATTGAAAGAGTGAAGAGCCATTACTATAGGCTAATTAACTCTTAATTTCAATAATGTTCTGTAGATATAATGAATGTGTTTTACTATTGTTCATTGAATCTGAAGAAGCGTGCCTTTGTGGATGCACGCGAAAGCGCTCATTCTGTTATTTTAATAAAGAAGATTTCGTTACGTGGTGGTGATTTCCAGTTTGTACTACACAACTGCTAGATGGACTTGAATGGTAGAAGTCAAGGCCCCTTTGTCGAACAGCTCGGCCAAATAATGAAGAATAGTGGCTATGGGGGCTGAGAACGGGTCTAGCTTCTGATTACGTGACCAAATAGAGAAATCTTTTCCATTTATCCCTGTAAAGTTTCCTAGTGGATGGTTTATGAGAAGCCAAAATAATATCCCGGACAAGTGAAGAGAGGGTTTCCTGCATGGCAACTAACGGAAGTGGCGAAACCAAGCTGTCAGCTTGAGGGTGGACAGATTCGGGGGAGTCAGCCCTTGTGGTTAAGAAATTAGGTCCTGACGAGTGTCTAGGATCCAAGGAGGTTGTAACAGATGAGGTCGAAGGAAGGGGAACCACACTTGACGAGGCCAAAACGAAGCAATGAGGATCACTTTGATTCTCAACCGAATAGCTTTCCGTAGAACAAGGGGAACCAGAGGAATCGGAGGGTAAGCATAAAGGAGATCCATGGACTAGAGCGTCTCTCGGTGACTCCCCGAGAGGGAGAAAGAGGGCAATGTAGCTGCTGCATTTTGTATTTGAAGGGGAGGTGAAAATGTCGCAGCATACCTGGCCCCAGCGGCTGAAAATTTCCATCGCCACACTTGGGTTGAGAGACCACTCGTGAGGATGAAGGATGCATCTGCTCAGTCTGTCCACAATCACGTTGGAGCTCCCAGGATATGTGTTGCGATCAGGAAGTGGTTGGAAGCTATCGCCTACTACCAGATTCTCATGGCTTCGCGACAAGGGGGGTAAGATTTGGTCCCTCCGACTGGACAGCAATCGTTCCGGACAGAAGGAGCGGATGAAAAGCTTGCAACGCCAACAGCACCGCTCTTAACTCCAGGACATCAATATGCAAACTGACCTCCACATCGGACCAGGTGCCTTGGACTGACTTTCTCTGGAAGTGGGCCCCCCACCCCATCAGGAAAGTATCTGTGGTCACCGTGGCGCTGGGCTGTGGAACCTGGAAGGGATGACACCAAAGATTTTCATCTGTACTCATCCACCAGAGATATTGTTTGCTAATGTTGGCGATGAGAATCTTTGAGCTCAGAGGGTGAAGGCTGGGTATCCACTGGGCCTGAAGGAGCCACTGTAGTAACCTCATGTGTAGTCTGGCTAAGGGAACTATTGGGATGGCTGCAGCCACAGATCCCAAGGCTTGAAGAATTTCCCTTGCAGACACCTTGCTTTGACAGAGTATCACCTGAACTTGTGCCCTGATTCTCTGAAGCCTGTGGCGAGGACGTGAGATTAGGCTTGACTGAGTGCTGAATATTGCCCCTATGAATTCCAGTTGTTGTGATGGTTGAAGGTTCGATTTCTCCCAGTGTATGGTAATGCCTAATGACTCCGCTAGAGCCAATGTGAAGCGGAGGGTCCTGACCAGAAGACGCTTGGTGGGGGTGGAAAAGAGCCAATCATCTAGGTATGGAAACACCTGGAATCCCTGAAGTCTCAGATGAGCTGTAACCACTATAGGACACTTCGTGAACACTCTGGGGGCCATCGAGAGACCAAAAGGCAGGGCTCTGAAGTGACAGTGATTGGCTCCCAACTGGAAGTGAAGGATGCTCCTGGAGTGCTTGTCCATCTTGATATGGTAATACGCACCCCAGAGATCTAATGAGCACATCCGCACACCCTCCCACAGAAAGGGGAGGATGGATTGAATTGTGACCATGTGGAACTTGGTCTGAGCTACCGATTTGTTTAGTTGGCTGAGATCCAGAATGGGCCTCCAGTCCCCTGTCTTCTTTGGCACCAAAAAGAATCTTGAGTAGAACCCTGATACACTGATCTGAGGGGACCTATTGGATGGCCCGTTTTTGAAATAGCTTTCGAATTTCAGAAGCTGCCTCCTCCCTTTGACTAGGTGGAACATCGGGAAGGGTCTTCAGAGGTCTTGGATAGGATATTAGTGGAATATGGCAGCCTCTGATAATGATTCTCTGCACCCAGTGATCGTTCGTAATGGAGAGCCAGGCAGCTTGGTGCAGAGAGAAACATGCCCTGACTGCTTCCAGAGGAAAGCAATTGGGCAGCACCTCAGGAGCGCTGATATGGTCTACCTGAGAAGGAATCTCTGGAGCCCTGGTTCCGGGGACCCCCACTGCCCCAAAAGGGACGTATTCCATTATTGGAACCCCCTCTGCCTCTGGAGGAGTCCTCACCATGTGCGTCTCGGAAAGGACCTTGAGACTTCTTGTGCCACATCTTTCCGGTCCTCTGATTCCTAGAGAAGGAATGCTGAGGATTGGAAAAGCGTAGGCCAATGGCAGACAAGATCTTCCCTTCTTGCTCGCACCTGGCTAATGTATCCTTGACCTTACCACCAAACAGAGCCGAAGGCTCGATAGGGACCTTTAGAAAGGAAGATTTGAAGGAGTCCGCTAGGTCACAGATGCGCATCCAGGCATGATGTCTCATGACTTCGCCTGCACCCGCAACTCTAGCTACTCCTTCGGTTGCGTGTGACAGCAACCTCAAGGATGAATTAGATATAGAGTCTAGGGTGGCAAGTTGAGAAGAAACTTTATCTCGTGCTCCATCCGATGCTCGACCCGCATCAAGAGAGAGAGAGAGTTTGGAGATAAGATCTCTCCGGAGCCTCATAAAATGTGCCAGAAAGTTCAGAGACCACACTGCGAAGGTCGCTGATGCAAAGACTCGCTTCACTAACCTGTCCACTGCCCGGGACTCTCTGTTTGGCAGGTGAACAACAGGACTCTCTTCTGCAAGGTCCTTTTTTGTGGCAGCTGCCACCACCAATAGCTGGCAAACCTTTGGACCAATGGGTTTGATCCTATGGAGGGAAGAGTACTTTGTCTGACCTCCTGGGGATGGCCTCAACGAAGTCGGGGTTCTTCCAAGCCCATTGAACGAGGAGTTTAACCAAGTCATCGGCAGGGGGGTCACCCAAGAAGTAGAGGGCTGAGAGCGAAAGGCCTGCAGGAATACGGATTCCTCTGAGGAAGGGTTTGAGGACTTCCAGTCACCCCTCAGTTTCAAGATTTCCATGATGTCCCTGAAGGAGACATCATCAGGGGTTGACCGTGGGGATCCTTCCCCATCATCATAGTCCCTTATCTTCTGTGAGGGACTCCTCTGGGGAGTCCGTCTGTTTCCTCTTACACACCCGTTTCCAAGGAGGTTCTTCGGTGGGAACATCCGAAGAAGACTTGGAAAGGGAACTGCCCTGGACTGGGGGTCTCCTGGGCCTTGTGCTCTCGGAGTCCTGGGGGTTGGCCTTTGAGAGCTATGGCTCAGAGGTAACTGGGGGAATAACAAACTGTGGAGGACTGCTAGCAGCAAGCGCCCTTTCCATCGCCTGGAAAGTGGGCCCATCCGAAGAGGAATGGGAGCCCAGAACCAAAAAAGACAAAATTGGAACTGGGGTCACACCCCGCTCCAGACAGTCCAGCCTCAATCAAACTCAGAGCGGTAGTCACCCTCTGATCCGAAGTCAGGGTCGACACAACCGTCGGGACAGACACCGGAACCGGGGGCTCCACCCCCCCCAGCATGAGACTGAGGAAGGGTGGGTTCCAACAGAATCAGCACCCAAAGGGATCTTGGAGCCTCAGACAGAGTTGTTGGCACCGAGGAAGGAATTCCTCTAGTAAAAGTTGGATAGATGAGCCTTGGAACTGTGGGATCCATGGGAGGAGAGCAAGTAGGGGTTGCTGGAGCAATAGACCCAAAGCCAGGGGTGGGATAGGGTCTAGGCAGATTTGAGATTCCCCTAGCAGTCAGCAGCTGCTCAAAAAGGAGCACCACATCCAATTCGTAAAGACTCCTGGTGGATCTCACCGATATCCTTGAGGGGGAATCAGGCTGGTCCAAAAAGTGGCTGCAGGCTTGTCCGGCAAACTGGTCCACATTGGATGAGTATCGGGTCCGTGGTGTGTCGCAGAACGTCACTGACGATTCCAATTTTGCAACAGGTAATAAAGGTATTGTCGGAGCCGTGATTGGGCTCGTAGCCGAAGTCACTATAGGGGTGGATGACAGGAACGGTTCCGAGGTAGTTGTCAGAACCGATATCGGTGCCAAAACGGGCAATGTCGGAGCAGATAAAGAAATTGATATGCTGGTTGGTACCAATGCCAGAGATGGTGCCGTAATTGTCGGTGCCAGGATAGGTGCCGACGAGGCAACCTCGGTAAACTTCGTTGGAGTCGAGCTCGGAGCCGATGTGGTAGTCGACCGAGGAGGCAGAACGGTGTTCAGATGAGGACTTGTGGGCCTTGTGCTTGTGACCTTTACCTCCGTCACCGGCCGGTTAAGAGAGGTCCGATCGAAGACGTTTCTTGCCCGGAGGGGATGAGACCTCCGTAGCAGAAACAGCCTCCGAAACAGGCCCTTTAAAATAAGTTTATGACATTCATTCAGTGTCCGCTGACTCTAATTAGCACAAATATCACACAGGGGTTTCACTGGCAAATGTGGAACCCCCAAACAGTACACACATTCTTCATGGAGGTCACTATTCTGTAGTTTACCACTGCAAGAAAAGCAGTGTTTAAACCCCATAGTTCCCTTCTTTTCAGACATCCCAGAACACACACTCGCACAAAAGGGAAAGAATGAGGAAAGACAGGAAGTGAAGGAGAGAGAAAGGAAATATCAACAATGGTAACAAGATACCGCAAAGGTAGAAAGTTAGAAATACCAAGAAATTACCAACAATGGTAAGAGAGATATAACTGTGGGTAGAGCTGAAGCAATATAGAAAAACAAGAACAGATTACAAAAGGAGAAAAACTTTCAAAACTAGTAAATATCTGGAAAAAAGCACTTAGCTGGAGAGCTCGGTGAAATGCTGCTATATGTATTTGCGGCAAAAGAGATCTGAGGTAACTGAGCAAAGGGCATTGTGGGTAGCAGCTTAGCTTGAGAGCTTTTTGGTGCACGCAAGCTTGGTATAAGGCTGACTTGGTTCAGAGGGCTCGGAACCAAGCCCATCAGTGATGAATAGGAAGAAGATTAACAACTTCAGATTATATAGTTATCCCCTTTGGGAAAAAACATGTACCCATGAATTACCACATAGGTGGCAGTACACTAAACACTGAAAGTGTGATAACAGACTTAGGGACACAGGTGGACAGTCAGGAAATCCTTTTATGTGGCGCACCTCATCACTAAGGGCTTTTCATCCACAAAAAAGGAGGTCACTGTCCCACTGTACTCATCCCTCAATAGACCCATTATAGAATACAATGCTCCATTTGGTATGTACCTCTCAAAACATCTGCAACTGGAAAAGCCGCAGAAATACCTCACTAAAAGAATCACAGACCTAAAGCAGATGCCCTATGCTGACCGTCTAAAAAAAACTCCAGCTATACTCTGTCGCATATCGTTTACTCAGAGGCGATCTCTGGTTAACATACAAGGCCATGTCAAACCCAGAGCTGTTGGACATGCTACACTTAAAGAAATCCCAATTTCTCAGAGCCACACGCTCAAGCGATCTAAACCTTGTCATCACAATGAACAAAACATGCTAGAGGGATAGATTCCTGACCCAGAGACTCCCCAGACTCTGGAATAGACTGCCCATACATGTCAAGCAGAGCGCCTCTTTGGCCCTCTTTAATAGGAACCTTGACGATTGGATGGGAGACAGGAAATTTACCCCGGGGATCATGTTAGTCGCCCTGCTAGACAGGGGTCCAGAGAAGTAAATATTGTGGGAAGAAATAGCCAGGGAATTGTTATGGCTAGGCTTGTATAGGCCCTAGGGCCGATAGCCTAGTACCAACCTATAAACATATAAGTACAAGGGAGGATGTGAAAAGTACAGTTTTGTACCTACCATAAATGTAGATGTTTGAGTGTATACACTGCTGCAGTCATTACACTTGGTTTATCCTGCCGTCAGGCGGTTCCCCAGTCAGCCTGAGTTCCAAAGTCTTTGTCCGGCATCGGTTGCTGTCACCTCCTCCCTGACGTCAGTGCGACAGGGGTATACAAGAGGCAGCCGCCGCCATTTTCTTCAGTTTTTCTTGCCCCAGATGTCAGGTGCCTCTAAATAGGTAGGCAATTCCAATTGCTAATAAAACATACATACGAAAAGCAAAAAACAACTTACAGCTACCAGCAAATACTCCCCATAGGTAGTATAGGGTAGAAGACATAGGTAAGTACCAGCCAGTAAGAGGGGAAGGAGTGAGGGTAACCTGGACTGCAGCAGTGTATACACTCGAACATCTACATTTATGGTAGGTACAAAACTGTACTATGTTCATCGTGTTACACTGCTGCAGTCATTACACTTGGGTAGAATCCCAAAGCTGAGGTAGGGTGACTGGTTCTATAAGGCATTAGGGGTGGCTATAAGGCCCTGCAGCACTGCAGTGGCGAAGCTAGCTCTGGATTTAAGAGTATAGAGGCAGATGGTAATGCTTGGTGAAGGTATGTACAGAACTCCAAGTTGCTGCTTCCAAAATATCCCTGGTAGGTACTCCCCTGAGGTAGGCAGTTGAAGTGGCTGTAGCCCTGGTGGAGTGAGATCTAATGCTGCTAGGTACAGGTTATCCATGGTATGTGTAGCAGAAACGTATACAATGTCCTATCCATTTTGAAATAGTCTGTTCTGAAATGGCCTTTCCCTGTGCTCCTGCAGTATATGCTACCAATAATTGCTCAGATTTTCTGAAAGCTTTGGTTTTGTCCAAGAAGAAGCATAACTGCCTGTGAATGTCCAAAGAGTGCAGTAGTCTCTCCCCTTTATTCTGTGGTTTAGGGTAAAAAGTTGGCAGATGAATAGTTTGGTTTAGAGCCACACTGGATACCACCTTTGGCATAAACGTAGGGTTAGTTCTTAAAGACACCCTGTCCTGGTGGAAAATGAGGAAAGGTTCCACTGCCATTAGTGCCTGTAATTCTGAAACTCTTCATGCTGATGTTATTGCCAGAAGCAGAGCAGTTTTCCAAGAGATATATTTTAATTCTGCTGTGTTAGCTGGCTCAAAAGGAGGTAAAGTTAGTTTTTCCAAAACAAAGTTGAGGTCCCAAGTTGGAGTAGGTGCTCTAAGGGGTGGTCTTATGTTTTTAGCCCCTCTGAGGTACTGTTTTAACAGAGGATTAGAGAAAATTGGTGGGTCCGTGTTGTAATGAGCAGAGATGGCAGAGGCGTGGATCTTGATGGATGAGAAGGAGAGGCCTTTGTCCAGCATCTCAGTTAAGTATTGTAGTATCCGTGGAATGTTTGGGACAAGAGGGTCAAGTCTGTGAGCTTGGTTCCAGACACAGAATCTCTTCCATTTATCCGAGTAGGCTTTCCTGGTACTAGGCCTTCTGGCCTCCAGAATGACATCCATAACAGCTTTGGAGAGAGGCATTGCTTGCTTGGCTAAGTAATCTTCCATGCAGCTAGGTTTAAGGTCTTTAGCTGGCTGTGTAGTATTTGATTGTTGTGCTGAGTCAGCAGATGTGGGATTTGAGGCAAAATCCAGGGTGGTTCTTGTGCTAATCTCCTTAAGATTGGGTATCAGTGCTGGCGTGTCCAGTCTGGTGCAATCAGGATCATCTTTGGCTCTTCTTGCCTGGCTTTTATGAGTACCTTTGGCAGGAGAGGTAGTGGTGGGAAAGCATATACTTGTAGGTTCTCCTAGCTGAATGAGGGGGCATCCACTTTCCATGCTTATGGATGATAACTCCTTGCGCAGAATTTTTGTAGCTGGCAGTTTATTGGGGATGCAAACAGATCTATGTCCGGGCTCCACCATTTCTGTGTTATCATTCTGAATATTTGTGGATTCAATTCCCATTCGTGGGGATCCATGATGTTTCTGCTTAAGTCGTCTGCCAGTGTATTTTTCTCTCCTGGCAGGAATTGTGCTTGCAGATGAACTTGAAGGTTTATAGCTGTGTTCCACAAGGTCATGGCTTGTATGCATAGGGGGTAGGAGTGAGTGCCCCCTTGCTTGTTTATGTACCACATAACTGTGGTGTTGTCTGTCTTTAACAGTAGTTGTCCTGGATGCAGCAGGTCCTTGAAAGCTATAAGGGCATTTTGTACAGCTAGCATCTCTTTTTGATTGATGTGAAGATGCCTTTGTTCTGCGGGCCATGTGCCCTGAATACATTTGCCTGCCATGTGTGCTCCCCAGGCGTAATCCGATGCATCTGTTGTCAGTGTTTGCCTGGCTGTGGGTTGTGTAAAAGGCTGTCCCTTTGTTGAGGTGACAAGCTTGAGCCCACCATTGAAACTCCTGTTGAAGGCAAGGGATTAGTGGTATAACTGTTTCCAAACTTTGACAGTGTTGAGACCATACATGCTTTAGGTACCATTGTAGTTTCCTCATATGCAGTCTGGCATATGGAATTAGTAGTATGCAGGATGCCATGTAACCCAAGGCCTGCAGAATTTTTCTTGCAGGGAGTTGGGTCTTTGTTGCCATCAATTGAAAGTATTGAGTCAGTTGTCCTTGCTTGTCTGGCGTGAGATAAGCCATCGGGGCCGTTGTGTTCAAGCTGGCACCCAGGAATATAATCTCTTGTGAGGGCACTAGTTCTGATTTATTTTCGTTTACTGTGTACCCCAGGCAACTTAATAACTTTTTTACAAACGCCAGACGCTTTAGAAGAATGTCCTTGCTCTCTGCTTGAATCAGGCAGTCGTCCAGGTACGGATAAATTTGAATTCCTTTCTGTCTGCAAAATGCAATTACTGGTGCCAGGCACTTTGTGAAGACCCTGGGCGCAGTAGATAAGCCAAAGGGCAGTACAGAGAATTGGTAGTGTATTGAACCAGCTATGAATCTGAGGTATCTTCTGCAGTTTTGTCTGATAGGGACATGCAGGTATGCCTCCTTGAGGTCCAAAGTCACGAACCAAGCTTTCTTGCCCAGCATGGGAAGAAGCTGCTGTAGTGTCAACATTTTGAATTTCGGAACATCCAGGTAAGTGTTTAGAGATGAAAGATCCAGAATGGGCCTCCAGGCTTTGTCCTTTCTGGGTACCAGAAAGAGTCTTGAGTAAAATCCTTGTCCTTGCTCCTGTGATGGTACCTTTTGAATAGCTCTCATATCCATGAGTGCTGTAATTTGTTTTTGAGCCTCTGCCCATTGATTTGGTGGCAGATTTGGCATTCCTTTTAACCTTGGTAGAGTGTGAAAGTGGAACCTGTAACCTTGAAATACAAGGTTGAGAACCCATTTGTCTTTGGTGATCATTTGCCAATTGTGGTAGAAGAGTGCCAGTTTTCCTCCCAAGGGAGCTGCCAAGAGGGATTTGTTTGGCAGCTATAGTGGGAAGTCATTGGAGCTGCTTTTTATATGGTTGGGGCCTGTCTTCCCCTTCTTTCTGGCCTGAAGCAACCCATTGTTGAGGCCTGTAAGGACCTTGTGCTTGACCTCTACCTCTTGGATGTCTGTATCTTCCCCTTTGAGGTCTGTCTGTAATTGGAAAAGACCAATTCTTAGTTGTCCAGTTTCTGCTAAATCTAGGAGGCTGAACCTGTAAGAAATCCTTCACCGTTTGCATAGATTTTGCCTTATCCTGTATTTTCTATAATACCTCTTCTGCCTTAACTCCAAATAACACATCCTGCTGCTAAGGTGCATCCAATAATATTGCTTTAGCATGATCTGGTAACGTATGTTCTTTTAACCAAGCATGTCTTCCAATGACAGAGCCTGTAACTGCTGCTCTCCAGGAGGCCTCTAGTGAATCAAAACCACATTGCAAAGTATGTTTTCCCACGTGTTCAGCTGCATGCAATCAATCCTGCATTTCTTTAAAATTAGGAGGATCTGATTCTGGAAGCATTTTTTGTTTTAACTGAGACAGTAAAAACTGCTGATATTTTAGCATGTGAAACTGGCAATTTAAGGCTCTCATTGTTAAAGTTGCAGACATATATACTTTCTTTCCCCATCTGTCTAATGCTCTGGAATCTCTGTCAGAGGGAACTGGATTCTTGGCTGATGAGGCCTCAACTCCTTTAGGTCCCTGAGAAATAGTTTCAGGGTCGGCTACAGGGCTTTTATACAGAAATTTATGTGAGTCAGGGACTCTGTAGTATCTGTCAGGTTTAACAGGGGCTGGAGGTAAGGAATCAGAATTTAAGCTGGATTCAGTATATACATCATCCACAATATCTAACACTGGCGGAATAGCAAGGGGTCTGTGTTGAGGTAATAAAAGGAAGTCTCTGAGCCTTTTCTTGGATTCTGAGTAATCCTGGCCTTCCCAGTGGAAATGCTCCCTCATGGTATGTAGGGTTTCCCCAAAGGAGTAGTCCTCAGGCGGTGAGGCTGACGGAACTGATTCCTCAGCATCAGAATCCTCATAAGGGGGTAAAGAGTATCCTAGGTCTGAGGATGAATCAGAAGAGATGGACACCTGGTCGGATGAGTCATAGTCTGCATCCTGTCTAGGCCTTTTATCAGGAGGGGGATGGGACCCCCTGAACAGAGTGATTAGGTCTTCGGCCATTTTGAGCATTTGTTTCTTGGGCATAGAGGCCTGTCCTAGAGAATGCTGTATTTGTTTCTTTGATTTCAAAGGAGGCTTAGACTTAGCTGAGGGTTTAATGCTTAACTGAGTAGGTCTGAAGACACCCTCTGAAGCTGTGGGTTGCTCAGCTACTCCGGATCCCTCTGAAAGGTTAGTCTCGGTAGGCTGAATAACTTGTGCGTCCGACGGCCCAGCCATCTCCACGTGGGAGTCAGAGGTGGCCTGTGGTTCTACAGAAGCGGTCGTCAGGGGCTGTGAAGGCACCTCGCTGAAAACCGGAGAACCGGCGACTGGCCTAGAAGAGGTTTCGTCATCAGTTTTGGGCCTCGGATGCCTATCCTTGTCTTTGCGCTTTTTGTGTATTCCGGTCATCGGAAGTTCCGTCGGCATGGTATAACTGAATTTTCTACCAAAATAATGTCGGGCAAAATCAAACCGACGTTTAATAGTGCGCTTGTTAAACCTAGCACAAAACCGACAACCAGTGACGTCGTGATCTGGGCCTAGGCATGGAATACAATAGGAATGGAAATCCTTATGAGGTATTTGCTTCCCACAAGAAATACAGTTATTAACTTTTACTGACATCGGTCTGAGGCAAGAAAAAGTTTCCCCAACGGGGTACTTAGCTTTGTAGAATACTTCGTTCTGGATTCGGAATGAAAATCTCAGGAGACGGCCGACCGGCACTTGCGAACTGCTTTTGCTTCGGGCACCGCGCGGCAAGAAAGACTGAAGAAAATGGCGTCAGCTGCATCTTATATATACCCCTGTCGCACTGACGTCAGGGAGGAGGCGACAGCAACCGACGCCGGACCAAGACTTTGGAACTCAGGCCGACTGGGGAACCGCCTGACAGCAGGATAACCCAAGTGTAATGACTGCAGCAGTGTAACACGATGAACATCTTATGGTAGTAATACTGCAAAGCATTTCATATAGTGGGACATGATGCTTTGCACAATGTTAACGAAAAGTATGGAATATGTAATAGAAAAGGAGTGTGTGTATGTCAGAGTATCAAAATAATAGAGCAAGAGTGTTAGTGAATGGGTGACTGAGTAAAGAAATATGCAAGGAATGTGATATAAGCCAAGGATTTTCCTACAGTCGAACATTGGTTACTATCCCATTTATTACCAATGCAAACAAAGTAACTTATAAAAATGAAAGATGCTAGATATGTAATACAAAAAGAAGTTGTGACTCCAGTAGTTTCAACATTCACATACAATACAGCCATACTTGTTAAGCACAAAATATGGATGAGGGAAGTGTTGGTTTGTCTGAATGGATGTTTAAAGGAAATGGGAATAGGGTTCAAGATTAAATCCAGAGAAAACAGGTATGTTGTACACGAGTGAAAATAAAGGAGGGGGGGGGGGCTGGAGTTGCTAAATCCACTTGTTTATTCTGACAATTTAAACTTGTATGGAGTATTAAAGTGGGTAAAGGAAGAGAATGAAAAGTCAACAGTGAGAATGTTTACATACAAGTACAAAACTTCTGGGAAATGATGAAATGAGAAAGAATATGTAAATAAATAAAATTACAAATTATCAAGAAAAAAATACTAACATGGAAAATAAAAATTGACACAGAGAAAGAGTTAAGGATGTGGTGTAATAGGGTGATGAAACAATATTACTATGTAAATCCATGAGGAAGTTAACCGGAATAAGTAATTAAATCCATTAAAGTATGGAAAAAGTGGTGTACCAACAT
Source organism: Protopterus annectens (assembly GCF_019279795.1). Classification (NCBI taxonomy): domain Eukaryota; kingdom Metazoa; phylum Chordata; order Ceratodontiformes; family Protopteridae; genus Protopterus; species Protopterus annectens. Next base: position 898,946,975 of record NC_056743.1, read on the forward strand.
AGTTGTGTGTCAGGATTTCCTATGGAGACTGATAAATAAGTTATTAGCAAAGGGGAATATACCATATAAAAAGAAAGCTGAAAGAATGTTTGTTTTGTGAGGAGGAAGAAATAACAGCATTTTTGATTGTGGTATTCCTCCCTACCAGGCAAGTATAAATAACAGAACATTTTAATGTAAAAGAGTGGTTTAGCACTGGAAAAAAGTTGTGTGAAGAATTTTTTTGAGAATATTCTTGACAAAATATTGAAAAGAATATGATTATGTATGATATTAAAAGGAAGAAGAAAAAATATGAAAGGGGTATACTATTTTATGCAATATGGATTATTTGGAATGAAAGACTGAATGAAATTTTGTTTAATGGGAAATGGATTTTGGCAGTTATATTGTGAAAAATTAGATTATGGTTGTGGAAGACAGAGTTGGGGTCAATTCTGGAAGAATAAAAAAGAATGTTAAAAGAAAAATGTTAAACAGCAAAAAAAAAAAAAAAAAAAAAAAAAACTTGGAAATGTGTATATCTGTACCTACAAATATGTAAATAATGTTTTTAATGTTGTGTTAATATAAAAGACCCTAGCTACTCTTTTCGATAAATGCCATGGGATATTTTACATCCACCTGAGTTAACCACCAAACTCTGGCAGATGGGGCCCTCTGTCTAACATCTCATCCAGAGTATTTAAGACATTACCTTCAGTCAGTTATGTTCTTCAAATGCATGAATATGTCTACATGTGTTTCTTGCCCTGAAGCAAGGTTCTGGTTAAAATGTGTGCAATACAAAGTTCACTTATCTTGTTAACAAATGAATAAAAACTTTAATGGTTAACTCACTTAAGTGTTTACAACACTCAAATACTGCAATGAATAAATTAAAGAAAAAAGATAAAAAGAAGTAAGTAATAATAAGTAAGACTTTGTTAAAACCTTGTGCTTGCTGTGGATCTGAGAAGGACTACAAAACCCAGCAGGGATATGTGAAATCATGCATGTATTATGAAATTCTTGTAAAATACAAATAAGTCCAAAAACTATGAGGTTAACTTTCAAAATATTACATATGGGCTGAAAATGACGACATTTGTCAATAACAAAGTTACAAATTTAAAAATCTTTAACTGCCTTTCCTTGCAAACAAAAGCAGCAGAAATGTTTTGACTTCAAAACAACGAAGACCATCTCATGACTCAGAGGAAAATTACCTCAGTCTATAGAATAACCGCAGTAACTTTTAAAGTATAAATAAAAAATAATTTGTGGTCTATTTTTCAAAGCAAAACAATGAATTCACAGTGGTATAAAATGATGCTCAACAAGAATGGAGGCTTATCCTCTGGTGTTTTTCAATATGTCTGCCCTATACTTTAACATAGCCAAGCAATGATCATATGTCAAACTAAACGTAAACAAAGTCAGAAAAACAACTTAAGATGCAGTCTGCAAGATTACATTTGGCATAGTATTCTACAATATTAAATTCATAAACTGAGGCTCCAGCTATGAAGGACTGAAAATCTGGGTTTGAAATATTAAAACAGTATTAAATCAAACATTTGCCAACTCAAGTATAGGCTCACAACTTCAACACTCAATAACTCTGGACCAAACTTTCCAAAAAATATCTTCCAGGTCTACACCATGAACCATGGTGCTGTCACAGTGCAACTCCATCCCAAGGTGGGATCTCAGAGAAAGCACGTCAACAACATGTGCTCAAAATATATGGAAATGAACTTGACATCAATCCACTGAAAGCCCCACAAATTGAACTGAAAAGCCAGAAGCACAGACATGCACTTTAAGTACTCCTCTCAGTTAGAAGCTAGTTCCTAAAAACTAAAGCATGCCTCCAGACAAGGGACTGGTAAAGGCAGACTAAGCAGACTGTTGTCAGTATAAAGACTGGGTGAATGTGTGCGAAGGACCAACTTTAGATGATATAAGATGCTGCACGCTAATACAGACAGGGGCTCTACCTTTTTTCCACATTCTCCCTCAAGACTACTGAAGCTTCAGAGAGTCACTAAAAGTCACAAATACAGTTCTAGAAATAGGCCACAGTCCCCACTGTAATCTATCACTACACTACTGTCCTGAGTCACCAGTCTAGTATCAGCAAATGTACAGTATCCACGGCAATGCTAGTTCTTATCAAACAAAACACAATGACGATCACCTCAAAATATATTTTACTAGTTATGGAGAAAACATACTCCTCAGCATAAACTAGGACAGTAGCAAGTGGTTTTCAGCAAAGTACACATATCTTCCATGCTTCTCTGGGCTTTTCACACAGTCCACCTGCTTCCTCTAAAAACATGCAACAAGCAAACTGGTGATCTTCCAAACAGCTATCAGATATGCATGCAGTGGTGTGTATGTGTGCTCTTGCATACAATCCATGGCAGACTGGCACCCTAGTTATAATTAGTTTATATGCCCTGCACACATCCGTGTTGTTATTGAACCCTTAAAACTGGTAATCTGAAAAAAAAAATGAATGCAACAATATACAAGGTAAGCTCTAAAGGTCAAGGTGCTGTAAATAACACATTCTAACCTTTCCAAACAGCAATACAGTTTGTGCAATCCAGAGGTGACTCAGGTGAGTGATTATGCGTGTCAGATCGGCTAAGATTGACTACTATTTTACCCAATCCTCTTTTAACTATAAAACACTTTTTTCATGTTACCCGAGGACAGCAGCTGCCCATACTGCAAAACTAACTACAATGCATAAAATCAGCTATATTGCTGAATTTGTAGATATTCTAAGAGTGGTTCCTTTAGCTTTTAAATGTTGAACAGAACATCTGGGAACATCCTGCATAAATCAGGATTTTACAAACTCAGCTTTGACAATTAGATTATACATTTAAATTCACTAAACAGTCTAAGCCTGTATTTTTTTAAATGTTACAGAAAGCATTTTGTCTACAGCTGTTTCTTGTTAAAAATATTTTATCAGAGCCCTAACAAATTCAATGTCTTGGGAAAGAAATACAACAGTTAAAATTTCAAAAAATAAAGTACAACATACCTCTTAGCACAATAAATGTGGACAAAACTAAAAAAAAAATAGTGGAGTGACAAACCCTTAAAATCAGGGAATTTTTTTAAAATACTGCTGTTATAATCTTAATAAGTTGCTAGATGACAGAGCTTGCATTAGCCTGTTTTTTTTTCTGAAGGATATAACTCAAAAAGATGTTATTACTTAGTGGCATCATTTTAAATGATTAGTCAGAAAATCACAAATTTTAGGAAGAACAGACCAAAAATCTGAGGCAAATACCTGAGCATTCTACAAAAATCTGGGCATTTGAGCAATATGAAGCACAGCTTTGAGAACATGTTAACTTTAAATATTCTATAAATTATCCAGTCATAATTATTACTGAACTGTAGCAAGTTTGGAGGGATTATTTTGAAATAAAAAAAAATGCAAGTATGATGAAAATTATGCACCAAATACTGAAAAATCAAAATAGATCCTTAATTAATAAGCATGTCATCTAAATGCATAAAAAAAAACTATCTTACATTCAACTACAAGCCTGTATAAAGCCAAGTGCAAGGCTTATTCCACACATTAGTACTCCCACGTTTTTGGTAATGACAAAAACAGTTGCTATAATTCCTGCATCAATATATTACGTAGAGAGACTGAACATGTTTAACATATGCTTTATATTTTCAGACAAATGTTATCTCCAGACCAGACACAACGGTGTTTGCAAATATGCCAAAATAAAGGAATGTACGAAAAGCAATACACGAAAGAAACAAGAAGTTGCATAAGTGATTCTAAGTTACCACTTCCATTTGCAAACCCATTTTAACAAGTAAATCACATACTTTTGACAATTCACTAAACTTTCAAAGTCAAATCATTTCATTTTGCTTTTTAAAAATAAACAAGGGTTTGTGTGTATATACCCTTTGGAGGAAAAAGAAAAAAATTTAATTCAGTTCACTTTTATATACCTCTTGTTCAGTGACTACTATGAAGACTAACAGAAAAGTATGCAGACATTCTTTCCAAGATGCACCTGGTTGCAGTATTGTGCACAATGAAATTGGGACAGACAATGATTTGCTATCAGCTCTTCAGTATTACTATTAAGACTGCTAACAGTATACAGAGGAAAACAGACCATATAACTAATGTATGGGTACTGTGAATGCTGTGTAGATGCCAACGTTTTAATGGGACAGTCCCACAGTTAAATTCGGACCAAGTATTTCAGCCAGTATTCCTGCCCCTCTTTCTTATGTCATCACAGGTCTCATCTTAAGTTTCATTTTACCTTACCTTCCACCTTACTGCAGGTCTGTTAGCATCCCTCCAGGGAAATCAACACCCTTCTTCAACTCCCTGCATCTTTTAATACTGCAGTCTTACCAGGTATGGCTGTAATCACATGCATGCTACTGCAGCTCACAAAAAAGTAGTGCCTATTTGCTTTTTATTTAAAATGTAAAAATGCTTACATTTTACAGTATTTGCAGCAAACATCAAGGCTAGAATGCCCACAGTTTGTGTTTCTGTATGTTTGCAAAGCACCCCTGACTTTCTCATATAATATGCTTATTCACCTGTTAATGTTGGTCACAAAAAGGTAGTGCTCATTTATTTTCTGTCCCATCCATCTGTTTTTGGTACTTGCACTAAATATAGGGCATCAAACGACCATAATGTGAGGTCTTGATAATCTTTCAACTGTCAACAATTCTGCAGAATGTCTCCGATTTTTGCATCATATTTTGCCTTGTCCTGCTTAAAATGTCTGATGTTTCAAATTATTAGCTCCAGAAGTTTCTTCCTTAGAGTAATGAGATTCTGTGCCTCTCATTGAAGAAGAGCATAATATTTATAAGAATTAGGGTTCAGCTCATTATCGTTTCTGAAGTGGTCAACTTGCATGATTAGTACACCTGCTACCCATCATGCAGAAATCCATGCGATGCTGTGCGCACACACCTGAGACCCTGCAGGCAGCATTGTGCAGGTGTGGTCTAGGCCACATTTTCAGGAGGGATATGCAATTCCATATTTAACCACAAGTACCATGGTGTCACTGTAGCGCCCAATGAGCAACATACACAGGGATTAAAGACTGCCATGTTTCACACCTCCAAGGACAACTGTGACTATAATACAGCATTTATTTGCTGTGTGTCATACAAATGAGGTGCCCATCCATGCCCACCAATGCACAGCAGATGGGACATGTGAGACCTGTTTTGTGGGCGCTCTGCCAATTTTCACCCAGATTCTTCAAGGTAAAAATTCATGTCTGGAGAAGGAGAGGGTAGTGCTCCTTTTAGAGCACAGCAGTGATGTGTGGAGGAAATAAAAATATTTCTCCACTTCCTCCATCAGGATTACAGCCAGAGACTCCTGCAGGAGGGCTATGAAGGGCTTCAGAATAAGACTAAAGCCTGGAGTAGTGCAGCACAGGCTGTCACTTATGCAACTGGCATTCAACGCATGGAGGAACAGTACCATCACCATTACAGTAACGAAGGGACACAATCCAGACCTCCTAAGCAGTGAGAGGATGAAGTCAAAACAGCAGGCACCATCTAGGTACTTTAAATAGAACTTATGTTAGCTACACATTTAAACTAGCACTGAATGCCATATACAAATATCACACAGTGTTCTTTTTAAAGTCTACAGCACCAGACAAAAACTGAAAGGAAGAGGCAGCTGTACATGAGAAGGCTGGATTGCCTAACAGCACGCTGGGATGGTATACATGCTTTGAAATATCTTGCTTTTAATATTAAGGGAATAATTTCAAAAATGTATACCTTTCATGCATCAGTACCACATCTGCCATAACTGTCATAGCTTAAAGGTAGAAATATAACTGCTTAACATTATTACTACAGTCTCTTGTTATACAGGAGGACAGTGTGGATGTTTATTTTGTTTCTCTCCATATATTTTACTATTATATTTTGCAGCTTCATGACCTACACCCATACTTCTGGAAAGGCAAGTTGTCCCCCCCACCAGTGAATGCACAAGTGCCATCACCGCCACCAGAAGCACACAGAATACCTGAATCACAGCATGCCACAGTCTCCTCTCCACCTTCTGCTCAATCTGCACAACCCAGTCTGGGTAGCCCTGCACCAGATGATGATATAGTTGTGCCTGCTGGTAGCAATGCCGGTGGAAGTGTTATTTTGTCACCCATTGGCAGCTGGCACACATTGTGAGAAAAATCAGGCAAATGGAGGACCGCTCGTGATCTGTTGAGTTGCATCCCTGTCTAGCTCCATCTCCACCATCTGAGACGAGGCCCAGTGATGACAGTACCCAGGGTGGTGCTCTTCCACTAGGTCCCACGTAGCAGAACTGCAGCTGTGAACACCCCATCCTGGTATTCACTTCCCTTGTGTGTCCATGACCTACCTTGTTGGTCATTCAGTCCTCCATTCTGCTTGTTTGAGGACTACTTCACCATTGTGTTCTTCCTACCTCATTGTGTTACTACAACACCTATTAGTCATGTTAATCTTCTCCAGCTACCTAAGCCTCTTACATCTCGTTACTTCCTTCTCTGGCTTTCCTTCACTTTCTTCATGAAAAATTGGCACCTATCTCAACAATCAAAGCACACCTTCCTTACCTACATTCTGGTCATTCCATTGTTGCTCACATTCTGTTTCATCATATCCTTGCTTCCCCTTTTCATCTCTTTCATATAGTACGGTTTCCAAACTTTACGCTGGTCATAAAACAAATAAATAATACCTTACACATGCTCATGCAGGACTATTGAAGCACTTGTCTTCTATGATTATTCAGCGTGTTTGTCCATGAAGACCATTAGCAACTGACAAGGACAGTCACTGTTCAATGTACATCAATGATCATGTACAACCACTACTGTGTAATATGTATACTGATCTCAACTGCCACAGGATGCACAAATGAGCTATTATTGCGTGGCAGTCTGCATACACTAAACAGGATAAAGACATAAAATTTTTACTGTGAGTGCTTCCATAGTTCAGCCTGTAAATGAAGTGCTTTGCACAGTGAAACTGAAGAGTGAGAGTTCAAGTCCCCTTAGGCCTGCATGCTTTTTGTGTTTTATTCTTTCATTTACATGTGTAATGTTAACCTGCTACGAGCTTCAAAAACATTTTAGTGAAACTGCTTCCACAGCTCAGCCTGCAACTGAAGTGATTTTTATACTGTAATTAAGGAGAGGTGATGGTTCAAAACCTCTGAGTTGAATGATTTATTTTATTCTTTCATTCTGCAAATGTGTAAGTCTTCTTATATATGCTTCATTGACAGTGGTTGATTGTGTGTCTGCTTCCACTGCTTAGCCTATAAATGAAATATACTACAGAGTGTAAGAGCAGAGGACTGGGGTTCACGTCCCTTCAGGGTTACATATGGGCACATAATTGTTGCAGTAAGGTTTTTTCCGTGAAAATTGTATTATGGTGGAGTTACAGTGGTCAGATTCTGCAAGTGTCACAACTGCTTTTGGTTGATGTATCATGTTTTTTTTTTCCTGTTCATCAGTCATGTGTTTTTTTTGTTTTGTTTTACATTTTTTTACCTTCAATTTGACTAATATACAAGTATTTCATATCCCCTTCTCCATGATCTTCCACATCAATCTTAACTACAGGGACTTCCAGTGACTAATGAGGGTAACAATATTACGGACATGGAAGGTGTCACCATTTCTTCTACATTATGCTGCAGCATGTGGAGAGGTTCACAGGACTGCAGAGGAGAGTACAAGCACTATGTGGGCAATTTACACAGTAGCCTGTTTTTCAGAGGTTTTGGAAGTTATAAATCAATCATAGATACAAGGCCCCATCTGAGGCACTGGAATGAGATACAGTAACAGGAAGAGATTCGACTCTCATTTGCGAAGTGATGTGCAACTCCCAGGGCAGTTCGTACAATGACTTAAATGCTACTATTTCAGAAAAAGTACCAGTTAAATTTTATTCTGATAATGTGTATAGGAAAAGGCTATTGTATAAGGAAACTATTTTTTATTTTTAAGTTTGGCACTCTGTCTCCCTCTTAATTTAGAGTGTAACTGGAAAACGTTTGATTTAATTACTATTGCTGTTTTACTGGTTAATTGGATTGTTTGACTGTTATGTGTATTTAAGTTAAGGCTTTTTGCCATTGGTTTTGTACTCCCTGAAGGCTTTGCCGAAGAGCTACAGAAACATTACAGTTTTTTGTTCATTGAATTTTGCCTGTTGTAGTTGGACTTACAGTTTTTTCTTTGGTTTTGTGGTTTTACAGTACATATACTGTGCCTATGTATCACCCAAGCAGTTTTCATGATTCACACACACATGACCTGCATGAACTGCGTAATATAAGGCAGATATGGAAGGACTGGCCAGAGGGTTATACAGTTAGTACATGCACACACAGATGGGTTACATGTGGCATTATGCACAGAAGCAGATAGCAAGCCACACAGAATTGTATGACTGTTGTGTGAAGCAGTCATTTCTAGATATGCCCATCAATCCCAGATAATGACCCTGATCTGCAACTCCTATACCAGGGCAAAGATGGTGTGCAACACAGCCCATACTGAGACATAGAATGTTAAAAAAGAACACACCCTCTGACAATTCAAAATATGCTTCCATAGGAGGGGTGTTGGAATATGGGCCAGAGGTCTATATTAAAATCTCATGTTGAACAACGTACACTTACCATAAATGTAGATGCTCGAGTGTATTCCCTGCTGCAGTCATTACATTTCGGTTATCTGGTTGCAGGTAGCCCTCAGCCGGCCTGATTAACAAAGTCTTGGGTCCTGCGTCGGTTGCTGTCCCTTCTTCCATGTCATCAGGGGTACAAAACGCCATTACATCAGTTTTTCTTGCCCCAGATGTCAGGTGCCCCCCTAATGGGAAACAATTAAACATAAAAGCACAAAGATATACCTCCAACAAAAAAGCAAATACACCAAAAAGGCTTTTAAGCATAGTAAAGGAAAGTAGAGGTATAGGCCAAAAGAAGTTAGGGGGCTGGAGGGAGGGTAACCAGGACTGCAACAGTGAATACACTCTAACATCTACATTTATGGTAAGTGTACACAACTGTACTATGTTCTTTGTGTTTCACTGTTGCAGTCATTACATTTGGGTAGATTCCCAAAGCTATGGTTGGGAGGAGGAATTTAGATAGCATTAGGGCCCGCTATAAGGCCCTGCAAGACTGCAGTGGCAAAAGCCAGCTCTGGATTTAAAGAAAATTGGCAAATGATAATGCTTGGTGAAAGTATGTACAGAACTCCAGGTAGCAGCTTTTAGGATGTCCCTGGTAGGGACGCCTCTGAGAAAGGCTGTAGAGGTAGATGCAGCCCTGGTGGAGTGAGGTCTGATCCCCTGGGGGATAGGTTTTCCATGGTGCTTATAGCAGAAATTAATGTAATGGTTTATCCATTTAAAAATGGTTTGCTTTGAAATAGCTTTCCTCTCTGCCCCTGCTGCAAATGCCACCAGCAGTTGTTCAGATTTCCTTTGAAGTTTAGTCCTGTCCAAGTAGAATCCAAGTTGTCTGTGCACATCTAAGGAATGCAGTATCCGTTACCCTTTATTCTGTGGATTGGGAAAGAAGGTTGGCAAATGAATGGACTGATTAAGAGCCACACTGGATACCACCTTGGGCATGAAGGATGGATTGGTTCTGAGGGACAACCTGTCTGCATGAAAGATGATGAAAGGCTCCACTGCCACAAGGCCCTGTAATTCAGATACCCTTCTAGATGAAGTGATTGCTAAAAGGAAAGCTGTTTTCTAAGAAAGAAATTTTAAGTCTGCAATAGCAGCTGGCTCGAAAGGAGGTAGAGTGAGTTTCTCCAAGACAAAGTTAAGGTCCCAGGCTGGGGTTGGAACTCTCCTTGGTGGTCTCAAATTCCCTCTGAGGAACTGCTTGAGCAGTGTATGAGAGAAGAGGGGAGGTTCTGTGTTATAATGAGCTGAAATCACTGAGGCATGGATTTTAATGGAGGAAAAAGACAGGCCCTTGTGAAGCATTTCAGTTAAGTATTGTAAAATCTGACGTAAATTGGGCGCTGCTGTGCTCAGGCCTTAAGATTGGTTCCAGGCACAGAATCTTTTTTCATTTTTCAGCATAAGATTTTCTAGTACTAGGCCTCCTTGCTTCTAAAATGATATCCATCACAGGTTTGCTGAGGGATGGTAAAGGAGAGATTAAGTAATTAGCCAGGCTGCAAGGTTCAGTGTTGGAATCTGGTTCTCCTAGTGAGACAGCAGGGAAGGAGTCTGAGGCAGGTGCCATGGAGATAATCGTGAAACACTGCACAGGAGGTGGTACCAGTGTTGGCACGGCCAGTCTGGAGCAATCAAAATCCTCCTTGGTTTGTCCTGTTTGATTTTTAGTAGAACTTTGGAGAGCAGAGGCAGTAGGGGGAAGGCATAGACTGATAAGTTTTTCCAGCTGAAGGACAGAGCATCCACTTTCCAGGCTCGCTTGTGGGAAGTCCTTGTGCAAAATTTGTCCAATTGGTAGTTCTGGGGAAAGGCAAACAGGTCTATATCTGGGCTCCCCCCCATTTGCTTGTCAACATGTTGAAAATCCTTGGTTCCAGTTTCCACTCGTATGGGTCCATGAGGTTTCTGCTTAGTCTGTCTGCCAGTGTATTTAATTTTCCTGGCAGGAATTGAGCTTGTAGGTGCACTTGGTAGCTCAAGGCCTTGTTCCATAATGCCATGGCTAGTCTGCAGAAAGGGTAAGAATGTGTACCCCCCTGCTTGTTTATGTACCACATAACAGTGGAGTTGTCCGTCTTTACCATTAGTTGTCCTGGAAGAATGTGGTCCTTGAAGGCTGTCAGAGCATTCTGTACAGCTAACATTTCTTTTTGACTGATATGCAGGTGCATTTGACTTGGGTTCCATTTGCCCAGAATGCACTTCCCTGCCAGGTGAGGCCCCCCATGCATAGTCCTGATGCATCTGTTGTTAGGGTTTGGGCTGCAGGAGGTGGTGTGAAAGGCTGTCCCTTGTTTTGGTGGCAGGCCTCTGCCCACCAAAGGAACTGTAGGCGTAGGCAAGGTATGACAGGAATCATTGTTTCTAGGTCTTGAAAATGTTGACACCACAGGCTTTTTAGATACCACTGTAGTTTCCTCATATGCAGTTTTGCATATGGAATTAAAAGAATGCAGGAGGCCATGAACCCCAAGACTTGCAGTATTTGTCTTGCAGATAGCAGGGTTTTTGTGGCCACTTGTTTGAAGTAGGTTGTCAAATGAATTTGCTTTTCTGGCGTGAGGTAAGCCATCTGGGAAGTTGTATTCAAGCTTGCTCCCAGGAATATAATTTGTTGACAGGGTACCAGGTGTGATTTCTTTTTGTTTATGGTGTACTCCAGACAAGTTAGAACCCTTTTTACAAAGGCCAGATAATTCAAATGTATGTCCTAGCTTTCTGCCTGAATTAGACAATCGTCCAGGTATGGGTATATTTGAATATTTCTTTGCCTGCAAAACACAATAACTGGAGCTAGCCACTTTGTGAATACCCTGGGCGCAGTAGATAAGCCAAAGGGCAGTGCAGAGAACTGATAGTGTATGTAGCCTGCTTTGAAGCGTAGGCATCTTCTGCAAAATTCCCTGATTGGGATGTGCAGGTATGCTTCTTTTAAATCTAGTGTTGCCAACCAGGCATCTTTGCCTAACATAGGAAGTAATTGGTGAAGAGTCAGCATCTTGAATTTTGGAATCTCCAAAAAGGTGTTTAGAGTAGACAGGTCCAGGATAGGATGCCATGAATTGTCTTTTCTGGGTACCAGGAAAAGTCTCGTGTAGAAACCTTGTCCCTTTTCCTCTTCTGGTACCAACTGAATAGCCCCCATGATTAAGAGAGAAAGTACTTGTTTTTGGGCCTCTGCTCACTGATTTGGGGGTAGGTTTGGCCACCCACTTGGTGTTGGCAACGTGTGGAAGTGAAATCTGTATCCCTGGGACACTATACTTAAAACCCATTTGTCCTGGGTAATGAGTTCCCAATTCTTTGCATGAAGAGCAATCTTTCCCCCCAAAGGGGCAGTCAGTTGATAAGTACTTGGAAATTTTAAAAGGAAGTCATTGAGACAGTTTACCATGGGGGGTCTTATTATTCCAAGACTTGGAAGTGGAGGCCCCCCACTGCTTAGTTCTGTGAGTTCCCTGGGACTGAAACCTGGGGTTTTTGCTGTGTCTGGGTTTGGCTTGAGAAGACCTAGATGGGGCTGGAAAGGACCAATTCTTAGATGGCCAGTGCCTACTAAATCTAGGAGGCTGAACTTGTAAAAATCTTTAACAGTTTGCATAGATTTAGCTTTATCTTCTATCTTTTTAAGAACTTCCTCAGCCTTGTTGCCAAACAGGTGGTCCTGATTTAAAGGAGCATCCATCAATTTAGCTTTAACATGATCAGGCAAAGGTTGTTTCTTAAGCCAAGCATGCCTTCCGATTACAAACCCAGTAACAGCAGCCCTGCAAGGGGCCTCTAAAGAATCAAATCAACATTGCAAAGTATGTTTTCCAACTTGTTCGGCAGAATGCATTAAAACCTGTAATTTTTTATTTTCCAGAGAGTCAGGAATCAAAATCATTTTCTGTTTATGCAGTCCAATAACATGTTGCTGATATTTTAATATATGAAACTGGCAGTTTAAAGCCCTAATGGCCAAGATTGCAGAAGGTAAACCTTCTTACCCCATCTATCCAGCGCTCTGGAGTCTCTATCAGAAGGGGTAGGATTTTTAGCAGTAGAAGCCTTAATGCCCTTGGACCCCTGTGAAATAGTCTCTGGATCTGCAATAGGATTTTTGAAAAGGAACTTGTGGGACTCAGGGACCCTGTAGTATCCGTCAGGTTTTCTGGGAGCAGGAGGCAGGGAATCAGGGGCCAAACTAGATTCCGAGAAAGCATCATCAACAATGTCTAGTACAGGAGGAATAGCTAAAGGCTTATGCTGAGGTAGGAGAAGGAAATCCCTGAACCTCCTTTTTGAATCAGAAAAATCCTGGCTTTCTCGGTGGAAATGCTCCCTTAGAGTATGTAAGGTTTCCCCAAAAGAAAAACCCTCAGGAGGGGAAGCAAAGGGAATAGAGTCCTCTACATCAGAATCCTCATAAGTAGATAAGGGCAAATCCAGATCATCAGAAGAATAAGAAAAATCAGAATCCTGATCAGAAGACTCATAATCAACTTCAGTCCTAGGCCTCTTAAAAGGGGGGGGGGATTGGCTACCCCTGATTAGAGTTATTAGATCTTCAGCCATTCTTATCATTTGTTTTTTAGGCCTAGATACCTGAGCATGTGGCCTGGGCGTCAGTTTTTTAGACATGGATCGAGACTTAGGCCTACGTAAAGAAGAAGGCATTGGTTTAATATGCAAGTCCATATGCCTGAATACACCCTCAGAAGCCGGTGCCTGCACAGCGGTTCCGGACCCATCCAAGGTAGATACATCCACAGGTTCCATAGTTGAAGCATTTCGCAGCATACCGGACTCCGAATGGGTCTCAGTAGAGGCATGCAAATCAGAAGTAGCGGGTATCAGGGGCTGCGAAAGCACCTCACTGAGTACCGGCAAACTGATGACTGGCTTAGGAGAAGCATCGTCGGCAGTTTTGGACCTCGGCGGCCTGTCTCTGTCTTTATCTTTGCGTTTTTTCAGAATCCTGGTAATCGGATGGCTAACCGATGACATTTCTGGATAATTAAACCGAGAACTGAAATATTTAATGGTGAAAATATACTGACGACAGATAGTGCGCTGATTAAATAAAGTACAAAAGTGACAGTAAGGTACTTCGTGGTCAGTGCCTAGGCAAGGAATACAGTACAAATGAAAATCTTTATGTGGTATTTGCTTTCTACAAGTAATACAATTATTAACTTTTACTGACATCGGTAAGGAGCAAGAAAAAAGTTTCCCCATTGGGGTACTTAGCATTAGTTGAAGACTTCTATTCTGAAACTCGAAAATGAAATTTTCAGGAGTCGGCCGACCGGCACTTGCGATCTGCTTCTGCTTCAGGCATCGCACGGCAAGAAAGACTGATGTAATGGCATCGGCTGCATGTTTTATACCCCTGACGTCATGGAAGAAGGGACAGCAACCGACGCAGGACCCAACACTTTGTTAATCAGGCCGACTGAGGGCTACCTGCAAGCAGATAACCCAAATGTAATGACTGCAACAGTGAAACATGAAGAACATCATGACGTTGTAGAACCAGTTCCCAGTAGGGCGTAGCATAGCAGTAGACAAAGGAGTAAGAGAGCAGGGTGGAGGAGTGGCTTATGTACAGACACTGGTGGTGTTGCACATGAGGCAGAAGTAGTACACTGACACGCTGGCAAAGCAGCAGAATCAGTGCACAACTATGGGATATGACAGATGACAAAGAATAAAATGTTGCACGCATAACCTCATCCAGGCTATGCAATTCAGTATACGAGCATCAATCATAATCAGGGAGGTTAAGGAGCAGGCAGGGCACAATCAACATAATTTTGATAGGTGGGGGGATATGGTGACAGCTGACAGCAGTACTGTAATATGGGGATGAGTCATGGGAGGTAAATTCAGTAGTGAATTACTGTAGCAGGAGGTTTTGGAAAGTCAGTGATCATCCTCTCCTGTGGCATGCTGATCTGCTGACTCATGACGGATGGCAGTGTTCAATATGGTAGGTTATGGTCTCTGGGCTTTATAGAGTTCATTGCAGGGAAGGTGTACAGCTAGAGGATGATACACACACTGAATGAGTGTCTCATGTTGGAAGCATATAGGGCACTGTCGTCCATGATGTGAATAACCACAAGCAAGCATTATGCTCCATGTACCAAGAAGAACTATTAAAGGGGTAGAACCATGGGACCATTTGTGAGCAGCCTGGAGAAGCACCCCAGGTGTGGAGCTCCAGCAGCATGGGTATCCTTAATCACGAGGATGCATACAACCAGCAGTCGCAACCTGTGTGGCAATATCAGATAGTGAAGCCATCTCGTCACTTGTCTATCTAGTTTAAGCAGGGCTGGCTTGTGTGCCCATCTTGTGTCTGGACTCTCTCACAGCCATGGTCTGCATGACCTGCAAAGTCATACCAGAGGGCATTACTATATGTGTAATTTAAGCATCCATGGTGCCAACTGCCTCAGCAGCATTGTCTACTTCCTGTCCTTATACTGCATGCTACTGTGCACGTATTGCAAATCATCATGCAACTCATCAAGCACACTAAGGTTCAAGATTATGCTGGTATTAGTTGTCCGTGGCTGGACCACTGTCACGGACATCCACTGACTGTTGCCAAGTGCTGTATCCACATCAGATACAGTCAGGGATTCATGGTGATGCTGCAAACACGCACAGCTCTTGTCTACAGCAGGCACTCCAATCTTTAGATACTGTGTGGGATGTCTACTCATGTGAAGCCTGAAAGGGGCTCAGAGTAAAAGGATGTCTTACATTACCCTGGTAAGGTTGTAGAGCTAACCTGTACACCCAATGGGACCTCTAACATGGGGGATGTGGGTGAGCCCTCCCACAGCAATGTTGCAGTGTCACTGTATCATCAAACTAAACCCTTTGCACATTGCCATCATTATCAGGTACAGATGAATTGCAAACATCTGGCATGTGATGTCTCATTACCCAGGTGTCTCCAAAGCATGAGCACGATACGTTCGGTATTGCTCTGACAAACCTTTAACAGCCCTACGTCGCAAGCAAAGTGGTAGACAATTAGACATTATATGGTGGCATACATACACAAATATATATATATATATATATATATATATATTTATTTACTTATTTATTTGGGTCCACTTTGTAATTTCAAAATACTGAAATCTCGAATTTCAGTATTTCGAAATCACAAAGCCAAAAACCCAACCACAACTCACAAATTCGAAAACACACAACCGCGAAATTCAAAATCCCGTAATTATGCTGCGTATACAATACACACAAACATACACAACCCCCCCCCCCCCACAATCAAACAAATTCATCTAAACTACATATAAGCGGGAGGGGGGGGGCTGCGTCACCCCCACACACACATATTCTAACTCCGAGATCACAGAAACAAACAAAACTCACACACACTCATCTTACAGTCCCTCAAACACATACGTAATAGTCACAACACACACTTACACACACTAAACCCCTAATCACACACACACACACATATATATATATATATATATATATATATATATATACACACTGTTCCCATTCAGAAGCCTGAAACATCATAAGCCTGAAAATCAAAATCCTGAAACCAAAAGCCTGAAAATTCAGAATCCTGAAAACTCAAAATCCTGAAAGCCCAAAATCCTGAAACTCAAAATCCTGAAAACACAAAATAGACATACTGATGTCATTGTGGCTTTGCTATTGTTAGCCCTGTGGTGTTAGGTCATGCGTTGGGGTCAGGTAAGTGTGCAGTTGGTTTTATGTTAGGGTTGGGGCAGTTTAAGTGAGTTAGGGTTAGGGCGCAGGTTAGGCATGTATGCAATAGTGACAAATATTGGGGTTAGGGGCGGTTTAAGTGAGTTAGGGTTAGGGCGCGGGTCAGGTGAGTGTGCAATAGTGACGGACCTTAGGGTTAGGGGTCAGGGTCAGTTGGTAGATATTAGTGTCTTTATAGTGACATATTAGCATTATTTGTGTTTTCAGGATTTTGAGTTTCAGGATTTTGGGCTTTCAGGATTTTGAGTTTTCAGGATTCTGAATTTTCAGGCTTTTGGTTTCAGGATTTTGATTTTCAGGCTTATGATGTT
Source organism: Protopterus annectens (assembly GCF_019279795.1). NCBI lineage: Eukaryota > Metazoa > Chordata > Ceratodontiformes > Protopteridae > Protopterus > Protopterus annectens. The sequence goes on from NC_056743.1 coordinate 898,963,822, forward strand.
TCAGGCTTCTGAATGGGAACCATATACACACACACACACACATATATGTATGTATGTATATATATATATATATATATATATATATATATATATATATATATATACATATACACACACACACATATATATATATATATATATATATATATATATATATATACATATGTGTGTGTGTATATATATATATATATATATATATATATATATATATATATATATATATATAGACACACATATATACATACATACATATATATACATACATTTGGCAAAGTGTGGAAGTGGAACCTGTATCTTTTGTCTATTATTTGCAGTGTCCATGTATCCTTTGTAATATAATGCCAGTTTTTTGAGAATAAAGCCAGCTTTCCGCCCAAGGGTGCTTCCAGTTGATCCCTGGTAGGCGGAATCAGAGTTAAGTCATTGAGCCTGTCCTGGTGTAGTGGTTGTTGTTGTTGCTGTTGCACTACTCCTCTGGTTGGCAGGCTGCCACTGACGGCCTCTGTAGGAGCCCTTCGATTGACCTCTGCCTCTAGGGCACCTGTTCCTGCCTCTCTGGGCTCTGTCCGAGTCTGGAAAGGACCAATTCTTAGTAGGCCAGTTTCTGCTGAATCTCGGTGGTTGAACTTGCAGGAAATCTTTAACTGTTTGCACAGATTTTGCCTTTTCTTCAACCTTTTTTAAGATCTCCTGAGCAGAGGAGCCAAATAAATTTTGTTTCTCCATTGGAGCATCCAGGAGTTTAGCTTTGACATGGTCTGGCAAAGATTACTCCTTCAGCCAAGCATGCCTACGAATAACTGCCCCAGTCATAGCTGATCTAAATGAAGCCTCCAGTGCATCATAGCCACATTTTAAGAAATGATTACTAACCTGTTGTGAGTTGTGTACCAAATCCTGAAGGGATTTACGGTCTAGGGTTCAGGAGAAGAAAGTTTTTATTCAGTTCATCTAACAAATACTCTTGGTACTGTATCATATGAAATTGACAGTTTAATGCCCTGACAGAAAGAGTTGCAGAAGTATATACCTTCTTTCCCCATCTCTCTAAAGCTCTAGACTCTCTTTCAGAGGGTAGAGGATTTTTGGCAGTAGCGGCCGCAACCCCTTTAGGGCCCTGAGAAATAGTTTCTGGGTCTGCAGAATGGGCTTTATACAGATGGAAATGAGAATCCGGGACCCTGTAGTATCTGTCAGGTTTGGCAGGGGCCGGAGGAAGAGTATCAGGGCTGTACTGACATCATTGTACACATCATCAATTACATTCAGAACAGGAGGTATAGCTAAGGGCCTATGCTGAGGCAAATGCAAAAAGGTCCTTAATCTTTTTCTAGAATCAGAGAAATCCTGATCTTGCCATTGAAAATGCTCTCTCATGGAGTGTAGAGTCTCACCAAAGGAAAACTCTTCAGGAGGGGAGGCCGAAGGGATAGATTCCTCAGCATCTGAATCCTCATAGGGCGAGTAAGCCCCTTCCTGGTGGTCTGACAACTCAGATCCATCCGTGGAAACATCTGAGGAGTGTGGGTCAGAGGGGTCAGTCCTGGGCCTTTTGTCTGGAGGAGGTTGAGAGGCCCTGTCTGGGTGAGGTTGTGAACCCCTAATTAAGGAAATAAGGTCCTCAGCAAGGCTGAGGATCTGTGAACTAGAGGAAGGCCTCTGGGAGGTAGATTTGGCAGGCAAAGCTTTAGAAAGTTTGGCAGCTTTAGCCCTTGAAAAGGCCTTAATGGACATGGAAGCAGGGGGCCTAGCTGCCCCACGTGCAGGAGTAGAAATGTCCAAAGGTATGGTGTCGGACATTTCCTGAATACTGGTTTCGGTAGGAAGTTCTGAAGCCGACTCAGCCGGAGCCTCCCGGGCCTCGGTGGTTGGAAGTATGGTTTCGGAAGAAGGAATCTCAGAGGACTCGGTTTCGGCCGAAACCGAGGCACTCGCGGTAGGCCTAGCCGTGGTTTCAGCCGAAACCGCGGGCCGCGAGTGTCGGTCCTTTTCCTTGCGTTTTTTGACCATATGCGAAGTTGGAGTCTCCAACGGCATTTTATAAGCAAAAGCGGCTCCAAAAAATTCCTCTGCAAACTCCGACCGACGTCTAAGAGTTCGTCGGTTGAAGGAAGCACAGGCTAAACAGGCCGATACGTCGTGGTCTGGGCCTAAGCAAGGAAGGCAGTAGGAATGGAAATCCTTATGAGGTATTTGTTTCCCACAAGTTAAACAATTATTTACTTTGTCTGACATCGGCTGAGGCAAGAAAGAGTCCCCAACGGGGTACTTGGCTTTTTTTTCGAAGTCTTCGGTAGCTGAATTCACTGGATCTGACCGACCGGCACTTGCGAACAGCTTCTGCTTCGGGCACCGCGCGGCAAGAAAGACTGAGGAAAATGGCGTCGGCTGATGCTTTTATACCCCAGACGCTCTGACGTTGGGGAAAGTGCGACATCAGCCGAGGCCAGACCCAGACTTTGGAATCCGGCCGACCGATGGGCTGCCTGAGGCAGGACAACCCATATGTTATGACTGCAGATGCATCCTTGAAGGACATCATGACAAGAATTATCTACAGGGACTGACAAATATTAAAGTATTGCAGAATAGGGGGGGATCTCACAGAACAAGAGGAGGATCAATCAACTGCAGAATACTAAGCAGAAAATAAGGGATTACCTCAATAATATACACGAGTTTAGAAAAAACACTGTTAAGCAACTGATTTTTGATAACACTAGAGCACAAAAACTTAGAATAATGACTCGGGCAACAAAAGTAGAAAGGGTTGTAGCCAAGCTTAGGGAGCCTATAACAAGCTAGGTAAGAAGAAAAACTGCATTAGAAATATTTCAGAACTTCTATGACAGTTTCTATAAAGCAGAGAAACATGGAAACCAAGAAAAGATACAAACGGAAGTGTTTATGGAAGAATTAAATATGCCAAGGTTAGAGGCAGATGAGGCTCAGTTAGAATAGAAGTAGATGAGATAAAAACTGATACATAACCAATCTAATGTAAAGTCCCAAGGAATAGATGGTTAGGAGGGAAAAAACTGAAAGATCCGGAAGGTTTTGTTTGACAGTATTTTAAGAGAAGCACCAACATCCAGGAAAAAAAAGCAGTGGTAGCTGCAATACCTAAAGAGGGTAAAGATAGTACAGTTGTGTACACTTACCATAAATGTAGATGTTCGAGTGTATTCACTGTTGCAGTCATTACATTTGGGTAATCTGCTGGCAGGTTGCCCTCAGTCAGCCTGATTAACAAAGTCTTGGGTCCTGCGTCGGTTGCTGTCCCTTCTTCCATGAAACATGCAGCCGACGCCATTACATCAGTTTTTCTTGCCCCAGATGTCAGGTGCCCCCCAAATGGGGAGCCAAATACATTTTATATATATATATATATATATATATATATATATATATATATATATATATATATATAGTATATAAGTAATTTAAAACACAAAGTATACCTCCAAACAAAAGCAAATACACCAAAAAGGCTTATAAGTGTAGCAAAAGAAAGTACAGGCATAGCAAGAGAAAAAAACATTTATGTTAAGTGTATACAGCTGTACTATGTTCTTCGTGTTTCACTGTTACAGTCATTACATTTGGGAAGAGTCCCAAAGCTATGGATGGGAGGATGGATTTATACAGCATTAAGACCGGCTATAAGGCCCTGCAAAACAGCAGTGGCAAAGCCAGCTCTGGATTTAGAGAAAACTGGTAAATGATAATGTTTGATGAAAGTATGAACTAAACTCCAGGTAGCAGCTTCTAGAATATCCCTGGTAGGAACACCTCTGAGAAAGGCTGTTGAAGTACATGCAGCCCTGGTGGAATGAGATCTGATACCCTGGGGGATAGTTTTTCCAAGGTGCTTATAGCATAAACGAATACAATGGCTTACCCATTTGGAAATGGTTTGCTTTGAAATAGCCTTGCCCTCTGCCCCTGCAGCAAAAGCTACCAGCAGTTGTTCAGATTTTCTTTGAGATTAAGTCCTGTTCAAGTAAAATCTAAGTTGTCTGTGTACATCCAATGAAGGCAGAATCCGCTCTCCCTTGTTCTGTGGATTGGGAAAGAAAGTTGGCAAATGAATGGTCTGATTAAGAGCCACACTGGATACCACCTTGGGCATGAAGGATGGGTTGGTCCTGAGAGATACCCTGTCCGCATGAAAAATGATGAAAGGCTCCACTGCCATAAGAGCCTGCAATTCAGAAATCCTTCTAGCTGAAGTGACTACTAAAAGGCAGGCTGTTGTCCAAGAGAGAAATTTTAAGTCTGCAGTAGCAGCTGGCTCAAAAGGTGGGAGAGTGAGTTTCTCCAACACAAAATTAAGGTCCCAGGCAGGGATTGGAGCTCTCCTGGGTGGTCTCAAGTTTTTGGCCCCTCTGAGATACTGCTTTAGCAGAGGATGAGAGAAGAGGGGAGGGTTCTGTGTTGTAATGAGCTGAAATGGCTGAGGCATGGATTTTTATGAAAGAAAAAGACAGGCCCTTGTGAATCATCTCAGTTAAGTATTGCAAAATCTGAGGAATGTTGGGCAATGCTGTACTTATCCCTTGAAATTAATTCCAGGTACAAAATCTTTTCCATTTGTCAGCATAAGATTTTCTAGTACTAGGTCTTCTCGCCACCAAAATGACATCCATTACAGGTTTGCTGAGGGATAAGGGTGAAATTAGGTGATTAGCCATGCTGCAAGATTCAAAGTTTGGAGCTGAGGGGGCAGAGTTTGGTTGCTCTGCTGAGACAGTAAACAAGGTGTCTGAGGCAGGTGCCACAGTGAAATGTGTGACACACTACACAGAAGTGGGTACCAGTGCTGGCGAGGCCAGTCTGGAGCAATCAAAATCATTTTTGGCTTGTCCTGTTTGACTTTTAGTAGAAATTTGGAGAGCAGAGGCAGAGGGGGAAAGGCATAGACTGATAGTTTTTTCCAGCTGAAGGACAGAGCATCCACTTTCCAGGCTTTTTTGTGATGAGTTCTTGTGCAAAATTTGTCCAACTGATAGTTCTGGGGTGAGGCAAAAAAATCTATGTCTGGGCTCCCCCCATTTGCGTGTCAACATATTGAAAATTCGTGGTTCCAGTCTCCATTCGTGTGGGTCCATGAGATTTCTGCTTAGTTCGTCTGCCAGAGTATTCAGTTTTCCGGGCAGGAATTGAGCTTGTAGTTGTACTTGATAGCTCAAGGCCGTGTTCCACAATGCCATGGCTAGTCTGCAGAGGGGGTAGGAGTGTGTCCCCTCTGCTTGTTTATGTTATCACATAACCATGATGTTGTCCGTCTTTAACAGTAATTGTCCTGGATGAAGGTAGTCCTTAAAGGCTGTCAGTGCATTCGGTACAGCTAGCATTTCTTTTTGATTTATATGAAGGTGCATTTGATTTGGGCTCCATTTGCCCTGAATGCACTTCCCTGCCAGATGAGCCCCCCCATGCATAGTCGGATGCGTCTGTAGTTAGGGTTTGGGCGGCAGGGTTGGTGTGAATGGAAGTCCCTTGTTCTGGTGGCAGGCCTCTGCCCACCATAGGAACTCTAGGCGCAGGCAAGGTATAATAGGAATCATCGTTTCCAGGCTGTGAATGTTGACTCCATAGACTTTTTAAATACCATTGAAGTTTCCTCATATGCAGTCTTGCATATGGAATTAGAAGAATGCAGGAGGCCATGAACCCCAAGGCTTGCAGTATTTGCCTTGCAGAAAGCAGGGTTTTTGTGGCCACCTGTTTGAAGTAAGACAACAAACGAATTTGCATTTCTGGCATAAGGTAAGCCATCTGGGCAGTTGTATTCAAGCTTGCATGCAGGAATGTAATTTTTTGAGAGGGTACAACTTGTGATTTATTTTCGTTTATAGTGTACCCTAGACAAGTTAGAACCCTTTTTACAAATGCCAGATGTTTTAGAAGAATGTCCTTGTTTTCTGCCTGAATTAGACAATTGTCCAGGTATGGATATATCTGAATATTTCTTTGCCTGCAAAATGCAATTAGTGGAGCCAGGCACTTTGTAAAGACCTTGGGCGCAGCAGATGAGCCAAATTTTGGAATGTCCAGAAATGTGCTTAGAGTGGATAAGTCCAGAATTGGACGCCATGATTTGTCTTTTCTGGGTACCAGGAAAAGTCTGGAATAGAAACCTTGTCCCTTTTCCTTTTCTGGTACTTGTTGAATAGCCCCCATCCCCATGTTCATGGGGGAAAGTACTTGTTTCTGGGCCTCTGCCCACTGATTTGGGGGTAGGTCTGGCCATCTGTTTGGAGTTGGTAACATGTGGAAATGAAATCTGTATCCCTGGGATACTATATTTAAAACCCATTTGTCCTGGGTTATAAGTTGCCAGTTTTTTTGCATGAAGAGCCAGTTTCCCCCCCAAAGGAGCAGCTAAAAGGTAAGTGCTTGGTAAGTCTAGAGGAAAGTCACTGAGACTGCTTACCACAGGGAGGTGTCTTGTTGTTTCCAGATTTGGAAGAGGTGGCACCCCATTGCTTAGTTCTGAAAGTCCCATGGGACTGAAACCTGGTGCCTTTGGAATGTCTGGGTTTAACTTGAGTGGCTCTCGAAGGAACTAGGACCAGTTCTTAGTAGGCCAGTGCCTACTAAATCTTGGAGGTTGCAGTTCTAAGAAATCTTTCACTGCTTGCATAGATTTAGCTTTATCTTCCACCTTTTTTTTTAGAACTTCTTCAGCTTTATTACCAAAGAGACGGTCCTGTTGTAATGGAGCATCCAACAATTTTGCTTTAACATGATCAGGCAGAGATTGCTCTTTGAGCCAAGCATGCCTCCTTAGCACAGACCCAGTTTACGGCAGCCCTGCAAGAGTCCTCCAAAGAATCAAAACCACATTGCAAAGTATGTTTTCCAACTTGTTCAGCTGAATGCAATAGATCCTGCAAATCTTTATTTTCCACACAGTCAGAAATCAACATAATTTTCTGTTTAAGCAGTCCCATGATATGCTGCTGATATTTTAGCATATGGAATTGACAGTTTAAAGCCCTGATTGCCAAGGTTGCAGAAGTGTAGACCTTCTTACCCCATCTATCCAGCGCCCTGGAATCTCTATCAGAAGGGGTAGGATTTTTAGCAGTAGAAGCCTTAATGCCCTTGGGGCCCTGAGAAATGGTTTCAGGATCCGCATCAGGATTTTTGAAAAGGAATTTGTGGGAGTCAGGAACCCTGTAGTATCTGTCTGGCTTACAAGGAGCCGGAGGCAGAGAATCAGGCGCCATACGAGATTCTGAAAACACATTATCAGCAATGTCTAGAACAGGAGGTACAGCCAAAGGCCTGTGCTGAGGTAGAAGAAAATCCCTAAGCCTATTTTTAGATTCAGAGAAATCCTGACTTTCCCAGTGGAAATGTTCCCTTAAGGCATGTAAAGTTTCCCCAAAAGAAAAATCCTCAGGGGGAGAAGCAGAAGGAATGGAATCCTCTGCATCAGAGTCCTCATAAGTAGGAATAGACAAATCCTGTTCATTAGAAGAGTCAGAAGAAACAGAATCCTGTTCAGAAGATTCAGTCAATTTCTTGCCTAGGCCTCTTTGAAGGTGGGGTCGGCTACCCCTTATTAGAGTAATTAAATCTTCAGCCATTTTGATCATTTGTTTTTTAGGCATAGGGGCCTGCACATGTGGCCTAGGCATTGGTTGTTTAGACATAGTTCGAGATTTTGGCCTTAATATTGAAGATACAAATCTACAGGCCTGACTACACCCGGTGCCTGCACAGCGGCACCGGACCCATCCAACGTAGAGACATCCGGGGGTTCCATAACTGAAGCATCTCGCGGCATACAGGACTCCGAATGGGTCTCAGTACAGGTCTGCGAATCAGAAGTAGCGGGTATCAGGGGCTGCGAAAGCGCCTTACTGAGTACTGACGAACTGGCTTAGAAGCGTCGTCGGCAATTTTGGACCTCAACGGCCTTGTCTTTTTCTTTGCATTTTTTTTAGGTATTCCGGTAGTCGGATTGCTAACCGACGTCATTTCTGGATAATTAAACCGTGAACCAAAATATTTAGAAGCAAAAATGTACCGACAACAGATAGTGAGTTGATTAAATAAAGCACAGAACCAACAGCAAGGTACGTCATGGTCAGGGCCTAGGCAAGGAATACAGTACAAATGAAAATCCTTATGAGGTATTTGCTTCCCACAAGTAATGCAATTATTAACTTTTACTGACATCGGTACAGAGCAAGAAAAAGTTTCCCCAACGGGGTACTTAGCTTTTTAGTTGAAGACTTCGGTTCTGAAACTCGAATATGAAAATTTCAGGAGACGGCCAACCGGCACTTGCGAACTGCTTCTGTTTCGGGCAACGCGCGGCAAGAAAGACTAAAGAAAATGGCGTCTGTTGCCTGTTTTATACCCTTGACGACCAGACGTCATGGAAGAAGAGACAGCAACCGACGAAGAGCCCAAGACTTTGATATTCAGGCCGACTGTGGGCAACCTGCCAGCAGATTACCCAAATGTAATGACTGCAACAGTGAAACACAAAGAACATCCATCAAATTTCAGCTTCATGAAGGCCTATGTCAATACTAAACCATGGTTATAAAGTGTTCATGTCTATAAGGGCTAAAAGAATGGCAAAAGTAATGCAAAAATTGATGGATATGTATCAATGTGGTTTTGTGGAGGGAAGGCAAACATCTGACAACATTAACAGAAAACTGATGATCCAGAAGGAAGCAGAATGTAAGAAAATACTATTGTTGTTGGTGGGTCTTGATGCAGAGAAAGCATTTGACAAGTAAGCTGGGAGTGCATTAGCAGATCAATAGAAGCATTTGCATTTCCTGAAAAAATTATAAGGTTGATTAGGACATATGAGGGATTGTAGGAGAAAATTAAAGTGGGTGGGGACCTCTCAGACAATTCGAGCTTGAGCAGAGGATCTAGGCAGAGTTGTCCTCTTTCCACTTTATTTGCATTACAGTGGATATAAAAAGTGTACACACCTCTGTTAAAATACCAGGTTTTTGTGATATAAAAAAATGAGACCACAATAAATCATTTCAAAACTTTTCTCCCTTTAATGCGACCTACAGACTGTACAATTCAATTGAAAAACAAACAAATCTATTAGGGGAACAATATATTAAAAACTTATAATAAGCTGGTTGCACATGTGTGCACACCCTTATACCAATACTTTGTTGAAGCACCTTTTGATTTAATTACAGCATTCAGTCTTCTTGGGTACACACCTGCCATCAATTTAGAGAGACTCTGATTAACCCCAAATAAAGTACAGCTTAAGTTAAGTTTCCTAGTAGGATTTTCCTGGCATTTACTCAATTGCCTGCTAGAGCAAAAGCCCTGGTTCGCAGAGAGCTTACAGCTAAAAACAGCATATGACACACCAGTCTAGTGCGACTTTTGGAATATGTCAGCCCCATGGTGTAGAGTAAACAAGCCTAGAATGAACTCAGATGACCAAAGACTGACTAGTAACCTGGAAGCGAAAGCAGCTGACACTGGATTTACCAGTCCTGGGGAACGGAAGCAGCTTTGCTCACTGCTGTACTGACACCAGTGAGGAAAAGTATAAATTATGCATGCCAACATCAACTACACCATGTCCAGGGTGTACACACCAATGTTACAGAAGGACCACGGCAAGTCCGAGAGGTCAGTATTGTGATCCAAACCCAACAGTAGTTAAAGTGTAACATGGGCTATCCAAAAACCATGATGACTGCCTGCGTAGTGTATTCCCATAATCCACTTTCCACAAAATGGAAAGAACAGGGGGCTAACTGGGTCCATGAGAGGGCAGATGGCTTGCAACCAGCAGGGATATAAAGGATATTTAAAGAAGTCTGGATCATCATTAAAACACCACTCTCACTACTGATTTCAGTTTTGCTTGTTGTGTCAGTCAAATTTGTGACTTGAGGGAACTAACAGTCCACAAAAAAGACATACATTTGATTAATTACTGAAATAGAGCTGTACAAATATTACTTCACACTCTACTTGTATCAAATAAAACAATGTTTTTCTGGATTATTGCTGTGATAAGCATTACTCACAGCAGAAACTCCTGATGAAAACACATCACATGCTCTTCTCAGCCTGGCAATACTAAAATTAGTATTCTTCCCAAAATCTTTCTCAGCTGATTTACAACTACCACTTGCACACGATACCACAAAGCTTAATATGTAACTAATATCTTCTTTAAGAGGGGTAGCTTTCCTTATAACTCTCTCCTCTTATGGCCATCCTTTCATGGCCCAAATTATTTCATTATCTTCATTTCTGGATCTTCCTAAATATATTTCTGAAACAGCATGCATCTCTGCAATTTTATTTATTTTACATTTGTTGACCATGAAAGTCCGACCAACAAAGCCTATTTTCACCAGAGGCCCGGGGAAAAATGCTCCAGATGCATGTCTTTGGAACTAGTCTTTGGTAACTGGTATGACAAATTTAAATTCTAGCTCATCTCCAACGGGATTTTATTTCTCCTCCTGTAAATACAATTGTGTCAGTATGTGTGTTGCACTCAACTGACATCTCAATTAATAAGTCTCACTCATATCATATTTGTACAGACATAACAGCATCCTCTGTAACATGGGTGCTGCTTTGTGCAACTTCTTAAATATATTCTGCAATAGCTTATGGTCAACTCACATCTCTTCTTTCCCATAAATATACCACTGAATTTATTTCTGCAGCCAGATATTATTGCTAGCAGCTTTTTTCCCTCTCTAAGCATAATTTTTCTGGCAACCAGGAAGTATTCTGGAACCAGGTATAACGGATTGCACTTTCGAGAAAAGAATGCAGCATTTCTACTCTGATTTACACCAACCCGCACTATAAGTTACTTACTGACATCAACATACTGCACTGTGGGTGCACCAGTAGCAATATTTGAGCAATTTAAAATTCTAGGATGCAAACAATAGTTCATTTAAGATCTAGTAATTTGCTTACAATGTCTAAGAATGGATGACTAGTCCCAAAACCAGCAAAGCTGACCTGGAAAAGGCATGAGAATGTACTCTTGTTGTTTACTGAAGTACCAAATTACAGTAGTATTGCTGGTTATTATCTGGAGATTGCATAGTTTGAACATTGTCCCAAAAGTCGGGGGGGGGGGGCATAAGTGATAGCAGAAATCTTATTTACAACTTTGCATTTTCTCTCCATGTTCTTGAAAAAGTTTATCTTGCACCTTCAGACTCAACATGCAGCACCCAAGCACAGCCCGAGGAAGTGAATGAGCAAGCTCCAGAGCAACAAACAGTGGGCACACGTTCATCCTTACCGGAGCAGACAATCTCAGAAATTAATTCTTGATGGCAGGGATGACAAGATATTTTCCTGAACTAATGGTTGACTGTGTTGCTCCTACAGATTCCTCTGGAACAAATAAAACTTTTCTTAAGTAAAGCTTGGCATAGTGGATCAGGAGGACAGAAGCTGACTTAACCCAAGACCGCCAGAAAGATCCTGGCATTCAAGCAGTTAGCATGAGGAAGAAAGTTTGCCTGTCCTGCTATTCAATACTGTCCCAAAAATGTTATGGTGTAGGCTAGAAAGAGATAGAGCTATAGAAAAAGAGAGAGAGAGAGACTGACTTGACTTCTGCCCTGGGTGATAAACAATTAGAGGTTTAACTAACAGCTTTTTTCAGTTCCTCTTTTGTGGCTGCTATAGTGAAATGATATATATCAGAGATGAATGCCTCCCGCTCTTAAGTAAGCCCCCCCCCAATAAAAAAGGCAGTGGCTCAGAAGGTAGAAGACCCACTGCTGGTGCTGGATTAACTTTCCAATACTGACGGTGCACTGCAGCATGGGGTTGGTGTGGCTGTACTCCAAATGAAAGGTTAAACCAAGGTTCCGTCTGCCTTGGTTGGCAGTAGTACAGGTAAATGTAAAAGATTCCATGGCATTTATTGAAAGAGGACGGGTCCCTGGTCGTTTCCCTTCATATGAATACCACCTTAGGTCTCCACAGAAAGGAGGCCACTGTTCTAATGGGAGTAACTCAGACAACTAAACATACATACATGCATGAATGACAGAATAAAATAAAAAGTTAGGCTAGGCATCTGGTAAAGACTCTGGGCCTAGTACATAGGCCAAAGGAGTAAAATGACAGTTGTGCTGTACATGGTAAGTATAGTCTGTGAACTTGCCAAACAGGGATGTACAGAGTGTCACCCTTCACATCAGCAAAGTACCCTTGATTAACAAAGAAAGGAAAGCTTGTAAGGGGAGCACTATGAATTCTGTGACTGCTACCATCTTGTTCAACAGGGAAAATTCCATTGCCATTTTCCAAAGGCCTTCTTTCTTGGCCATCACAAAATATTCTGAAGCTGAATTTCTGATTCAGAAACTGAAGCAAGACAGGAGCTACACCAGGAGAAGATTTTCAAGAACAGGAGGCATGTCTATCAAAGGGAGGAGTTCCCTTAACGCTCCTAAGTAACTAAAGAAGATACTCACTTTTACATGTTAACCCCAAAGTAAAGCTAAGCCAGAGCCAGTTCTCATAAAAAGGAGTCTTTCTCACCCAAAACCAAAGAAGTGGGGGAGAGGAGGGGAAATGCAGATACTCAAATTTAGGTGTGACCACTGTTGTTTGGAAGGAATCAGCCTTCTTCGCGTCTACCTCACTGCCTGTCCTACCTCATTTGCCCATCTAAGGTGTTCTCTCTTCTCAAACTGGCTACTGTGTTTCTACTGCTTGGCCACAGAGTATTTTCTATAAACATGACACTGCCTGGAGGAATTACTTTCATTCCATCAAGAAATGAGATGGTGAATGAGACACTTGACATGTCACACCATCTTGCCTTTTTCCGCCAATCTCCTGAAGGCTTCATAACAGAGGAGGCCAAAAAGCACCTCCTTACCTAGAGATAGGAATTTTTCTTTGCGTTATATATGAACACTGTTTCTGATTTATTTTTAAATAATGTTTATTTGGTTTAAAACAACTAATTGGTTTAAAGCAAACTTTTATGGTTGTCTTATCTTTGAAATAATAATATATTTTTTATTTTTAATGTTCTATACTTCTGTCTGGAGACTGGTTGCTGCTTTTTAGTATCTCACTGTCAATACTTAAATATGTAATTATTCTATTTACCAATTATGCCAACTATTGGTGGATTAATTTATTGTGTTTAAAATCTATGTACATCAGTAAGGGGGTTACTTGTTTTAATCGTCTGATGAAGTTTGGTCACAGGTACCAAACGAAAGCGCTTACTTTGTGGTAAATAAAAGTTGGGTTGTGCAGCTGGTGTTCCTGGCCTCGTCTGTTGGATTTTTGTTTGGAGTTTAAATATGGTGTGACTGTTGTGTGATTTCGTCTGATGAAGCGGCATATGTGGCTGCGAAAGCGCTCACAATCTTCTTCTTCTTTTGACTTTTTCCCAGTTAGGGGACGCCACAGAGGATCACCTGTCCGCTCATGATTGGCAGTGGAGTTTTACAGTGCCGAGTTGCCAGCCCGGCGCCCAACCTTCCACAGAAGGCACACACACATACACACACTCACACCTAGGGCCAATTTTTTAGAGCGTGTCCAAATCCACCTACAGCATGTCTTTGGGATGTGGGAGGAAACCAGAGCACCCGGAGGAAACCCAGGCAACCACAGAGGACATGCAGACTCCACAAAGCGCTCACAATAAAAGAAAAATGTTATGCTGTTATTCCTTTATTACTTGACTTTTTGTGTGGAACCATTCATCCTTACCGCTGTGATTTTTTTGCCTTATAATCTTTACCACGCTCTTGGCCCAGGTGGCAGACAAAGTTACAACTTTCTAAAGACTACACCCCTCTGGCATATATAGCAAGAAAAAGGTTTCAAAAAGCCATACACCCTTTACCTGTTACCTCCTTAACCACCTACTTGGACTTATCCAATTGTCTATGCTTTGGCTGCAGTCTCAGTAGCTCACTATGCTTCTTCCTTCCCTTAGAATTTATGAAGGGCTCTCCAGCTGAGGGAAGGGTAGATATCACTTAAGCCATAACAGATACTTTTTTTACACTCCATTTATCCACAACCCCTTTTTCCATTCTGCACCTGGGGTCTGAGTATCACTTCAACAGTGAATCATCTAGAGCTAATGGTCACACCTCCAGGTGAAACATCCCCCCAAGTCTAGCAATGTTTTTAGGTTGTGACCCATTGTCTCAGGAAATTTGCCTTTTGTAGGCACAATTGTTGGTGACTTTTTACTTAAAATGTCATATAGTCATCATCCCCTTTTCCCTATTTTCTACATGGGGTCAGAATAGCTGTTGCCACCTCTGTCAATTAAGAGCCATTATCCCACCTTCTTTGAAAATCATGTCTGACTGTTATTGGTCTCTCACACAATCCATCCATCACTTGGCTGGAAGTCCTCATCTCTTCCTGCATTACTCCTATTTCTCCCAAATCATATTTAAAAAAATTATCTGTTTTCGCGCACATGACCAAAGCACTGTAATCTGCCATCTTTAACCTTCTCTGGGACTACATTAACTTCTGCTGTAACGTCATCATGTCTTCTACTGTCTCACTATATACATCTTGCTACCAGTTTCAAGCATTTCATCTCCACCTCGAACTTCCTTAGTTACTCTGCCTTCACCGCTCCGGTTTCCGTGTCATACAGAGGCACAAGTCACGCTTCTGTTTTGTACACCTTACTCTTCAACTTCTTTGGCATTCGTTTGTCATACATTGCCTATGACACACTGTGACAGTTAGCTCCAGCTCCTCTGACTCTAGCTTTGATGTCCTTATTCAGACTTCCCTTCTCCAGAAGCAATTAACCTGTTCGACTACTTTCCCTTCTATCTCAGTTTTCAGCTTCCTATGATTATCTCCATTTGCAACCCTAACAACTTTGTCTGCATTCGATTTCTTTAGTTACACCTTCAGGTTTGCATTTCAATCCCTATAACTTGCTGAAGTTCCTGTTACTTACAGTGCCACAGCAGACAACAGCTTTGTTAATCTGCTTCCTCTGACTTGTTTACTAATGTAATCCATCACTAGTCTGAACAGGAGAGCAACACTACCACTGGGACCACCATGAGAGTCTCAGCACTGATTTTACTTGCATCACTTAGATTTTGTACATAGCCTGCACTAATTTGACCAAAGTTTTAGGAACTTCGAACCACCACAGGGCTTCCTAAATCGGCTTTCTTGGGACCTTGTCATATGGTTTCTCTAAGTCTATGAATGCCTTCTTGGATTCTTTCCTCATTTCAGACTTCTCCACTGTCTCTCTTATTGCAAACATCAGGTCAGTTGTACTGTATTCTTGATCCAAATAAGAGCTGCTCATTTCCCATTTTATCCTCTACTGCTCTGCATTTTCATTTATCACTTTCATTCAATCTGACACCTCTATAATGTCTGCATTTATCTCCTTTGCACTTGTACACTGGTACCAAAATTCTCATTCTCCATTCATTTGGGTTATGTTCTTCTCCCCATAATGCGATGAATGTCACATAAACCTTAACAAAATTAACATAAAAAGTAAAACAAAAACTATGGTGGTATTTTTACCTCTTGAGACTGAAAGGTAAAGACAGCTTTATATGGAATAAGCAATTGTTCAGTTCTTGCAGAAGAAAAAAAAAAAACAGAAGATGACAGAGGCCTCTTTGCAGGTGAAAATACTGCTGATGCTGAAAGCTTGGGAAGGAAATCAGCACTGCTCTGCAGGCACAACACTACTCTTTAAAAGTAGACAAAGAGCATATGCTTGAATAACCAGGACGGTACTAGCCTCTAAGTCAACAGACAGCCAGAAGGGGGAAGGAGGGACGGACGTGAGAATAAAGGCGAGATAAACAACCCACATGGAACATTATGGTAAGTACATAACTTTTTTATGTGAAGTTGTTAAATCTTACCATTTATTCTCACTGATGGGTAGCTTCCCTAGCACCCACAATCTTGGGTGGCTCGTGGAAGTATGTTCTTCAGTACCATGGAACCAAAGGAAGACCTGTCCCTTGAAGCCTTATCTACTTTGTATTGCGTGATACAGGTATGAGGCTTAGACCAAGTGGCTGCAGAGCAAATATTGTCAAGGGGCAATTTAGCTTGAAAAGCAGAAGTCGTAGAAACGGCTCTAGTAGAATGAGCCTTAGGTTTGTGTGTTAATGGTATGCTCGCATTCTCATAAACAAAAGATATACAATCGGATAACCATTTAGATGAGGTTGTTTTAGCCACTGAATTGCCTTTTCTGGCTTCTGAGAAGGATACAAAAAGTTGGTCTGATTTTCTAATATCCTTAGTTCTGTCAAGATAAAATCTGAGCAAGTTTGTGCAGCATGTATTCCAATTTGCTAGAGTGGTTGGGAAAAAAGATTGGCAGCTCAATGACCTGATTGATATTTGACTCAGAACAGACTTTAGGTAAAAATGAGGGGTTTGTTCTGAGAGATACTCTATCAGCATGGAAAATCATGTAGGGTGGTCTGATAGACAATGCTTGAAGTTCTGACACTCTGCGGGCAGAAGTAATGGCCACAAGAAATATTGTTTTCCAGGATAAAAATTTGAGATCACAAGAAGATGCTGGTTCAAAGGGAGGAAGAATAATTTGAGACAGCATAAAGTTTAAATTCCAGGGAAAATAGGGAATTTTGATCAGAGGTCTCATACGAAGAATGCCTTTAAGAAAAGTCTTAGATAATTTATGGCCCATAACATATGAGCCACCAAACCCAAGGTGAAAATTTGAGATGGCAGCTAACTGGACTCGAACTGTAGCAGTTGCTGCCCCTTCCTTAAAAAGTTTTGTCAAGAATTCTAAAATAGATGATAGCGGAGCTCGGAAAGGGTCAATGCTTTGTGTGTTGGCCCAAATTGAGAACCTTTTCCATTTACTGTCATATAATTTCCTAGTAGATGGCTTGTGAGAAGACAAGAGAATTTGTCTTGTATTTTCTGAAATTGAATGAAGTCTGGCAATTAGGGGAAGTGGATTAGCCAAGCAGTCAGTTTCAGGGACTGCAGTGAAGGATGGAGGTCCCCTGACGGGTGCGTCAGAAGGTCCGGAACTGGGTCCAGGATCCATGGATCTTCCAACAGATGATGGTGGAGAAACGGGAACCAAATCTGTTGAGGCCGGTAGGGGGCTATGAGGATAACAGTCCTTCCCAGTGATTTTTCTTTCTGTAAAAATCTGGGTATCAATGGGAAGGGTGGAAATGCATAAAGGAGTCCCGGGGGCCAATCGTGTAAAAGTGCATCTCTCGGGGGATGACCGGGAGGTGGTATTAGGGCAAAGTAGCTTCTGCATTTTGAACTGATGTGGCTGGCAAAGAGGTCGCAGCAAGGTCGGCCCCATTTGCGGAAAATCAACTCCGCAACCTGTTTGAGAGACCACTCGTGAGGGAGCAATATCGCCCTGCTTAGCTTGTCCGCTATAACGTTGGATTTCCCCGGGATGTGCGTTGCTAACAGAAAACTCTGGGATGACACAGCCCATTGCCAGACCCTGAAGGCTTCTCGACAAAGGGGGTAAGACTTGGTTCCGCCTTGCTTGTTCAAGTATCAGACTACTGACATGTTGTCTGTCTGAATTGCAATAGTTCCTAGAGGGAGAGAGTCCTGAAAGTACTGCAAGTCCAGAAGCACCGCTCTCAACTCTAGAACATTGATGTGCAGATGTGATTCTTGATCTGCCCATGTGCCTTGGACAGTCTTTCCCTGAAAATGCCCCCACCCAACCTATCAGGGAAGCGACAAAGGGTCTTCTGAATGTGACATGAAGAGATGTCAACCACCACTGAAGGTCTCTCCTGCAAGAATCCGTGATGAGAATCATGTGGTGCATCGGTAGTTTCTGGTAAGACCATTGAGCAACGAGGAGCCATTGAAGAATTTGCATATGCATCCTTTCGAGTGGTATAGCCAGGATTGTTGCCGCCATCAAACCTAGTACCTTCAATACCTCTGCTGCTGTAGCTTTGTTCTTTACACCAGTGAGCTGACGTTTTGGCGGAGAAGAGAGACTCTTTCGACAGGGAGACGTAGAGTGGTAGTTGAGGTATCTAACTCTGCTCCTATAAAAACGGTATGCTGCGATGGCGATAAGGCAGCCTTTTCGAAGTTGATTTTAATGCCTAATTGATGGCAGAGTGTATTGTGTTGCCTGAGTCAATTGATGCCTGGTGGTAGCGGTGAGGAGCCAATCGTCTAGGTATGGAAACACCTGGAATCCTAGACGTCTCAGGTGAGCCGTGACCACTGCCATGCATTTGGTGAACACTCTGGGGGCTGTAGTGAGACCAAAGGGCAAGGCTCGAAACTGGTAATGATTGGCTCCCAGCCGGAAGCGCAGATGATCTCTGGAGCGTCTGTTCATCTTTATATAATAGTACGCATCCTTGAGATCTATGGAGCACATCCAATCTCCTTTCCCTAGGAAGGGAAGAATGGACTGAAGCATGACCATTCGGAACTTCTCTTTCTTTATGAACTGGTTGAGTCTGCTGAGGTCCAATATAGGTCTCCAGTCCCTTGCTTTCTTTGGTACCAAAAAGAATCTTGAGTAAGTTCCGAATACAACTTGGTCTGCTGGGACTGGCTGGATGACTTTTTTTCTAGCAATCTGTGGACCTCTACGATTGCTTGTTCCCTGAGATTGGGTGGAACATCTGGGATTCTCTTTACAGGAATCGGAGGGGAAGAGAATGGTATGAAATAACCTCTGGAAATGACGCTTTGTACCAAAGTATCTGATGTTATGTTTAGCCAGGCTTCTGGGTACAAAGACAAGCGACCCCCGACTGCCTCTAGAGCCGAACAGTCGGGCCCTCTTTCAAGGGCACTGGTAGGGTTGACTGGAGAACTAACCCCTGTCACCCTGTTGCCGCAGACCCCCTCTGCCGTGGGGCCGGTATCTTCCATTATAACCCCCTCCTCTGCCTCTAGAGGGGGATTCTCCACGTGTGTCCTGAAAGGCTCCCTGTGCTTTTCGGAACCACATTTTCCCTCCCTTAGGGCCCTTGGGGTAGGGCCGACTACAGACTCCAACGGCAGATAAGGTCTTGCCTTCCTGCTCACACCTGGTTAAAATTTCCTTTACTTTGGGCCCAAACAGTGATGAGCCATCGAATGGGGTATTAATAAAGGAAGACTTAAAGGGTTCCGCAAAGGAACAGAGACGCATCCAGGCTTATCTTCTAAGAGCAATGCCCGAACTAGCGGCTCTACTCGAACCATCAGTTGCATAGGATATGAGACGCATGGACGAGTTTACCACCGAGTTTAGGGTAGCGAGCTGGGCGTTGACTTTGTCGGTCACCCCTGCAGCTACCGTACCCTGGAGAGGATCTCCTAGCTCTTTCAGGAGATCTCTCTCTAGTCTCGTAAAGTGGGTTAAGTAGTTCAGTGATCGTAGAGAAAAAGTCGCTGAACTAAACATGCACTTCCCATATCTATCCATGACCCTAAAATCTCTGTTAGGGGGATAGATAGAGGTGGATGTCTCAGATACTTCCATTTTGGTGGCTGCAGCTACCACCATGGCATCAACAGGCACTCCCATTATCAAAAATGGCTTGTCCACAGGGGCAGACATAAATTTATTGGGCTTATGAGGAACAGGTTCCATGGCCTCCCATGACTCCCACGCCTTACGAGAAATCAGTTCCATAAGCTCGTTGTAAGGCGGAGACACCCAAAAAGTGGAAGGCTGAGACCCAAAAGCCTTCAAGAGCATGGACTCGTCCTCAGTAGGGGTCTTGGACTGAGAATCGCCCCCTGACTAAGGATCTCTAGTATCTTTGCAAAGGAGATATCCTCAGAGGGGGATCGAGGGGATCCTTCTAACTCATCCAAGTCCGTGTCAGATGTCAAAGACTCCTGTGGGGAGTCAAAGTGCCTCCTCTTGCACAGTCTCTTCTTGGTCACCTCCACAGTGGGGGGATCTGGGGAGGTCTCAGAAGAGCAGGGGACGCCCTGTGGGGGGTACATCAAGCTCGGGGTCTCTACGCTTAGAGGGACTGGTAGATGAAGAAGCAGACACAGGAGCTTGAGGGGAGAAGGAAGGCTGAACCGATGCCGACGTTGTCTTTGGAGACAAAACTCTCCTCATAGCATCGAAGGCACCATGGCTCTGATGAGAAGGAGTGGACGGACCCGAGAGTACCATCCGATCCTCCTGCACTGAAACCCTGGGCTCCAAGCCCGAGGTAGGAGCCGAGCTCATCCGAGCCGAAGCACCGAGAGGAAGAGTTGGAACCGACAAATCGGTTTGACTGTCCTCCCTGGAACAGACAGGAGAGCGTCGGCTCCTAGAGTCCTCAGTCGGCGCCGAGGACATCCGAGTAAAGATGGAGCCGATAACACTGGTACGGGTATTGGCTCCAAGGGTTTGACAACCATCAGTTCAGTTTCCTTCGGCTCCGAGAGTCCAGTACGGCACGGGGGAGGAGTAGACAAATCCATTTCCATGGTCTTCGGCACCGACGAGCTGGTCGGGCCGAGAACAATTTGGCAAGTCCTGGTGCCTGTAAAAGCTTCTGCACTAGCCGATCCATGTCCAAATCTGAAAGACTGACTGAGGACTTAGCTTAATGCACTGGAGGTGCTGACTGGAGCAGAGGGGAAGAAGGAACTTCAGAGACCGGCTCCAAAACCGAGAGCTGGCTCCGAATCAAAGGTACACTCGGTTCCGAGGTCTGTGGAACCGATGACCCTCCTCCTGAAATTTTAGCCTTTTTTGTCACTTTGTCTGAAGACCTGGATTTGGAGGACAAGCTAGTACCCTCATGGCTACTTAAAACCTCAGAAAAAGATTGCTGTAGCAATCTCCTATTAACTTCCTCCTTCTCTTCAAGAGGACTCTTGAGGAAAAAGAATGGCAAATGCTGCAAGTGTCTTGGAGGTGTTTAGCCCCCAGACAGTAGACACATTGAATGTGTCCGTCAGTGACAGACATTTTCTGCCCACAATCTGGGCATTTTTTGAATCCCGATTTTGGATGGGATTTCTCCTTTTCATCCGACATAGTCAATAAAGTAAACTGAAAAGAGTAAGACAGAAAAGTCCCTACTCACTTGTAAAAATCAACAAAACTACAAAGCCCAAACCGGGCTAATTACAGATTACAAATATTGGGCTAAGAGGGCAACAGAGAAGAATCCTGACTATTACTAAGAGTAAATAGGACTAAAGGCCCACACAAACCAAGAAGCCAACAGGACACTAACTATTTAAACTGTTTAAAACTACATGAACTATAGATTATATTAATAAACAACCTGATATTAACACACAACTATTTTAGTAACAAAAAGTAAGATTTTTATATAAACTTGCTGTTATTTTTTCCCACTAATGGTCCAAGCTAGCTTGATCACCAAGAACTCTCTTGCCGCGGCAAACTAGATCTGAGGTAATTCCAGCAGTGCATTGTGGGATTAGGGGCTTGGTCTCGAGCTACTGGCAAACCTTGAGCTTTGCTATCGGCCGTGTCGGATCCGAGGATCGGCTCCGAACCCATCAGCGAGAATAAACAGCAAGATTTAACAACTTCACATTTCCTGTTATGCTCTTTTCACTGGTTACGTCCCAAACAGTACTCAATGATTTCAGCACCATCAAGCCCTCCAGTCATCAACCACTGAAACACTGAGCACTAATGAAATACCAAATGGAAGTCTGAAGACTATCTTCCTGTAAGTAGCTTTGAATCATTCCTCAACTATTTTAAATTTCCAAAACCACAGATAAGCAAGGAACAGAGAAGTACTCGGCAACTGACATGTCACGGATAACTTATACAGTAAAGTATTCCTTATTCAGTTAGATTCATGACTTGTGGATCGATATATATGGTTATCTTGTTAGAATTATCAAAACTAACCATACTATTCACCTAGTCATTAAGCTGACTGATCCACAATTTCAACCATGCACTCTGTTCTGTGCAGCTCCTTTTAAATTTAACACCTAACGTCCAATGGGACATTAACCACAGCATGCACTATCTGTAACATGGCAGAATCTGCACTAACAAATTACCTGCAACTGTCCCAGACCAGTACACAAATCATAAATATGGAGCAGATGAACCCTCTAAGTGCACATGTGTGTGTGAAGCTGTTCGCAGCCGTGTCAACTTTCAATGAGGAGATGCCAAAACTTTCAAGGGGGGAGGGGGTAACAGAAATCAGTTTTCGAGACCCAAGTTCTGGGGATGCAAAGGCCTACACACTTCTCCTGCTTTGGTCTTCCTACCATAAGTGAGTACCAAAGAACATCATTCAGTGAAGTTTCATGGCAATCACCAGACAAGGAGTATGAAGAAAACGTGAAAATAACATGTGCGAAACATCAGAGACCACTCTGGGACTGGACTCAGAGTACTGCCAGGTCTGAATTTAAGCTGAAATCTGGGTGAAGTGCTTTCTGTTTTTCATAGTCTCACCTCAAATTTCAAGCTCGCCCTTGGATAAGGCCCCTCTGCCACTGCGAAACCTAAAGTACTGATAAAAGTGTCTGAGCTTCTTTCATTCTTCAACAGCAGTGAGCTGTGAGGTTGAAGCCCACCTGTCTGTCCTGTCTGTACAACTAGCCACAGATTTATTAATTTCACACCTGTCCTGTCTGTATAACTACCTACTGATGCATTAATTTCACACCTGTCTGTCCCGTCTGTATAACTACGCACAGATTTATTAATTTCACACTTGTCTGTATAACTAGCCACACATTTATTAATTTCACACTTGTCTGCCCTGTCTGTATAACTAGCCACACATTTATTAATTTCACACGTGTCTGTCCTGTCTGTATAACTAGCCACACATTTATTAATTTCACACCTGTCTGTCCTGTCTGTATAAATAGCCACAGATTTATTAAATTTCACACCTGTCTGTCCTGTCTGTATAACTACCTACTGATGTATTAATTTCACACCTGTCTGTCCTGTCTGTATAACTACCTACTGATGTATTAATTTCACACCTGTCATGTTTGTATAACTACCCATTGATGCATTAATTTCACACCTGTCTTGTTGTATAACTACCCACTGATATCCTATCTGTATAACTACCAGGACTATCCAAGAAACAGAGCTCATTTTCAATGAACACAGAGGAGAAGTCCTCCAGTGAATCTGCACGACAAAACAATAAATACTTTAAATGAAACTAACAAAAAGTAAATTCTAAACACACCTTAAAAAGACATGAACTAAAAAAAAAAATACATACAAGTACCAAAGATCTGCTAAAATTACAAAGAATTTGTTAAGTTACAACACAAAGATGGTGAGGATGACAAATTCCAGCTGAAGCATCAGACAGGGCAATACAGAAAACAAGTGAGGAATCAGGGAGTTAGTGGGACAGCTGTTGAGGTTGTAAAGACGATGTACAGGTCACAGTCTGTGTCCTGCTTACCTTAAAAAAAAAAAAAACTCCTAGTGACTTGTTCACCAGCAGCATTGTTGTGCAAGTCAACAGATGTAGTAGTACGCACTGTGGAAATTCATCTAGTATACGATTATCTTACTCTGATTTTCGGGAATAAGGTGTCTTCTCTGATTCAAGTGTGCAAATCAGGGGTCTCTTCATGAAGGTATCAACCTTTTTTGGGGTATCTTTTAAAGATTGAAATTCAAGAGGAATACACGTTTAATATTTTACATAATTAATTTGTTAATCTTTTACTTTTTAGAGGTTGCTATTTTAACAATATTTGTACTTTATTTTAATGTGTAAAATGCTTAAGCTTAAACATTTAAACAAATCAGAATAGAAAATGGGTAAAGAAAGGCCGACTAAAAGGTGGTTAGGAAAGAATAAACAGCAGTATAAGTAGGAGACAAGTATTAAAGAAGGGGCAGTGGAAAAGCTAGGACAGAACACTGCAGATGAGTGTAAAATCAGCTGGAATCAGTAAGGTAAGTAATGGGAAACAATTAGGAGGAAAGTGTGTGCTAATGAGAACTCAAGGTGAAGAATGGCAAATATTAGTGCAAGACGAAAGTCAGAAAACAGACTAAGTGGCAAATACACCACAAGAAAAGTACAGTTGTGTACACTTACCATAAATGCAGATGTTCGAGTGTATTCACTGTTGCAGTCATCACATTTGGGTTATCCCTGCCAGAGTAGCCCTCAGCCAGCGCGAATACCAGAGACTTAGTATTTCTGCGTCAGTTGTTGCTGTCGCTTGAGGACTGACGTCAGGTCGTCAGTAGTATAACGTAAGGCAGCAGATACCATTACATCAGTTTTTCTTGCCCTAACCTGTCAGGAGCCCCCAAGTAGGAGGCCAGATTCTGGTGGAAAAAAACCCCACCAGTGGAAAATAAATCCCAATATGTCCCTTGCAAGGCAAGGAGAACAACAAGTTAGAATGGTAATAAAAGGAGAAAGAGAAGAAAGGGGGATGGAGGGAGGGAAACCAGGGCTGCAACAGTGAATACACTCGAACATCTACATTTATGGTAGGTACACAACTGTACTATGTTCTTCGTGTTTCACTGTTGCAGTCATCACATTTGGGATGATTCCCAAAGCTGAGGAAGAGGGTGGAGGCAGTCAATGAAACTAGGGGCTGGCTAGGATGCCCTGCAAGATTGCAGAGGCAAACCCTACCCTGGATTTGGAGAAGAGAGGCAGATGGTAATGTTTGGTAAAAGTGTGAAGAGAAGTCAAGATGGCAGCCTCCAGGATGTCCTTGGTGGGGACTCCTCTGAGAAAAGTTGCAGAGGTGGTGGCTGCTCTGGTGGAGTGTGTCCTGATCCCCTTGGGGGTAGGCTTTCCATGCTATTTGTTGCAGAAATGGATGAAGTGTGCTATCCATTTGAAAATGGTTTGTTTGGAGATGGCTTTGCCTTCTGCCCCTGTTGCAAAGCTAACCAGCAATTGATCACACTTTCTGAAGGATTTAGTCCTGTCTAGATAGAATCTGAGCTGTCTGTGCACATCTAGAGAGAGCAAAGAATCCTTTCCCCTTGTTCTGTGGATTAGAAAAAAGGGTGTTGAAATTAATGCTTTAGTTGAGAGCCACACTGGACACCACCTTGGGCATGAAGGTTGGTTTACTTCTGAGGGATACCCTGTTTGCATGTAAGACGATGAAGGGTTTCACAGCCATGAGTGCTTGCAGCTCACAGACTCTTCTGGCTGAAGTGATGGCCAAAAGGAATGCCGTCTTCCAGGAGAGAAATTTTAGCTGTGCAAAAGAAGCTGGTTCGAAAGGAGGCAGGGTGAGCTTTTCCAATATGAAGTTAAGGTCCCAAGCTGGTGTTGGTGCCCTTCTTGATGGCCTCAATTTGCTAGCCGCTCTTAGGAGCTGTTTGACCAGGGGGTGTGAGAAAAGGGGCTACTCAGTGGGAAAATGAGCAGAAATAGCAGAGGCATAAATTTTTATAGAGGAGAAAGAGAGGCCACTTTGTAGTAGGTCAGCTAAGTAATCCAGGATGAGAGGGAGGGAGGGCTGTGCCGTATTGTCTCCCTTAGCCTGGATCCAGGTACAGAACCTTTTCTATTTATTAGCATAAGACTTTCTGGTGCTAGGGCGTTTGGCCTCACGGATAACATCCAGAACCTGCTTACTGAGATTGGCAGATTGGTTTGGGGTTAGGGAATAAGCCAAGCTGCAAACTGAGTGTCTGCAATTGTGGATAGGTTTGGAAAATGCCATGGGGTAGCGGGGACAAGCTGCGCAGCAAGGGGTACCAGTGCTGCCAGGGCCAGTCTGGAGCTATAAGAATGATCCTTGGTTTTCCCTCCCTTATTTTGAGCAGTACCCTGGGGATGAGAGGTAGGGGAGGAAAGGCATAGACAGATAAGAGTGACCCAGGGGAAGGACAGGGCATCCACTTTCCAAGCCATGCAGTGATGCTCTCTGGTGCAGAATTTGCTGACCAGATAGCTGATGTGGGAGGCAAAGAGGTCGACCTTCGGGGGTTCCCAATTTCTGAGATATTAGGATGAAGGTACTTCTGTTGAGTTGCCACTCGTGTGGGTCCAGAAGATTTCTGCTTAAATGGTCTGGCAGAGAGCTGAGAGCGCCTGGTAGGAATTGTGCTAACAGGTGTAGTTGCATGGCAGAGGCTGCGTGCCAAAGGGTCATGGCCAGCCTGCATAGAGGGCAGGAATGAGTCCTTCCCTGTTTGTTGATGTACCATAGCACAGTGGTGTTGTCTGTTTTGATCAGGAGAGTCCATGAAGAGAGAAAAGGCTTGAAAGCTATCAAGGTGTGCTGCACAGCTATCATCTCTTTTTGACTGATGTGCAGAGGGATTTGGTGTGGGCTCCATTGGCCATGCATGCACCTGCCGTCCAGGTGTGCACCCCAAGCACAGTCTGATGCATCTGTGGTGAGGGTCTGAGTTTCCAGGTCTTGAGAGTGTTGGCACTAAAGGCTCTTTAGGTAGCAGTGAAGTTTCCTCATATGCAGTCTGGCATATGGAATGAGTAGTATGCAAAATGCCATGAACCCCAGAGCTTGCAGGATCTTCCTTGCAGTTAGCTGGGGCCTGGTGGCTAGTGGAGAGAAGTAGCCTGTCAGGAAAATTTGTTTCTCTGGAGTATGGTATGCCATCTGGGATGCTGTGTCTAGACTTGCTCCCAGGAAGATTATCCTCTGGGTGGGCACCTGTTTGGATTTCTTTTCGTTGACTGTGTACCCCAGGGAAGTCAGTAGGGTCTTTACAAAGGCCAGGTGATTGAGCAGCTTTTCCTGGCTGTCTGCCTGAATAAGGCAGTCATCTATGTATGGGTACATTTGAATATTTCTTTGTCTGCAAAAGGCAATGGCCGGAGCCAGACATTTTGTTAAAACTCTGGGAGCAGTAGATAAGCCAAAGAGAAGCACAGAGAACTGAAAGTGTTGAGATCCTGCCCTGAAGCAGAGATATTTCCTGCATGATTTCCTGATAGGAATGTGGAGGTAGGCCTCTTTTAGATCTAGGGTGGCTAGCCAAGCGTCCTTGGAGAGCATGAGTAGCAGCTGCTGGATGGTGAGCATTTTGAATTTTGGGATCACCAGGAAGGTGTTTAGAATGGATAGACTGAGGATGGGGCACCAGAAAAATTCTTGGCCTATGTGTTCTGCGGGAACGTGCACTACTGCCCTCATAGAGAGCAGGGAAAGGATTTGCTTTTGTGCCTCTGCCCACTGATTTGGTGGTAGGTCTGGGAACCCTTTTAGGGTTAGAAGGGTGTGGAAGGAAAATTTGTAACCCTGAGACACAATGTTCAGAACCCAGTGGTCCTTGGTAATGGCGACCCAGGTGCTTGAGCGAAAGGAGAGTTTTCCTCCTACGGGTAAGTGAAGGTAGGCAGAGGGAGGTGGTGGAGAAGGGGAGTCATTGTGAGTTCTTACCATAAGGGGGGGGGGCTTAGAACTTCCTGGTTTTGAAGTGGAGGTAGTCCACTGCTTAGATCTCTGCATTCCCTGGGGCTGCTGTCTGGGGCGTCTGCTTCCATGGGGCCTAGGCTGGGCCGGTTTACTGGGAGCAGGAAAGAACCAGTGTTTGGAGGTACAATGCCTGCAGAACTTAGGGGGCTGGACCTGCAAAAAATCCTTATGTGTTTGCATAGATTTTGCTTTTTCTTCCATCTTTTTAAGACCTCTTCTGCCTTAGTGCCAAATAAGTTACCTTTGTGCAGATTTGACATGGTCTGGCAAGGGCTGTTCCTTAAGCCATGCATGTCTTCTAATAACAGATCCAGTGACTGCTTCCCTGCAAGAAGCTTCTAGGTCATCAAAACTACAGTGCAAGGTGTGTTTAGTTACTTGACTTGCAGAATGCATTAACTCTTGCAAATCTTTAGATTCTGCCCAAGCAGGAAAGAAAGCCATTTTCTGTTTAAGGAGTTCCAAGGTATGTTGCTGAAATTTCAGCATACGGAACTGACAATTTAGTGCCCTGATAGCAAGAGTAGCAGAGGTGTATACTTTTTTACCCCATCTGTCCAATGCTTGGAAATCCCTGTCTGAGGGAGATTCTTAGTAGAGGTAGCTTTAATCCCTTTTGTCCCTTGAGAAATGACCTCAGGGTCAGCTGTAGAATTTTTAAAAATATATTTGTGAGTTAGGGACTCTATAGTACCTGTCTGGTTTTCTGGGAGCAGGAGGAAGGACATCAGGAGTCATGCTGGATTTGAGGAAAACATCCTCCATAACATCCAGGACTGGGGGTATGGCCAAGGGTCTGTGTTGTGGAAGATCTAGGAATTCCCAGAGTCTCTTTTTAGACTGAGGGTAGTCCTGACTCTCCCACTGGAAATGCTTCCCTAAGGTATGCAGGGTTTCCCCAAAGGAAAACTCATCTGGGGGAGAGGCTGAAGAAATGTAATCTTCTGCATCAGAATCTTCATACGTGGAGAGAGGTTGCATGTCTTCATATTCAGGTGCATCACATTCATCTGAGTCTTGTTCAGACAAAACTACAGGAGACAGATCTCTTTTCCTTTTGGATGGGGTAACTTGGCTTCCCCTAAATCAGCATGCTAGGCCTTCCACCATTTTAAGCATTTGAGACTGAGGCAAGGTAGCAGGGGGCCTGAGAAACACGGCAGTTTTAAAAGAAAGTACAGTTGTGTACACTTACATAAATGTAGATCTTAGAGTGTATTCATTGTTGCAGTCATCACACTTGGGTTATCCTGCTAGGGGTAGCCCTTAGTCGGCCTGAATACCAGAGGTTTAGTATTTCTGTGTCAGTTGCTGTCGATCCAGGACTGACGTCAGGTCATCAGTGGTATAAAAACAGGCAGCTGATGCCATTACATCAGTTTTTCTTGCCCCAAATGTGAGGAGCCAAGTTATGGTGGAATAACACCACCAGTAGAAAGCAAATACCAATAGCCCTGTAAAGAGTGAGGAAGAGAGAGAGAGACACACAAGGGGCTGGAGGGTGGAAAACCAGGACTGCAACAATGAATACACTTGAACATCTACGTTTATGTTAAGTGTACACAACTGTACTATGTTCTTCGTGTTTCACTGTTGCAGTCATCACACTTGGGTTGACTCCCAAAGCTGAAGAATGGTTGGAGGCACTCGCGAAGAGTTGGGGCTGGCTAGTATGCCCTGCAGGACTGCGGTTGCAAAGCCTGCCCTGGATTTGGAAAAGATAGGCAGGTGGTAATGTTTGGTGAAGGTATGAACAGAACTCCAAGTTACAGCTTCCAGGATGTCCCTGGTAGAGACCCCTCTGAGAAAGGCTGCCGAGGCTGAAGTTGCCCTAGTGGAATGTGTTCTTACCCCCTGTAGGGGTGGTTTTCCATGGTGTTTAACAGAAATGGATACAGTGTGCTATCCATTTAGAGATGGTTTGCTTTGATATGGCCTTGCCCTTTGACCCTGGTGCAAAGCTTAGTAGTAACTGGTCAGATTTCCTAAAGAGCTTAGTCCTAGCCAAGTAGAATCTAAGCTGTCTGTGCACATCTAAAGAGTGCAGGATCCTTTCCCCCTTACTTTGAGGTTTTAGGGGAAAAGGTGGGCAAATGAATAGATTGGTTGAGAGCCACACTGGACACCACTTTAGGCATGAAAGTTGGGTTAGTCCTGAGGGACCCTGCCAGCATGAAAAATGATGAAGGGTTTCACAACCATAAGTGATTGTAGCTCAGACACTCTTCTAGCTGAAGTGATGCCCAGAAGCAAGGCTGTTTTCCAAGAGAGGAATTTTAACTCTGCTGAAGCTGCAAGCTCAAAGGGGGGTAGCGTGAGCTTTTCTAACACAAAGTTATGGTCCGAAGCAGGGGTAGCGGCTATTCTTGGTGGTCTTAAATTGTTAGCCCCTCTCAGGAACTGCTTGATGAGAGGGTGTGAAAAGAGAGGTGTCTCAGTGCTGTAATGTGCAGAAATGGCAGAGGCATGGATTTTAATGGAAGAGAAGGACAGGCCCCTGTGGAGCAGGTCTGATAGGTAATCCAGGTTGAGATGCAAGAAAGGCTGTGATGGGTCAACTCCTTTAGTCTGGATCCAGGAACAATACTTTTTCCACTTGCCAGCATATGATTTTCTAGTGCTGGGTCGTCTGGCTTCACGTATAACATCCAGGACCTGCTTGCTTAGGCTGGCCACTGGAGGAAAAGTCAAGGAATAAGCCAGCCTGCCAGGTTCAGGGTCTGCAATTGTGGATGCCAGAACTCTCCCTCCTGCTGAGTCAGGAGAGTTAGAATCTGAGGGAGGTGCCATGGAGGCAATGGTGACAGACGGTAATGGGTACCAGTGTTGGCGTGGCCAGTCTGGGGCAATCAGGGCTGCCCTTTGTCTTCCTTCCTTATTTTGAGTAATACTCTTATAAGAAGAGGTAGAGGGGGAAATGCATAGATTGAGAGGTTTACCCATTGGAAGGATAGGGCATCCACTCTTCAGGCCTTGCTGTGAGGTTCCCTGGGGCAGAATTTGCTGAGCTAGTGGTTGTGGGGGGAGGCAAATAGGTCTACCTTCGGGGTACCCCATTTCTGGGTCAGAAAGCTGAAGGTGTTGTGGTTTTGATTAGTAGAGGACCGAGAGAGTAGGGATCTGAAAACTGTCAGAGCGTGCAGTACAGCTAGCATCTCTTTTTGGTTGATGTGCAGATGAATTTGATTTGGGCTCCAGTGGCCCTGAATGCACCTGCCATCCATGTGTGCACCCCAGGCATAGTCTGATGCGTCTGTTTTTAGGGTCTGGGTGGCATGGGGTTGTGAAAAGTAGAGTCCCTTGTTGTGGTTGCATGCTGCTGCCCACCAAAGAAAATCTTTCCTTAGACAAGGTATCATAGGTATAATAGTTCCCAGGTCTTGAGAATGTTGACACCAAATGCTTTTTAAGGACCACTGAAGTTTCCTCATATGCAATCTGGCATATGGAATTAGTAGAAGGCAGGAGGCCATGAACCCTAGAGCTTGCAGGATTTTCCTTGTGGATAACTGGGTTCTGGTGGTCAGTTGAGAGCAGCAGCCCATCAGATAGGCTTGTTTTTCTGGAGTAAGGAATGCCACCTGGGATGCTGTGTCCAGGCTTGCTCCCAGGAATAAATTTTTTTGACTGGGGGCTAGTTTGGATTTCTTTTCGTTGATAGTGTACCCCAATGAGGTTGGTAGGTCCTTTACAAATGTCAGGTGCTGCAACAGCTTTTCCTGTCTGCCTGAATCAAGCCGTCGTCCAAGTAGGGGTAAATTTGAATATTTCTTTGTCTGCAGTAAGCAATGGCTGGAGCCAAGCATTTTATGAAAACTCTTGGAGTAGTGGATAAGCCAAAGGGAAGTGCAGAGAACTGATGATGCACAGATTCTGCCCTGAAACGCAGATATTTCCTGCAGGAGTCTCTGACTGGGATATGCAGATAGGCCTCTTTTAGGTCTAGGGTGGCTAACCAGGCACCTTTGGACAGCATTGGGAGAAGCTGCTGTAGGGTGAGTATTCTGAATTTTGGTACCACCAGGAAGGTGTTTAGAATGGATAGATCTAAGATTGGGCGCCAGGTGCTCCCTTTTCTGGGTACCAGGAAAAGTCTGGAATAGAAACCTTGGCCTATCCTGCAGGAACAGGTTGAATTGCCCTCATTTAGAGCAAGGAATGAACTTGGTTTTGTGCCTCTGCCCACTGGTTTGTAGGAAGATCTGGGAACCCTTTTGGGGCTGGTAGCATGTGGAAATAAAATTTGTACCCCTGGGACACTATGTTGAGGACCCATCGATTATTGTTGATGGAGGCCCAGTTTTTTGCATGGGAGGCAAGTTTTCCTCCTAGGGATAGGAGTAGATAGGCAGAGGTGAGAGGTGGAGTTGAGAAGTCATTGTGAATTCTTTCCATAACAGGGTGGCTTAGCACTCCCTGTTTTAGACGTAGAGTTACTCCATTGCTTAGATCTCTGCATACCCTAAGACTGCTGTCTGGGGGGGTCTGCTTCCCCTAGGTATAGTCTGAGGTGGCCTTGAGGGGGCTGGAAGGACCAATGTTTTGAGGGGAAATGCCTACTGAATCTTGGAGGCTGGACTTGCAAAAAGTATTTAACTGTCTACAAAGACTTAGCTTTTTCTTCCATCTTTTTCAAAACCTCTTCTTCTCAGGTGCCAAACAGATTGTCTTTATTCAGTGGTGCGTCCGATAATTTTGATTTGACATGGTCTAGCAAGGTCTGTTCCTTAAGCCAAGCATGCCTTCTAAGTACAGAACCTGTGACTGCTGCCCTGCAGGATGCTTCTAGGGCGTCAAACCCACATTGCATAGTATGCTTACTGACTTGGCTTGCAAATACAGAAGCTCCTGTAACTCTTTATTTTCTGCACAGTCAGGGAAGGTAGATTATTTTTGTTTAAAAAGTTCCATAGTATGTTGCTGGTATTTCAGCATGTGGAACTGACAATTTAAAGCTCTAATGGCAAGAGTTGCAGAGGTGTATACTTTTTTAGCCCATCTGTCTAAAGCTTGGGAATCCCTGTCTGAAGGGGTGGGATTCTTAGCTGTGGCTGCTTTTATTCCTTTAGGTCCTTAGGAGATGACCTCTGGGGTCAGCAGTAGGATTTTTGAAAATAAATTTGTGTGAGTCAGGGACTCTGTAGTACCTGTCAGGTTTCCTGGGAGCAGGAGGTAGAGTATCAAGAGTTAGACTGGACTCCACAAAAACATCATCCACAACATCCAGAACAGAAAGACTAGCCAAGGGTCTGTGCTGTGGTAAATCTAAAAATTCCAGAAGTCTCTTTTTGGACTGAGGATAATCCTGACATTCCCAATGGAATTGCTCTCTCAAGGTATGTAAGGCTTTCCCCAAAAGAAAAATCCTCTGGAGGAGAGGCAGAAGGAATGGATTCCTCTGCATCTGAATCCTCGTAAGCAGATAAGGGCATGTCTTCATAATCAGAAACCTCAGAGTCATTGGACTCCTGGTCAGATAAAGCTGCTGGGGACAAGTCCTTTTCCTTTTAGCAGAGGTAGGCTGGCTTCGCCTAATGAGCATGATAAGGTCTTTTGCCATTTTAAGCATCTGAGATGGAGGCAAGGAAGCAGGCGCTTGAGTTTTGGTCGTCTGTTTTTTAGGCGGAGTTCGTACTCTGGGTCTTAGAAACTCAGTAGTTTTAGAAAGAATTGAAGATGCGAAAGTAGTAGTCTGTTTGTGTCTAATATTGGTAGTGCGAAGAACTTCCTCAGAAGCCAATGCCTGGCACTGCGGCTCCGGATCCATCCAAGGTAGAGACATATGCAGGTTCCGTAGTCAAAGAAGAGTTTCTCGGCATACCGACTCTGAATGGGTCTCGGTAGCGGCCTGCGAATCCACAGATGCAGGCATCAGGGGCTGCGAAAGCGCCTCACTGAGTACCAGCGAACTGGCAACTAGCTTAACAAAAGTGTCGTTGGCAGTTTTGGACCTGTGCGGTCTGTCTCTGTCTTTATCCTTATGTTTTTTCAGAAGATCGGTAGTCGGACGGCTTACTGAAGCCATTTCGGAATACGGAGATCGAGAGCAAAAGAATTTAGCTACGATAAGCGCCAGATGACGTATAGTTCTGGAATTGAACAAAGCACAAAACCGACAGCGAGGGACGTCGTGGTCTGGGCCTAAAGAGGTGATGCACTAAGAATGGAAATCTCGGTGTGGTATTTGCTTTCCATAGGCGAGACAATTGTTAACTTTTTCTGACATCGGTCAGAGCAAGAAAAAAGGATCCCCAATGGGGTACTTAGCTTTAGAAGACTTCAACTTCAGAACCGAAAACTCAGGAAGCGGATGATCGGCACTCATGCGAACTGCTTCTGCTTAGGGCTCCTCAGCAAGAAGACTGATGTAATGGCACTGGCTGCCTGTTTTTATACCACTGATGACCTGACGTCAGTCCTGGAGTGACAGAACCGACTCAAACACTAAGCCTCTGGTATTCAGGCTGACTGAGGGCTACCCATGGCAGGATAACCCAAGTGTGATGACTGCAACAGTGAAACAAAGAACATCGATAATGGTGAAAGAAGACATCGGTTTGTGTCGAGATTCAGTAGTGTGAAGGCCTTCCTCGGAAGCCAGTGCCTGCTCAGTAGCTCCGGAACCATCAAAGGTTGAGACGACCGCAGGATCCTTAGTCAAAGAGTTTTGCGGCATACCGGACTCCGAAAGGGTCTCGGTAGCAGCCTGCAAATCAACAGAAGTGGGCATTAATGGCTGCGAAAGCACCTCACTGAGTACCGCAGAACTGACGACTAGCTTAACGGAAGCATCGTTGGTATGTTTGGACCTGTGTGGTCTGTCTCTGTCTTTATCTTTACGTTTTTTTTTTCAGAAGATCTGTTGCCAGATGGCTTAACGAAACCATATCGAAATTAGAGGACTGTAAGCGAAAATAT
Organism: Protopterus annectens; assembly: GCF_019279795.1. NCBI lineage: Eukaryota > Metazoa > Chordata > Ceratodontiformes > Protopteridae > Protopterus > Protopterus annectens. The sequence continues at coordinate 898,998,160 of NC_056743.1, forward strand.
CTGGCTACAATAAGGGCCTGAAGATGGATAGTTCTGGCGTTGAACAAAGCACAGAAGCGACAATGAGGGACGTCATGGTCTGGGCCTAAACAAGTGACACAGTAAGAGTGGAAGTCTCGGTGTGGTATTTGTTTTCCACAGGCGAGACAATTAACTTTTTCTGACATTGGCTAGTGCAAGAAAAAAGGATCCTCAACAGGGTGCTTAGCTTCAACAGACTTCAACTTCAGTTCGGTAGATGAAACTCAGATAGCAGCTGACCGGCACTCATACGAATTGCTTCTGCTTCAGGCTCCATGGCAAGAAAGACTGAAGTAATGGCGTCAGCTGCCTTACTTTATACTACTGACGACCTGACGTCAGTCCTCAAGCGACAGCAACCGACGCAGAAATACTAAGTCTCTGGTATTCATCCCGGCCGAGGGCTACCCTGGCAGGGATAACCCAAATGTGATGACTGCAACAGTGAAACACTACGAACATCAAAGGCTGAGGTGAAAAGACTGAATAAATGACAGATTTGCATTTTATAACCCAAACAAGAAAACAGTTCACGTGTCACTCCTTAACTATAATGTGAATAGCGCTAACACCTCGGGTAACATTTATGCTTTTAAACTATGAGAAAAAGGAATTTCCTAGCAACACGTTCAAGGAGCTCAAGTGAATTGAGTAAAGCAGTAGAAAAAATTTGAAATGCTGGTAACAAAAGCACTTCCTGATCCAGAAATAATGCTATATGCATACCTGCACTGTTTGTTTTCTAAGCACAGACTTCAATTTCAAGAAAAAAAACAAGTACGGCTCAAAAAGCATGTATGGAAGTGATTCGCCCCTGTACAGTACTCCCTGAACTATAAGCCTTTTACCCAATATATACATTTTTTATATTTTTCCCTCAATAAAGACAATTTATGTGGTGACTTACATGGAATGCAAAAGATCACACCTAGTATAACAAATTTCTTGTTTTGAAGATTACATGCTGTGATATCTTTTAAGTTAATCAGGGGCACAGAACTGCCATAATTAAAATAAAGCATATTATTAAGGTCCAGGCAAACTAAGTGAATGGATGGGTGATAAAGATCTCATGTACAAGTCAACTGTCAAGTTTTCCTGGAATTCTAGAGACCAAAATTCTACCATTATCACAAATGGTCACCAGCGAAGGAGGGCCACATCATTAGCAAAGTTAAACCTGGTTAGTCAAATGCAGCACAATGAGATTTTTAGGGTACTGTGGAAACAAAAGCTATCAAAATGTAGAAAAACAGTTTCATTTAAGGTCATTAAGCCAAATATAAGAATATACCTTTATGAGAACATTCCATGTAAAACTGTAATCCCTGGGGCACAAAGAATAAACAGGCAGGTATGTTGGATGGGTAATAAAAAAATAAGTACGTTGAATAGTAGAGTGAAGACAGAGATATTACTCATGGCAGTAATGAAAAGAAATCTTTGCACACACCCAGTATTAAATCTCAGGCATACTGCACAATTAAATTATACCTTATGGGTGGTATTGTAAAGAGAAAAAATGGCAACTAGATTTCATTTTAAACTTGTATGTTCAGTTATTACAAACTTTAAAAAAACCTAACCGCAAATAGTTATTCTCACTTTTACATGACTTTCCATCACTGCCCAAGCTAAAACCAGAACGACAGCGACATGTGCGAGACTTGTGGTTACTGCCCAAAAGACAGATATCAGAGCATCCACCAGGTTTGCCGTACTGATCAGGCTCACAAGCATGGCTTCTCACTAGAAAAAAAAAAAACCAGAAAAAACGGGTTACTTTATGGACAGTAAGACAAAAATAAGGTATGTGACAAACTACAAACTAATTGTTCTGCTTATATTGCAAGAAAGCATAAGAACTTTATTAAGAAAGCCATCAACTACTGAATATATGACTAGGTACTCAGACATTTCAGGCAGTTGCTGAAAACATCACAGTCACATGTACAAAAACAAACCTTGCAACGTGTCTGTGTGTATTCTTTTAGTTTATTTTTACGTGCAACTACTTTACGTACTCATCAGGAATTCAATGTCAAAAGGTTCTGTATACGAGAACCAGAAACCTTTTCTTATCTCTTAGCTTACAATATGTACAACTACTTTAAAATGCTCAGCCAACACAAGAAAGACTTTACAGTCTCACAACTATGTAGTGACAACCTGCAACAATGAAAAAGTACAGCTGCATGTGGGCACTTAGCCATAGATGTTAAAAAACTGGAATAGTACTACAGAATACTGGATAAGGTAGATGAGAATAATTAACAGGCAAGTTTCAGTGCTATAACTCGCACCATATTTTTTTTTGATGATGATGACACCAAGGTTAAAGATTTTACCAATCAACTTAGTTTCAAGCCTAATGTTAACAGGAAAACATCCTTCCCAACAAACACCATCGAATGCAAAAGGAAGGTATAGATCTGTTCCTTTGTTAAAGCAAATAAGTAATACGCACAAACTATTAACCTAAACAGCTCAGCACTAATAAATAATCACAAAAATGTTCTGGTCCAAATCAAATATACAACATAAAGCAGGTCCAATTTACTGGCAGTACAAGGGGGCATGAGGGTGGCAGCCCCTCTGCAACAACATACTTTCGACCTTAACATCTACAGTTATGGTAAGCATCCTCACACAACTATCATGTTAATTATAAGGGTCACTACAGCAGGACACTCATAGGCCCATAGGTGTGTACTAGGCTAACAGCCACTCAGGACTTTTAAGACCAACTATGCATCTGAAATCTGACAGTTCTGGTACCACTTATAAGTGCAAGCAGGGGCTTGAGAGATTAAACATTTATAAGCACAGGCCTGGGAGATGAACCATCTAGAGGCTAACTATGTCAAAACCACGGACACATTTCCTGTTTCCCATCAAACTGTCCAAGCTGCACTTGAACTGTGTTAGGGAGAAACTCTGCTTCAGATGGATCGGGTGCCTGTTCCAGAGATGGGGTAGTCTCTGGGATGCGTACCTCTCACTCCAGCAGGTCCTATTTATATCACACGCAAGGTTTAAGTCTTTATAACAGATAATTCTAGTGATGTCTGTTTTGCAGACATGCAGGAGGTCCATCAGGGAGAGGTCATGCCTTGTATGTCAGGTATAGATCTTCCCTTCTTTGGGCTACGCTTGTAAGGGCTCCTGGGCCATTAGGCTAGTGCACACCTATGAACAGCCTGTAGGAGACAGAATACAGGGATAGGGCTTTGATGCAGTCTGCATAGGACATGTTACTTATGCCCTGTATTCTTTTACTGAGGAGTCTTGTACTCAATGACAGGTCTGAAGAATGATGAATATAGTGGAACAATGGCTTCCTTAGACCTACATGACATACCTTTGTTTATAAGTTGCACAACATACAATGACTTCCTCACTACTCTAGACACGTGATGGTCAAAGGCTGCATTACTGTCTGCGTAGGTCTCAGAGTCCGTGACTACTGGGTCGGCTCTTAGGGGTGTGTTATTAATATGATAGTTACCTGGGGTGGATGATTTCCTGAAGGACACTACTATGCATTTCCTGGCATTTAGTTTAAGTACATGGCTCTGACAAGTTCTTTGTCTGTGTCAGTCCTACCTTCAGAATATCAGTGTCAGTTAGGGATTCTACGACCGCTCCTAATTTGCAACTGTCTGCAAATTTGGTCAGATAGAGGCCCTTGACATTGGCCTTGACTTCAGAGAAGTAAATGCCAAAAAGTAGCAGTCCCAGGACTGATCCCTGACAGTCTCTGCTTGTGATTGGCGTCTTTGCAAAAATGGATTCCAAATCTAACTTCCTGGGTCTTTGCTGCAAGTCAGCTGGCTCTCCACCAGGTGACAAAGGTTTATACCTAACCTCTTAAATTTATCAACAATACCAGAGTCGGGTATCGTGTTCAATGCCTTGGCCAGGTTAAAGTAGGCACTGTGAACGATTTTGCCCTATTCCATTGCTTTAGTGGCCTTCTCAAAGAAGTCCACCAGGGTGAGTAGGCAAGACCTACCCTTGACAAAACCAAACTGGGTTGAGTCCAGTGTCTGGAGGTTTCCTGTGTCATTACTGATCATTTCCATGATTATTCTTTCCATGGCTTTGTGTGAGACTAGTGAGACATATGGGTCTGTTGTTGGACCATCTTTGTGCAGAGGGATGACTGCTGCTGTTCTCCATTTAGGTTCATAGGTAGATACTAGGCTATCTGCCCGAAGGCATTTATAAGCCTAGCCAGAATGTGTTGGCTTTCACCACCCCCTTAGATTAGTTCCCTGTGCCTCTGGCCAGCACAGCCATTGAAGTGATCCCTGGGGTAAACTTTCTGTTTCCCATCCACTCATCAAAGTTTCTCTTGAACAGGGTTAGTGAGGAGATCTGCCTAATGTAGACTGGAATCTTGTTCCAGAGCATGGGAAGTCTCTGGGGCAGAGATCTATCCCTCCAGCATGTCCTATTTATTGTTGTGGAGCGTGTGGCTCGAGGGGATATGGTTTTCTTTAGGTGGAGCATGTCCATCAATTCTGAGTTGGACATGGCCTTGTATGTCAGACAGCGATCACCTCTGAGTAGGCGGTATGCAACAGAGTACAGATGGAGTTTCTTTAGTTGAGCTGCATAGGGCATCTGGAGGATGATAGGTCATGCTCAAACCCGGAGCCTTTCTCCCCAGGCCTCCGCTAAAAATTGGCTTCTTTCCAAGTCAGACGTTCCCAGTTAACAAATGTTAAATAAATAAATATAAATAAATAAATCTGCTTGAGGCCAGTGATCCTCTTGGTGAGGTACTTCTGTGGTCTTTCCAGTTGTTGCAGGTGTCTTGTAAGGTACATCCCAAATGGGGCATTGTACTCTATGATGGGTCTGAAGAGTGATGCGTAGAGGGGCCCAATGACCTCTTTCGATCTGGATGCAAACCCTTTTATGATTAGGTGGGCCACATAGAAGGATTTTCTAACCACTTTGGCAATGTGATTATCAAAGGAGAGGTTACTATCTACTTGGGTCCCCAGATCCCTTATTACATCTTCCGTATTTAGGGGGCTCCCACCTATGTGGTAGTTTGTGGGTACTTTGTTTTTTTTCAAAGGGGATGACTATGCTCTTTTTTGGCATTTAGCTTGAAGCCATGGTTTTGACACCAGGTATCTGTCTCAGCGAGACCATTTTGGAGGATGTCTGTGTCAGCCGGAAAGTCAATTATAGCCCCAAGTTTGCAGTCGTCTGCGAACTTGGTCAGCCATAGTCCTGCTCTGCTTGCCTGTACTTCTGAGAAGTATATGTCGAAAAGGAGGGGTCCTAGGACTGAGCCCTGGGAAACGCCACTTGTAACCGGTTTAGAGTCAGACCTAGCTCCCGTAACTCTTACCATGTGGGTTCTGTCCGTGAGCCAGTTGGCAACGCATCTCGTGATGTAGGGGTTTATGTTCAGGCTGTTGAGCTTGTCTATAACACCTGAGTGGGGAATAGTGTCGAAGGCCTTTGCGAAGTCCAGGTAGGGCTGTGTGGACCACCTTTCCCTTGTCTATAGCCTTGGTAACTGTCTCAAAGATGTCCACCAGGTTTAGGAGGCATGACCTGCCCTTAAAGCCGAACTGGGTAGGGTCTAGTGTTTCGAGGTGTCCAATGTCTCTGTTAATGAGATCCATGATGATGCGCTCCATAGCTTTGCAGGCCAAGCTAGTCAGGCTTATAGGGTGATAGTTCCAAGGGTCCGTTGTGGCTCCACCTTTGTGGAGCGGAATAACCGTTGCTGTGTACCCCTCTGTGGACACATAGCCTGTAGAGAGGCTGAGTTTAAACAGTGTGTTTAGGTGAGGGGTTAGTTAATCTTTGAGCTCATGTAGGGCGCAGCCTGGGACACCGTCTGGTCCCACTGATGTTGTGTTTTTGGCTTTGGAGAGGGCTGTTTTAATCTGAGTGTCTGTGATTTGTCAGACACAAAGCCTGTTTGGAGGCTACTGTTAAATAGCAATTCCAGAGGGCCTGATAGGTCATGTCTCATGCTATGTAGAAGGCAACCTGGGATACTGTCCAGGCCCAGTGATGGGAGTACTCTTGTCTTTAAAGAGATCATTGAGAACTTCTTCCCTAGTGATAGTAGGGGTAGTTATAACTCCTTTAGGAGGCTGAAGGGGAGAGAATGTTAGAGCTGAATGTGTCTGTCAGTATGTTTGGTATATCGTTTGGCTCAGTACAGGTGGTTCCATTAACAATGAGCTCTGAACACAACTGTTCACTGTGTTTGAGGTTGTGGACATAACTAAAGAATGCCTTGTTGTCCATGGTATGTGTTGCCAAAATTTACCATAAATTTGGCTTTTACAAACTTAATTTGTCCTTTGAGTTGTTTAGCTTGATGAGAGTGCTTTTATCTTGGTGGGTGCTATACCTCCTAATTTTTGCCATGATTTTCTTCCTTTTGTTATACAGCCTACTGATGTTGCGATTCTACCAGGGTGGCTTGATTTTATGAGCAAGCCCTGTGCTTATTCCTGGTGGGTACAACTGCCTCGATGCAGCTTTTAACATGCTTGAAGAGTTTCTGTGAACAGTTTTGCACAGGCAGCAGTGTTCTTAGCGTTAATGGGGGTTTGAAATTTTGCCAGGTTATCACTTAACAGTAGAAAAATAGCCTGAGATTAGTTCCTGAACATTCCAGGGTTAGCTGGGTTTCCAGAATTTCTTTTTACTTCAAAGGAGACCGTTTTGTGGTCTGACCTCAAACAGAACATTACACGACGGGGTGTGCAGTGCTCTTACATATTAGTGGGGACCAGATCCAGTATGTTTTCACCCTGGCCAGCATGTTGACAATCTAGTCCAGGGAGTTTGTATTTACAAAATCCAGAAATCTAGATGCCTGCTTGTTTGGTGTCATATATGACTCCCAGTTAATACTGAGATAATCAAAATTGCCCATGAATATGGTATTGAGTTGGACGGCGAGTGTTTCCAGTAAGCTTAAATATGTATTACTGGTTTCCTGGGACATAGAGGGGGACCTACAGCTTGCATGGAAATTTCATGGGATTTTGCCTACGGTGACTTGAACGTGGAGAAGCTCAAGTGGATCGTCATGTTTGACCAGCCTTGAGATACATTTATTTTTGATGTACATTGAGACACCTCCACCTTTAGTCCCTGACTGTGTAGCAGCTGGTCAAAATGTGTGGAAGGCATTATAGCCTGGCATTCCCGTGTGCTCACTGTAGCTTTAAACCATAAATCAGTGACTGCACAGACATCAACATTCTCTAGGGACAGGAGAGATTGTAGGGAGTGGAGTTTCTTGATTAGACATCTAGCATTAAGCAATATCAACTTCAGATTTTCTTGGTTTTCATTTCCTATGTTTGAAATACGTTCATCAGTTTGGCACTGCCTTAAACACAGGCAGACAATGTTTTAGCTAATATTCGAAAGTCTAGGGGGTAGAGGTGCAGACCATCCCTGGCAAAGCAGCATGGTCTGTTGATCATCTCCTTCCATGCTGACAAATATTTCACCCCCTTAGAATGACACCATAAAGTACGCCAATTATTAAAATCAGTCATTCTTTGTTCATATTGTGTCGTCATCCTTGAAAGGGGAAAATGCTGCTCAGTACTAGATTCATACCAGCCTAAGACACACGTTTTAATATCTCCATGATGTCTTTCTTCATAGTCTAGGGAGGTACGTCTCAGATCATTTCCACCCACAAGGACTATGACGGAGTCATGCTGGTACTTGTGGTTCAATGACCTGAGTGCGTGCATAATGCGGGAATAGATTGTGCTGACCTTCTACATAAAGAGGTAGTATGACCTAATTGTTACATTGTTTGCTAGTGTTACAGAGTTAATTCTTATTTAAAGAGACAGTTTTGTGAATGGATCTTACAAATGAGGATATGACACTGGAAGTGCAGTGTGTTCCCATATTTGTGACTACTAGTTCCAGTATGTTAGAACCTCTAGTAGGTGTGTGCACTATCTGGTCAAATGTGTTTGCATTTACACATTCTAGGAATCTCTGGGCCTGTGAGTTTGAGGCTGTGTAAGTTTCCCAGTCAAGGGGGAGTAGTTAAAACCACCCACGAGTAGGGTATTTGGTTGTATGACAAGTTTCTCCAGTAGGTCCAGCTATGAGTTATGGGTTTCATGGGACAGAAGGTGATCTACAGCTTGCTAAGATATGGCATGGGACTTTGTCTGTGGTGATCTGCTCTTGCAGAATCTTCAGCATATCATCATGTTTAACCAACTTAGAAGTATGCTTATTGTTTCTATAGATCGCACCTCTTCCACCTTTAGTCTGTCTGTACAGCTGAAGGTCTAAATGTGCAGAAGACACTGCAGCCTTGCACTGCCCAGAGTACTTTCTGTGGGTTTAAACCATGCCTCTGTCTATATTCTCCAGGGTGAGGAGAGCCTGAATGGTGTGGAGTTTCTTGTTTTAGCTCCTGGCACTCACAAGTAATATTTTGCTTGCTTGTATTTGCTATACTGGAAGGTTTGTCAATTTGGCATTGACTAAAAAAGTCTCTATGGGACAGTAAAAAGCTTTAGCCAATATTTGGAAGCATGGGGGTTGCAAACTATACTTGGCAAAACAACTGTGTTAACCAAGTCCTCCCATGCTGACAAATACTGCATTACCCTAGAATGACACCAGAAACTAAGCCAATTGCTGAAATTCATCATATTTTGCTCATATTGTGGTATCATCCTTGGTGAAGATATGATGCTGTTCAGTGCTAGGCATACACCAGCCTAAGACACCTGTCCTAAGAGGTCAATAATGTCTCTCTTCATACAGTTCAGTAAGGCAAGTCTCAGGTCGCTTATAACCACATGGACTATGACAGAATCATACTGGTACCTGTTGTGAAATGACTTGGCAGATCATGGCTCCAGACAAGCAGCTAACCGCTATTCTCTTTGTGCAGTCTGGTGAGTGGGGCTTCAATGTGCAGCACAATGGAGTCACCTATGACCAGAATACTGGGAACTGCATTTGTTTATCTTATGGGCTTTGTTTTGGGGACTCCATTGGGTGTGGGTATATGTGAGGTGTTAGGTGTTGCTTTAGCTGATTGCTTTTGAGCTTGCTGGGGATAAGCACTACAGTTGGTGACTTTAGGAGGTGTTTCTGTTCTGGATAGATTTTATTTAATTGCCTTAGCATAAGTTGGTCTTTGAGTGTGTGGTGAGTTTTGTGTGTGGCGGTGGAAATAATGTGTGTGTTTTTGACAACCTTGTTTGGAGATTTTTGCCTCCAGTGACACTGTGTATGTACGTGCTTCACACACTGCATCTGTTTTCTTAAGGATTAAGTGGCTGTGAATATGAGACAACTGCTATATTGTCTCAATACGCTGTACCTACCATCAAGCTGGCTATGAAGACATTTGGAAATTGCATATTCATGTTGTCCAGAACTGTAATTTGGCGAGCTCCTATGGAGTATGTACAGGGGTTTCCCAAGAGTGCTCTATGGAGTTTGGAATTAGACTAGATTATATAGAACTGAATTACAGTAGTAATGTTGCTCAACATGCACCTATCAGCTCTAAGCTTGTCCTCAGGCAGAACTGTCACTCTATACCAAGATAAAAGGTAAACATTTTATGGCAGTTTTATAGTGAATATTAATTTTCTATATATTTGGGTCTGCACAGGGTATTGCTAACCACCACTGCGTGCTCCCTACAAACATGCCAAATTTATACCAACACAGAAAAATTAAAAAACTAACTACTTAGCCTTCTGGATGATAAAATGATTACATTATTCAAACACCTCTTGCCACAAGATGAATAATACCAGTTCTTCTGATGTAAAAGCACAGCAAAGAAAACAAAAAAAATACACCCAAGTGCAATGCTACCACAAATCAAATAGCTAGAAATTCCTTACTGACTGTAATTTCAAGGCAAATAGTCTTACAGCAGAAACAGTGAGAGGAGAAGCAGGTTTTTTGCACAAATACAGTAAAATCCAGAAATAAAAGGAGGAAACAATGGCAATCACAAAAATTAAGTAAGTGTGACTGAACAATCTGAAGTAATTAGCTTTGCCAGGATGACACTGGATACAAATAAAATACTTCTGGTGCACAGGCTAGGACACCAAGCTTTGCTCAGCTCTGTGGAAATGAACACAGAGCCACGCAAACATGCCAAACTTATACGAGCACAGACAAAATAAGGAGCCCTCTGGCCAATAAAATGACTATGCTATGAGCCCATTTGTGCATTTCCCAACTTAGACAGACCAGGCAAATACCTCCTGCCATAAAATGAACAAATCCCCAGTCCTCCTAATGTAAACAGTACAACAAACTCGCAAGTGCAATGCTACCACAAACCAATTAAGCAATTTGCTAGAAATCCCATAGTGAAGGAGATTTCAAGGCAAACAGTGTTACAGCAGTAACACTGAAAAGAAGAGCAATATTTCTGCAAAAAATAGCCAAAAGAAGTATGACGTTCCTTTGCTCTGCAAAACCTTAATCCAGGTCTCTTGAACCTCCAGATACTTTGGGTGCACTCCTTCAGGCAAGGGCTGCTTAGAGTCTGCCTCCCTTAGAAATATATCCCTTACTTCTGTAGTGTAGCCAGGCATCCGATGCACAGGGTGATAATGCGGTTGCCAAAGACTCATGAGACATCGCTGGATCTTTTTCATAATAGCCTTGTTTAAACGACTATCAATATTTATGCAATCTTTCCACAGGTACCTAAGGAATCCACTGGCTGACTTACAAACTTCCTGGGCCAAGTCTCCAAACAAAGGAGCTTTAACTACAGGGCCCTTTCTTTGGGAAAGAACACACTTTCTCCACATCCAGAACAGGGTTCACGCAAAAAAGAAAATTAAAATTCCCTAAAACCATGCTCAGTTTTGGCGTGCATTCCATCCGTATTCTCAAAGATCTGATTATCCTTTCCCTTTCCACTTCTGGATACCAGATCGAACAGTCACCCAGGAATTGATCAATGTGCACCATTAGCATGCCGAGAAGGGCAAACATCCACCCCAACAGGGCTCTGCTGCACAGAGGGATGGAGCCCTGACTGCATAGCGACCAGTGTTCAATTAGTGTCTCAGGCAATGGAGGGGCAGGACTGGAGGGGTGGGTGATGAGACTGAAAAGCTTACCTCAGTTCATCCATCCTGCGGAGGGACTGGGGACCTGTCTACACCTGCACCATGCCTTGGTGGAGTCTAGAGCATGACTTTCCACACTGATTAGCAGTTGCAATATGGTAAGGGGGGGGGGGTAATCAGATCAGCTTCAAAGGAAATGATGCCTATGACACTGGTCTCACTCTGTGCAGTTAGGGATACCATTCTCTTGCACATCTAACAATCTATATGCCCAGGACACATGTATAATGCCCACCACTGTTCTTCGCCAAGTTGTAAAGCAAAACAACATATACATGAGGCACTCACTACCTGAAGAGGCAGAGCCCACACCCACATATTGATAGGAATGTGGGCAGGACTTCACTGGCCTCAGAAAGGATTAGTAGGAGACCAGGGAAGATGTCAGCACACTACTTTTGTGCACTCGGATGCTCGGTTCTTTATGTCCAGGGTGGCTAAGGCAGCACCTGAGAACAGCAGAGAAAGAACAGCCTGGACGTTAAGCATCTTAAATTTGAATACTTTCAAAAAAACTGTTCAAACTGAAAAGGTTTACAATGGTTCTCGAGGGGTCACACCTCTATGACAAAGATAATGTCTAGAAGAAAAGCCATGCCGCTTGTTGGTCTCAAAGTACTTTCTTTACTGCACCACAGGTAATCAATTTATTAATTACGTCTTACCAAAGGGACTGAAAAACATCAATGAAAGATGGAATCCTACTTAACTCCAACTTAAATAATGAAAAATACAGTCCCTCATTCATCTAACTTTTTTTGGTACTTTCTCTAAATGTTTATGTTTTTTAATCCCCTGACAAGAATGCACTCCATTCCCAAGTCAGGGTGTGGTAGTACTGCTTCAATCACTGATGTTTGGCAAGAGTGCTATTCTCAAACCTACAATGCGCCAAGAACTGCTTCCTTCTGCAGGTCCATAAGTCGTTATCTGCATCAGTACAGTTGTGTACACATCATAAATGTAGATGTTCGAATGTATTCACTGTTGTAGTCATTACATTTGGGTAATCTGCTGGCAGGTTGCCCTCAGTCGGCCTGATTAACAAAGTCTTGGGTCCTGTGTTGGCTGCTGTCCCTTCTTCCATGATGTCAGGTCGTCAGGGGTATATAACATGCAGCCGACGCCATTACATCAGTTTTTCTTGCCCCAAATGGGGAGCAAAATATATATATATATATATATATATATATATATATATATATATATATAATTTGAAACACAAAAATATACCTCCAAACAAAGCAAATACACCAAAAAGGCTTTTAAGCATATTAAAAGAAATTAGAGGTACAGTAAGAGAAAAACAGGGGGCTGGAGGGTGGGTAACCAGGACTGCAACAGTGAATACACTCGAACATCTACATTTATGGTAAGTGTACACAATTGCACTATGTTCTTCGAGTTTCACTGTTGCAGTCATTACATTTGGGCAGATTCCCAAAGCTATGGCTGGGAGGATGGATTTATACAGCATTAGGAGCAGCTATAAGGCCCTGCAGGACAGCAGTGGCAAAGCCAGCTGTGGATTTAGAGAAGAGAGGTAAATGGTAATGTTTGGTGAACGTATGAACTGAGCTCCAGGTCGCAGCTTCTAGAATGTCTCTGGTAGGAACCCCTCTGAGAAAGGCTGCAGAAGTAGATGCAGCCCTGGTGGAATGAGATCTGATCCCCTTGGGGATATGTTTACCATGGTGCATACAGCAAGAAACGAATACAATGGCTTATCTACTTGGAAATAGTCTGCTTTGAAATAGCTTTTCCCTCTGCCCCTGCAGCAAATGCCACCAATAGTTGTTCAGATTTTCTTAGAGATTTTGTCCTGTTTAAGTAAAATCTAAGTTGTCTGTGTACACCCAATGAATGCAGAATCCGCTCACCCTTGTTCTGTGGATTGGGAAAGAAAGTTGGCAGATGAATGGTCTGATTAAGAGTACCACTGGATACCACCTTAGGCATGAAAGATGGATTGGTCCTGAAAGACACCCTGTCCGCATGAAAAATAATGAAAGGCTCTACTGCCATAAGAGCCTGTAATTCAGAAATCCTTCTAACTGAAGTGACTGCTAAAAGGAAAGCTGTTGATCAAGAGAGAAATTTTAGGTCTACAGTAGCAGTCGGCTCAAAAGGAGAGAGAGTGAATTTTTCCAAAACAAAATTGAGGTCCCATGCAGGGGTTGGCGTTCTCCTGGGAGGTCTTACATTTTTGGCCCCTCAGATACTGCTTTAGTAGAGGATGAGAGAAGAGGGGAGGTTCTGTGTTGTAATGAGCTGAAATGCCAGAGGCATGGATTTTTATGGAAGAAAAAGATAGGCCCTTGTGAGTGAAGCATCTCAGTTAAGTATTGCAGAATTGCATTGCTGTGCTTATTCCTTGTGATTGGTTCCAGGCACAGAATCTTTTCCATTTGTCAGCATAAGATTTTCTAGTATTAGGCCTTCTAGCCTCCAAAATGACATCCATCACAGGTTTGCTGAGGGATGCCAATGGTGAAATTAGACGATTAGCCATGTTGCAAGATTCAAAGTTTGGAGCGGAGTGTGCAGAATCTGGTAGTTCTACTGAGACAGTAGGTAAGGTGTCTGAGGCAAGTGTCACGGAGGAAGGTGTGACTCATTGCACAGGAGTGGGTACCGGTGTTGGCGAGGCCAGTCTGGAGCAATCGGAATCATTTTTGGTTTGTCCTGTCTGACTTTTAGTAGAACTTTGGACAGCACAGGCAGAGGGGAAAAGCACAGACTGATAGGTTTTTCCAGCTGAATGATAGAGCATCAACTTTCCAAGCTTTTTTGTGATGAATTCTTGTGCAGAATTTGCCCAACTGATAGTTCTGGGGTGAGGCAAAAAGATCTATGTCTGGACTCCCCCCCATTTGCGTGTCAGCATGTTGAAAAGGTGTGGTTTCAGTTTCCATTCATGTGGATCCATAAGATTTCTGCTTAGTTCATCTGCCAGAGTATTTAACTTTCCTGGCAGGAATTGAGCTTGTAGTTGTATTTCGTAGGTCAAGGCCATCTTCCACAATGCCATGGCTAGTCTGCAAAGGGGGTAGGAATGTGTACCCCCTTGCTTATGTACCACATAACTGTGGTGTTGTCTGTCTTTATCATTAATTGTCCTGGACAAAGGTAGTCCTTGAAGGCTGTCAGTGCAATTGACATGAAGGTGCATTTGATTTGGGCTCCATTTGCCCTGAATGCACTTTCCTGCCAGATGAGCCCCCCAAGCAAAGTCTGATGCATCTGTAGTTAGGGTTTGGGCGGCAGGGGGTGGAGTGAATGGCAGTCCCTTGTTTTGGTGGCAGGCCTCTGCCCACCATAGGAACTCTAGTTGCAGGCAAGGTATGATAGGAATCATTGTTTCCAGGCTGTGAAAATGTTGACTCCATAAACTTCTTAATTACCACTGAACTTTCCTCATATGCAATCTTGCATATGGAATTAGAAGAATGCAGGAGGCCATGAACCCCAAGGCTTGCAGAATTTTGTCTTGCAGAAAGCAGGGTTTTTGTGGCCACCTGTTTGAAGTAAGTCACCAATTGAATTTGCTTTTCTGGCGTAAGGTAAGTCATCTGGGCAGTTGTATTCAAGCTTGCACCCAGGAATGTAATTTTTTGAGATTGTACCACTTGTGATTTTTTTTTGTTTATGGTGTACCCTGGACAAGTTAGAACCCTTTTTACAAATGCCAGATGCTTTAGAAGAATGTCCTTGTTTTCTGCCTGAATTAGACAATCGTCCAGGTATGGATATATTTGAATATGTCTTTGCCTGCAAAATGCAATTATTGGAGCCAGGCACTTTGTGAAGATCCTGGGCGCAGTAGATAAGCCAAAGGGCAGTGCAGAGAACTGGTAATTCAAGTAATCTGCTTTGAAGCGGAGGTATTTTCTGCAAGATTCCCTCATTGGGATATGCAGGTAAGCCTCTTAAGTCTAGAGTTACCAACCAGGCATCTTTGCCTAGCATAGGTAGTAACTGTTGAAGAGTCAGCATCTTGAATTTTGGAATGTCCAGAAATGTGTTTGGAGTGGATAAGTCCAGAATTGGACTCCATGAATTGTCTTTTCTGGGTACCAGGAAAAGTCTTGAATAGAAACCTTGTCCCTTTTCCTCTTCTGGTACTGGTTGAATAGCCCCCATGTTCATGAGGGACAGAACTTGTTTCTGGGCCTCTGCCCACTGATTTGGGGGCAGGTCTGGCCATCCGTTTGGGATTGGTAACGTATGGAAATGAAATCTGTATCCCTGGGATACTATATTTAAAACTCATTTGTCCTGGGTAATAAGTTGCCAGTTTCGTGCATGAAATGCCAGTTTTCCCCCAAAGGAGCGGCTAAAAGGTAAGTGCTTGGTGATTGTAGAGGGAAGTCATTGAGATTGTTTGCCATAGGGAGGTGGCCTTGTTGTTTCCAGATTTGGAGGTGGAGGCACCCCATTGTTTTGTTCTAAAAGTTCCTTGTGACTGAAACCTGGAGTCTTTAGAATGTCTGGATTTGACTTGAGCGGCTCTCGAAGGGACTGGAAAGGACCAGTTATTAGTAGGCCAGTGCCTACTAAATCTTGGAGGTTGCACTTGTAAGAAATTTTTCACAGTTTGCATAGATTTAGCTTTATCTTCCATCTTTTTTAACACTTCTTCAGCCTTATTACCAAAGAAGCGTTCCTGTTGTAAAGGAGCATCCAACAATTTTGCTTTAACATGGCCAGGCAGAGCTTGCTCTTTGAGCCAAGCATGCCTTCTTAGCACAGATCCAGTTACAGCAGCCCTGCAAGAGGCCTCCAAGGAATCAAAACCACATTGCAAAGTATGTTTTCCAACTTGTTCAGCTGAGTGTAATAAATCCTGTAAATCTTTATTTTCCACACAGTCAGAAATTAACATCATTTTCTGTTTAAGTAGTCCCATGATATGATGTTGATATTTAAGCATAAGAAATTGACAGTTTAAAGCCCTGACTGCCAAGGCTGCAGAAGTGTAAACCTTCTTAACTCATCTATCCAGCGCCCTGGAATCTCTATCAGAAGGGGTAGGATTTTTAGCAGTAGAGGCCTTAATGCCCTTGGGACCCTGAGAAATGGTTTCAGGATCAGCAATTGGATTTTTGAAAAGGAATTTGTGGGAGTCATGAACCCTGTAGTATCTGTCTGGCTTACAAGAAGTAATTGGCAGAGAATCGGGAGCCATATTAGATTCTGAAAAAACATCAACAACAATATCTAGAACAGGAGGTATAGCCAAAGGCCTATGCTGAGGAAAAAGAAGAAAATCCCTAAGTCTCTTTTTAGATTCAGAGAAATCCTGGACTTTCCCAGTGGAAATGTTCCCTTAAGGTATGTAAAGTTTCCCCAAAAGAAAAATCCTCAGGTGGAGAAGCAGAAAGAATGGAATCTTCTGCATCAGAGTCCTCATAAGTAGGAATAGACAAATCCTGTTCATTAGAAGAGTCAGAAGAAATAGAATCCTGTTCAGAAGATTCACAATCAATGTCTTGCCTAGGCCTCTTAGCAGGAGGGGGTTGGCTACCCCTGATCAGAGTAATTAAATCTTCAGCCATTTTGATCATTTGTTTTTTAGGCATAGGGACCTGCACATGTGGCCCAGGCATCGTTTTTTTAGACATAGATTTAGATTTTGGCCTTAGTTTTGAAGATGGCATCGGTCTAATATACAAATCTGTAAGCCTGAAAACACCCTCAGAAGCCGGTGCCTGCACAGCGGCTCCAGAGCCATCTAAGGTAGAGACATCCGCGGGTTCCATAATTGAAGCATCTCGTGGCATACCGGACTCTGAATGGGTCTCAGTACAGGCCTGCGAATCAGAAGTAGCGGGTATCAGGGGCTGCGAAAGCGCCTCACTGAGTACCGGCGAACTGGCGACTGGCTTAGGAGAAACGTCGTCATAGTCAGTTTTGGACCTCGATGGTCTGTCTCTGTCTTTTTCTTTGCACTTTTTAGGTATTCCGGTAGTCGGATTGCTAACAGACGACATTTCTGGATAATTAAATCTTGAGCCAAAATATTTAGAAGCAAAAATATACAGACGTTTAATCGTGCGTCGATTAAATTTAGCACAAAACCAACAGCAAAGTACGTTGTGGTCAGGGCCTAGGCAAGGAATACAGTACAAATGAAAATCCTTATGATGTATTTGCTTCCCACAAGTAATGCAATTATTAATTTTTACTGACATCGGTAAGGAGCAAAAAAAAGTCTGTATAGCCTTTCTATGTCTAGACAATTCAGATATTACATTCCAGCTCAAAAAATAATTTCCTTAGTTACAACTATGTGCTCCCCTAACATTTCTGACAAAGCACTTTGTAGAGAACTTAAATCTGCCAAGTCATTGCATTCTCAAAAAGCATGTCATATAGTAAACCTCTCTCTTTCCCATCTACCTGAAACCTGCTCGGGTCTTAAAAAATACATATGCCAATATTTCCAAGCAAAAATCCTAATAAACCTTCTGAATGTTGCTGTATTGTGTGTGTGTGTGTGGGGGGGGGGGGGCATACAGATGTCCTGTTGTTACTTTGTAAACTGCCTTTCCAGTTAACCATCCAAACTTTTTCTAGCCTCCTCTTCTTTACTCTTCTAATTATTTTGTAATATTTTACATGCTATATTAATTAGCCCCTTTTTAACAAAAACTTTTTTTCTAGGACTTAATTAAAAATTCTGCCATAGCTTGTCTTTCATTTAACAATCCCATATCACTTTTTTGCCTTTAACATTTGCATTTCCCGGCAGGCAAGAATCTCTGATCTGCACAATCTCTAACCTGCAGTCCAAATTTTTGCTTGGCCTTATCCCACTCTAATACCGTTCCCTCAAGTTATTTGCTCCTAATACATTGACTTCTTTGCTAATTTTCTCGAGTAAATTCCAGTCCCTCTTGCCTATTTTCTGTTCTTTTACTTGAAATCATCCCTACTGATAAACTCTCTTTTTTATATTCCAGTGCTGGCTTAGTTCTTAACACATTTTCTTCTACTTTATGAATATAATGTTCACCATCTTTGTTATTGCAACTCTCCATGAGGACCTGAAGCTAAAATCCTTATCTATTTCTTAAACTCCTTCCCTCCCTGTGTCATCAACCCTTTCCAGTTTGATTTATAACCTTATGGTTGTGTTATGTATATCAGCCTTGACTGAATAGCTGCAAGTACCCCTTAAATTCAGGTAATCCTTAAACTCTTTGGTCTATGGGGAGAATCAAATTACCCACTTAAGTCTTCCCCTCCCAAATAAACTCTTTCAGATCTATGACTTATAACTTCTACTTTCTTGACTGCTGGTATTCGGTGATCCCATGTAATCGGAACAGTTTCTTAGTGTTTGCACAATCCCCAATGTAATGGTTTTACTACATTATTGTGTCTTTCAGAATTCAGACCCTCAACCTTGAATAGGATGTGCTGAGCAATAACGTGGAATTGTTTCAAGTTCTGTTTTACAGGACCCACTTGTTTCTCCTACCTTTTCTATGTTCTTTGAACATTAAACATGTATGCAGTCCACTATATTGAGTAGCCATTAATAATCTTTCATGTTTTGGTTTAAATTAATCTTTCATTAGCCATTCATGTGTCAAATCCTGACTGGCACTTAGTTGTTTTAATAGTTCTTTATACAGTTGCTACTAGAATTGTGGGTTTTGCAGTTTTCTTTACTTTTTCTCTGGTTTTGTAATTTACATTCCTTTTTTTTCTGGTCATGTAATTTACATTCCTTTTTTTTGGTCATCTGTTTTTGTCTACTTCTGGTCAAATTCCTGTTCCATCTCCTTTTCTGAAATGCGTTTGCTAGTCTGAGCAATAAAGTTATCTTAGTTTAGAACTTTTACTATTGTTGGCTCTAATGATGTCAACAAATATGCATGTGATGCCACAATTTTAGACATATGCATTTAGTAATTCTCAAGGAGTTCTAAACGTCCTTCAGACAAATGGAGAAATAATTGTGCCAAGCATTTTTTATGTACCATTTGATAAGCGAAAAACTTGTCCAACTGATCCAATGCATTTTGGGCACAGTGAGTTACGCCAAAGTTATAAGTTAAAACAGAAGAGCAAGTTGATTTAGAGCTTGAACTTTATTACCAGATGTCAAAGAAGTTTCCAGTATCAGATTTAGTGTTTTAAAAAATCCTTACTAAGCTTTTTCTCATTTGTTCATGCTGCACTGCTGACCCTTCAGATATTATACACGTCCTACTGGTTTTCACATTCTTTTCCCAATCTGATATTTTTTGATGTTTGTTTATCAGGACAAAATGTTACTCTAATGATGTCTGAAAAACATTTTAACCATCGGTAGTTGTACTTTCAGTTGCTTGCCTGATGGGCTATACAGTTTTAAATCATTCACAAAAATTAGATGAGACATCGGATTTCTGAAGTCAAGCTGCAACCATAGCCTAATCTGTTATGTAAGATCTTAACGGTTAGGACAAGGCAAAACACTGGTGACAAGAGAATCACCCTGGAATATCCTTGCACTTTTTTTTTTTTTAATCCCTAGGACAGTAATTTGCCTTTTATCATTAATATAAGTTGCAATGTAAACCATGTTTCATAGTGATTTTTGTGTACTTTATAAATGTAGAATATATTTTATACATGCAAGCATTCTATAATCCATGAATATGGAATTCTGTGCAATTTTGTCAAATGCTTTTCTGTAATCTTTCCATTTCACAATTAAAAGTTCTGCCTCTTTTTACAGCTCTCTATTATGGCACTGTTTACAGATGACAGTACAGATGTCTAGAATACTTGCCATAACAGCAGATGCTCGAACAGATTACTGCTGCAATAGCCATTACAGCAAGGGATGCAGCCAGTCTACAAAGCTTCAAGTTCTTTTCTCATTTGCTGTACACCTGCCCTTAACTTGAGAAAAAATGCAGGTAACAAGAGGGAGATAAAGACATCCAAAAACTCAGATTTCTTGCCTGAAATAAAAAAAATAAAGCCTAAATCGTTCTGTAAGGTCCTGTCAAGACAGCAGAGAGAGAAGGGCACCTCACACCAGCCAGAAAAGAAAATATAAGGGGGAAGAAGTAAAGAGGGGATGCTCGTTCTGCTTAAGTGATCCATTAGAACATCTACTACTAGTTAGTAAACAATACAAATACACAACATTCATTACATTACTGCTCCGCAAGCCAATACAACATGTAACTACAAAAACTCAAAGAAAGGGAGGATGGAGAAGCACAAGTCCAGGACTCCCTAAAAAAGTACAACACTAAAATTCTGTGCTGGCTCTGGAATGAAAATCTAAGTTGTGGTGCTTGGTGAAATTGTGAACAGGGGATTAAGTAGCTGCTTCTGGAACAGATCTAGAATCCTCCCAATTCCAAAAAGCCTCAAAAGTGACCACTGTACTAGTAGAGTCTTGACATTGCTGACAAATATGTTTTTCATGGTTAGAACAGAATTTAATAACATGGATAAACCATCCAGAAATTTTGTTTAGATAATGGCTGATCTTTCATATAATCAAAGACAAGAATTGAACTGATTTACTAAAATCTCTAGTTTTGTAGAAATTATACATCACCTGTCTATGGATATCCAGGCAATGAAGTATTCTCTCTCCATTGTTTGAGGGTTAGGATAGAAAATGGGGAGTTGGACAGTCTAATCAAAAGTAAATTCAAAGACAACTTTAGGTACAAGGGAAGGGGTGATTCTTAGACTTGACTTGTCACTGTTTGAATTCGGAAAATGCTGAATAAACATGAGGATCTGTAATTCAGATGCCAGTCTAATAGAACTCAGAGCTACCAAGAGGGCAGTCTTTCGGTTTAGAAATTCTACAGAAGAACTGGCTACAGGTTCAAATGAAGATTCATTTAATTCAAGCTTCAAGAAGTCATCACTTGTTCTTGTTGGCTTGACATGCAAACCTCCCTTTAAAAATTGTTTGACTTGGGATAAGGAAGAAGGGGGGGGGGTCCAGTGTCAGACAAGCTGAAATGGCCAAGACATGTACTTTTACTTGAAGTGTACAAAAGCATGAGGAATTCACACAGGTACTGAAGAAACAGGAGTGTTCCCACTTGAGATGGGGTCCTGTCCTCTTCCCTGGAGCTAACATGAAAATCTTTTTCATTTGATTATGCAAGAATTGCTGGTAGCAGATCTCATCTTCTCACCTCCAATACCTACCTGATGCACATCCTCAGAAGAAAGTGCCCTGGGACTTCAAAGATGGCTGCACACTGAGTAACAGCTTAATTCCAGCTCTCCCAGTGTGAAAACAAACTCAGAAAAAAAACAGTGAATGTCTGTTTGGGTAAATTTTAGTTGCTGGTTAGTAAATGCACTGCCAGTCAACCACAAAGGTGAGGAGAAAACATTGTCTGGAAAGAATCTTGCAGAAGTTCAACAAAAAACATTTCAAGTTCCAGCTCTGGTGCAAGACAAGACTTCCAGTTAGTCGAGAGGAAAAATAATCAAATGTGTTCAGACCGGATTAAAGTAACGAAACACTGAAGGAGTATATCAACTCAAATAACAAAAGGTTGAAAACATGGAAGACACTATTCAGATCAGCTACTAAAACTGCAAAATTCACAGGCTGAAATGAAGAAAAGGATGTATGAGTTCAAGAACAGACTTTTCAAAAAATGGTAGACTTAAGAGGACAAAACAAAGCACATATGGAAAACCTACGATTTTCTGCTGTACCAGAGAAACTGGAAGGAACAGACTGCATTCATTTTATGGAAGCACAAATAAGCATCTGGACTGGTATTCCGCCGCAATTGTTAATAAATGAAAAGGCACATTGTGTCTATTCTCCAAACTTGGCCATGAGAAAGCACCCAACACCTCTAATGGCAAAGATGTAATCATACCAGCAGAAAGAGTTGATTTTGACAAAACTGTGGCAGAAAGACAAAGTACTAAAACTTGGAAACAGAGTTTGTGGAAAATGATTCCGCTCAGTACACCAGGCAGGAGTACATTTATTCCAGTAATCAGGGAATGTCGAGAGGCAGGTGTGAGATTCAAGTTGCTGCATCCAGCTACCTTAAGAATATTATTTTTTTACCTGGAGGATCAAAATCATTTTTTTTTGATGCAGAACATGCTTGAGAGGAAATACAAAAGTTTATCCAACAAAAAGTGAGCTATCAAACAGAAGGGGACTCATTCTTCTTCTTCTGATAATAAAGCTCATAGAGAGACTTTGCAATTGAAACCTTTTCCAATGTTCCAAAAAAAATCCTTGAGACAGAGAAAAGCACAGAAGTTGTCTAGAAGAACCAGGAGAACTTTGGAAATGATCCAGAGACTGGAGATGGGAGATGGAGATCAACAGGAAGGAAACCAGCAGTTCTAAAATTAATGAATAACTGTGGGATTACAAAACATCAATCACATTTTTGAAACATGGCTGAAAGGAAAACTGGAAATATTGGACTTTTTTACTTTGTTAAACTTGTAGGGGACTCCAAAGCATATACCATACTTCACATAATTAATGTTTGGAAGATCATTAAGGCGAGAAAACGGAAAGAAATAGGTAACTAAGTAAAATAACTTTTGTTCTTAACAGTATTTTTTTTTTTTTTATAAAACATGACATATATTAAATGTTCTACAGTAAAGCATTTTCAGTTATTTTTGTGTGTTATAGGAATACTAAAGCAAATAGATGCCCAAGTTTATCTTCTTTCTTCTTGTCTAGGTTTAAGAAATGTAGGCATTACAAAGTAAAAAGAGAAGAAAACATGGACAAAAGCATGCCAAAAAAAAAGTTATGTCTTACCATAACGTTCCATCTATATTGTTGATCCTCGTTCAGTCATTATGCATGGGCATCAGTTCCAAGCTCAGAACCGAGCCAGTCATTTTCCAAGCTTGCGTCAGCTTCAAACCCTTGAGCTAAACTCTTACCCACAATCCCCCTCTCCCTGTTACCTCAGATTGAGTTTGCAAGTCAAAGAAGGTAGAGCCTACCTCTGGTCAAATAACCTAAGAGAACCGAATAGTGAGATCCACAAGAAACCACAGGAGGGGGAATGAGGGAGGGGTCGTAATGACTGAACAAGGATCAACAATATTGATGGAACCTTATGGTAAGACATAACTTCTTTATCGGATATTGTTAATCAGCGTTCATTCCTTATGCATGGGACAGAGTCCCCAGCTACCTCTATTCCTGGGAGGCTCTCATGGAAGGACATTCCTGAGCACCATAGAACCGAAAGATGCTCTTCCCCTGGAGGCCAAATCTAATTTGTAATGATTGATGAAGGTATGAGGCATAGCCCAAGTTGCAGCTGCACAGATGTCATGTAAAGAAGCTCTGGCATGGAAGGCAGCAGAAGTTGCCACCAACCTTGTTGAATGAGCTTTCATGGTAGTAGGCAATGAGATATTACATTATGTATAAATAAAGGTCACACAGTCCTTCAACCATCTAGCTAATGCAACAGCAGATCCTAATCTAGGTCCAGAAAAGGCCAAAAATAACTGGTCAGATTTACGAAAAGGATTAGTCCTGTTTAAGTAAAAATGGATAGACTTGTCTGTGTATATCTAGGGTATGTAGGCAATACTCTCCTCTGTTTGAATGATTGGGAAAGAAAACTAGCAATTCAATGGGCTTGATTAATGGACATTTCAGAGATCACTTTGGGCAGAAATAACGAATTAGTTCTCAGAGACACTATTTCTATGAAAAATCAAGTATGGACTCTTGATACATAAAGCTTGAAGTTCAGAAATATGTCTGGCAGAAGTAATAGTGACCAAAAACAAGGTTTTCCATGACAAATACTTGAGGTCACAAGAAGAGGCTGGTTCGAAAGGTGACATTGTCAGAGCTTGTCGAACTAATGATAAATCCCATGGTTGAATAGGTTCTCTAAAAGGTGGCTTCAGATGATTCACACGTTTTATGAAGGTCTTGCACAATTTATGGGACATAAGAGAGGAATCTTGGACACCCTCATGAAAATTAGAAATTGCAACCAAATGAACTCTAATGGTAGAGGCCGATAGATCCGATTGAAATAGGTCGGCCAGATAGACTAGTATTATCAACACTGTTGCTGAAAAGTAGTGTACTTGTTTATCTTTCAGCCAACAGGTAAATCATTTCCACTTGCTCAGATAAGTAATTCTAGTGGAAGACTTATGAGAAGCAATGAGAATATCACGTACTGGTAAAGAAAGATCATTCTGCCTGGCAATCAAGGGAATTGGAGTAGCCAAGCCATGAGCTTATGCCTGTTCAAGTTGGGATGAATCAATCAGGTTCTGTGGGTGTGAGATCAACTCCGGGGTTGGATGGAGAATCCATGGTCGATCTAGTAGGTGAGGCCAAAGGAAGGGGAACCAAATCTGTCGAGGCCAATACGGTGCTATGAGGATAACCTTACTCTTCAACCGACGGGCTTCCCTGGGTGACTGTCCCGGAGGGGGAATCAGGGCGAAGTAGTTGCTGCATTTGTAGTTGGTCAGGGATGCAAAGAGGTCGCAGCAAAGATGGCCCCAGTGGTGGAAGATCTCCGCCGCTATCAAGGGATTCAGGGACCACTCGTGAAGTTGAAGAATGCACCTGCTGAGTCTGTCTGCTATCACGGTGGAACTCCCGGGAATGTGTGTTGCTAGAAGAAAATGGTTGGTAGCCATCGCCCATTGCTATATCCTCATGGCCTCTCGACAAAGGGGGTAAGATTTGGTTCCACCTTGCTTGTTGATGTACCAGACCACAGCCATGCTGTCTGATTGAATAGCAATTGTCCCAGATGGCAGCAAGGGGATGGAATGCTTGCAATGCCAGAAGCACCGCCCTCAGCTCTAGAACATTTATATGCAGATGGGCCTCCAGTTCGGACCAAGTGCCTTGGACTGTCTGTCCCTGACATAGCCCCACCCCATCAGGGAGGCATGTGTAATCACTGTGGCCTTGGGTTGCTGGGGGGAGAAGGGGTGAGACCATTGTGAGAGATTGTGTGTCATCCACCAATTTAAATCCTGTTTGCACCTGTGGGTTACTTGAATCATGGCTGAAAGAGGATGCTGAAAAGGATACCATTGGGTGAGAAGTAGCCATTGTAAAAGCCTCATGTGAAACCTGACCAGGAGAACAATGGTGATGGAAGCTGCCATGGAACCCAAAAGCTGTAGAACCGAGTGAGCCCTGGATTTTTCCCTTGAAAAGATTGGAATTAGTTGTTGCTTTATCCTTAGAATTCTGTGCTCTGGAATAGCAGCTCTGCAGTTTTTTGTGTCCAAGATAACCCCTATGAATTCTGTCGACTGAGATGGGGTGAGATTGGATTTTTGCCAGTTTATGGTTATGCCTAGCCTTTGAGCAGCGAGGACAGAGTATGCCAGGGCTTTTTCCAGTAGATGTCTGGTGGGGGTGGAAATGAGCCAGTCGTCTAGGTATGGAAACACCTGGAATCCTTGAAGTCGCAGGTGAGCTGTGACAACTGCCATGCACTTTGTGAACACACTGGAGGCTGTAGAGAGTCCGAAGGGCAGTATTCTGAACTGGTAGTGACTGGCTCCCGCACGTAAGCGCAGAAATCTTCTTGATGGCCTTTCCACCTTTATGTGGTAGTATGTATCTTGAAGATCTATAGAGCACATCCAATCGTCTTTTTCCAAAAGCGGGAGGATAGACTGTATTGTGACCACCCGGAATTTTTGTACTCTCACAAACTTGTTCAATACACTGAGATCCAAAACTGGTCTCCAGTCCCCTGTTTTCTTTGGCACAAAAAATAGTCTTGAGTATAATCCGGATCCTATCTGGTCTGGAGGGACTATTTGGATGACTCTCTTTCTTAGCAGCTTTTCTATTTCTAATGCTGTTTCTTCCCTTTGACTGGGTGGAATGTCGGGAATATTTTTTGAAGGGATGGGACAAAGATCAAAGGGGATATGATAACCTCTGGTTATAATCCTTTGTACCCAAGAATCGGTGGTGATGGTTAGCCAGGCAGAAGGGTACAAGGAGAAACGTCCCCCAACCACCTCCAGAGGTAAGGAGTTGGGCCGCTCTTCAGGAGCGCTGGTAGGATTGACCAGGGAAAGAATCCCTGGAACCCTGGTTACGCGGACCCCCCTCTGCCCCAAAAGGAGCGTTTTCCCTGCGAGTTCCCTCCTGTGTGTCATGGAAAGGACCCTGAGATTTCTTGAACCATATTTTCCCACTCTTTTGGTTTCTTGAGAAAGCACGTTGAGAGGAAGAATTACGGACACCTACGGCAGAAAGGATCTTACTGTCCTGTTCACATCTGGCCAGTGTGCTTTTAACTTTGGGCCCAAACAACGAGGAGGCCTCAATGGGGGCATTAAGAAAAGAAGACTTAAAGGGTTATGCGAAGTTGCACAAGCGCATCCAGCCGTGTTGTCTCAAGACCGCAGCTGAACCCGCTGCTCTAGCTGCTCCTTCTGATGCGTGAGATATCAGTTGCATAGAGGAGTTAGATATAGATTCAATGGTGGCCAGCTGAGAGGCCACTTTGAGATGGACCTCATCAGATACGGCACCAGCCAAGGTTTCAGAGAGCTCAGAAACCAGATCCCTTTGAAGCCTGGTAAAATGTGCCATACAATTCAGGGACCTGATAGCAAAGGTCGCTGAAGCAAAGGTGCGCTTCCCTATCCTGTCCAGGGCCCAGGACTCTTTGTTAGGCGGATGGACAGTCTGGCTTTCTTCTTCTGCCAGATCCTTTTTTGTTGCGGCCGCCACCACCAAAGCATCCACAGGAAGACCTTTGGACCAATGGGGATCCAAAGCAGGAGGGGTCAAGATCTTATCTGGCCTCCAGGGAATAACTTTGATGGTATCAGGAGCCTTCCAAGCATGCTGCACAATGAACCAGACTAGTTCATCGGCAGGTGGAGTAAACCAGGAGGTAGGGGGCAGGGTGTGAAAGGCCTGCAGGAACACAGATTCCTCCGAGGTCAGATTAGAGTACTGCCAGTCACCTCTCTGTTTCAGGATTTCGAGGATATCACCAAGGGATACCTCAGAGGGTGCCCAAGGGGATCCTTCCCCCTCATCGAAATCTGTGTCTTCGATGAGGGACTCCTCTGTGGAGTCCATGTGCTTCCTATTACACAAACTTTTCCGGTGGACCTCCTCAGCAGGAGAAGCTGGAGAAGACAGCGGAAAACGGGATTCCTGAGGGAATATGTCCTGCGGCCCTTGTACCCGGTGTCCGCTAGGTGTGACTTGTGAAACCAGTGTACCAGAGGAGGGCAGAGGTATAAACAGTCCGGTATCGCCCGCAGCAGCAAAAGCCTTCTCCATCAGTTAGAAGGCTGGTCCACCCGAAGAGGAGTGCACGTTTAGGACAGGGGTCACCCTTCCCCCAAGTGGCTCAGCCTGCCGACTCGGAGTCCATGGATGGCTGTGGAGCAGCAAACTATGCACATCACAACTGACATCCTGGGTCATAGCAAAACTTTCCTGCTACGAAGGAAACTGCGGTTCCTTAGTGAGATCCATAAAGGGGACCGCAGAAGGGGAAGACTGTGCTATATCCATGGACTTCAAAGGCAATGAAGAAGGAGAATAAGAAGGGGTCTTTGGAGATGGGTGATCACCTCCTAAGGAAGGATAGTTCCTGAGGGGTGCGATACCTCTGGCCAAGAGTACCTGGTCAACAAGATGCAACACGTCATGTTCGGAAAGGCTTCTAGTGGACCTCACGGAGACTGAGGGAGAAACAGGCCTGTCCACAGAAGATGCAGACTCGGTGCCCATCACATCTGTCCGCACTGAGGACAACGGTGCCGAGAGAGACTGGACTATGGGTGTCTGCACCTTAGAAGTCATTGATGCCGAGGTCACGGGCTGCACAGACACAGGGATCGGTGACGAAGTGGTTGTCGGTACCAAAGCTGGAACCAACAAAACTGGAGTCAACAATAAGGGCGTTGGTTCCGAGGAAGATATCGGAGCCGACATAGTCAAAGTCTGTGCCGACTGGACAGTCGGTGCCGATATAGTGGTAATAGTCTGAACTGAGGAGCCCCTCGGTGCCAATATATAGAAGGCTGCAGGAGAAGACGGAGCCGAAATCACTAATGGAGCCAAAAGCCTCGGTGCCGAGGGTCTAGGCACCGAAAGCACAGGGGCTGACTGAGTGAGCTCCGGAGCCGAAACTTTAGCCTTTTTAGGTTTAGGTTGGCAGGAGTCCCCAGCCGGGGACAAAGGCAAAGATTTAGTCTTAGTAGGAACATCCAAGATTTTCTTATGGGCTCTAGGAGGGGTTGAGGCCTCTGATCCAGAAATAGCCTCTGAAATGAGAGATTTTAGAAGTCCCTTCAGTAACAGCTTGTTTTTCCTTTCCAACAAGGTTCTATTAGAAAAGTTCTCACAAATAGTACAGGGTGGGTCAGCAGACAAATGGGAAGCTCCCAAACAAGAAGCACACAAAGAGTGTGCATCAGAAGCAGGCAGTTGGTGTCTACAATCACAACACTGCTTAAACCCCAGACTACCTTTATCTGCCATGACAGCAAATTAATTAACAGAAAAGGTACCAGCAATGGTACAAGAGTACCCGAAGGTATGAGAGGAAAGGGAAAAAGATTAACAATGATGGTAAAGATAGAATACCTTGCGGTAAAAAAGTGGTAAAGAAAAAAGCAGCAAAACCTGAAGAAAATATATACGCTAGATGCGATAGGATAAGAGACAATAAAATATGACCTTTCTGACAGAAAAGTAATCTGTAAAACTATTAAACAACAAATGACCATACTTAGCTCAAGAGAAGTAGCTTGACACGACTGAATGGCAAAGCGGCAAACGAAATCTGAGGTAACAGGAGAGGGGGGTTGTGGGTAAGAGTTTAGCTCGAGAGTTTGAAGCTGACGCGAGCTTGGAAAATGGCTGACTCGGTTCTGAGCTCAGAACAGATATCCATGCGTAATGACTGAACGAGGATTAACAATATCAGACGATAAGTTATAATCTTGGGTTGCTGAGGTAAAGGACGGGTTGTAAACTATACAGATCATAATGCAAGTAGAAATTCTGTTTCTTAATTTTGTACAGCTGAATGGTTGAATTAAGGCCCTTGGCTTGATCTAACAGCAAGCTGTAAGTAGAAGCAAGTAAGTAACAGAATACTGAATGCAAAAAAAGTTTTCTTTTAGCAAATAAATGTTTAAAGTGCAACTTGAGAAGCTTGTAGCTGAATGCAACTGTGTATCTGGTAATTATGTTTCTATAGAGACAAGCTGCTAAGAAAACAATATAAACAAAATACGTTTTTCTTTCAATGGCTAAGAGATTATGTCTTTTTAAGGCATTCAAGTTATTTTCTACATCTGGGAGAGGAATAAAGATAAAACAAAAACAGATAACACATGGTGTAAGTAGAAGCATAGGCTATACCATGAATCTTTGCATGGATAACCTTAATTATAGGTCAGTTAAACCCTGTCAGTGTAGCTATCAATCAGGGACAATTGCTCTTATTAGGATGGATTAAATTTACTGTTTGAAGATGTACATAGTTTTGTGTGTGTGTGTGTGTGTGTGTGTGTGTGTGTATATATATATATATATATATATATATATATATATATATATATATATATATATATATATATATATATATATATCTATATATATATATATATATATACATATATATATATATATACATATATACATACGTTACATTAAGTTAATAGGTTCTGGAGGTGTTCTGAGAGCGTGTTTGTTTTTTGTTTGAGGGTTTTCATTAAAATAGAAATTCTTGTAAGATTTGACATAGGTTTAAAGGTTTAAAATGGATATGGCAAGAAACTACTACATAAAAATATCAGTCTACCAAACAATGTGTGCATGTAGCACAAAATCTGAAACTAGATGTTTAAAAAACACAGGTGAGCATAATAACTTGTTATCATAATGGTAATACTTTCCATATTATATACTACAGGAGACACATTCAGTAAGAAATGAGCATGGAAATTTGATAAAGAAAAGATTTTTGGAATGATTATTCAGTGGAAGATTTCAGACAAAGATGAAGGATAGTACTTATATTAATTGCTAGAGGAGCTCCAATAGTGAAACAAGAGGAAAAATGATAATGCCATATTTGTAGTAGTAAGTGGCTACTGGCAAGGGAGGAAGACTACACTGGCTTGTATTTATATTTCACCTAAAGCTGCTTCAATGGAGATGAAGAAAATTCTAGTGGAAATAATCAACTTTCAGCACATGACTTATAGGTGGGGAATGGAATTTGATTTTCAACAGCAAGTATGTATCTAGGGGCCTAGAAAGGAAAAATATAAAAGGGGGTTGATTTTTGAAGAACTTTATGAAAATATCTGGCATGGAAGATGTGAATTTAGTAGCAGGAGTTGGGAGAAAATTTGCATATTATTCCCGAAGGTAAAAATAACTGGGCTGGGCTAGACAGAAATTATATTTCACAGGAAGACTAGCATTTAATTGAAAGTTTTGATACGCATCCAATGACTACTCCAGATCATGCATCAATAATAACTAAAATAAAAATGCAGGATAATGAAAAAAAAAGAGACACTGGCATTTCCTCACCTATCAATTAACTGAGTGCAATTTAAGAATGGGTAGTGGAAATTATTTGGGAGTTATTAGGGAAGATAGAATTTTTTTCAAAAAATGCAGCTATGGAGATGGGATAAAAATGAAAGTGTAATTTAAAAATAGGATAGAAACAAAAGAAAAAAGACAGTTAAGAAGTAATATGAATTATTAACTAATTATGTTACTAATACTATAGTAATACTAACATTACTAATTAATTATAAACTTTCTTCCTGTACACTAAGAAATACTCTTCACCTTTATAGACTTATCCTTAAAAAACCAGAAGACCATGTCATTACAATTTAAATATATGTATATAGTAACATCTCTTGTAAATTACCTATTACTGTTTGTGTCACCATCATGGTGAGTACTGTATTTTTTATCACCAACAGCATTTAAGATTGGATTGTTGCAACTTTTTATATTGTATTTTACATCTGTCTCAGAGCTTTTCTCCCTGGGTCTCTACTGAAAATGGACATGTATCCAGTTAGACTAGCCCGGTCAACAAATGTAAAATAAAATAAATTATTAAGAGAGTGACACAGGTTAAAGTATTGCACAGTAAGAGAAATATCACAGAACAAGAAGAGATGCAACTGCTAAAGAGAAAATAAGGGACTACCCTGGATAACATGTACAAATTTAGGGTTCCTATTAGAAGAACGAAAGTCCAAAATATCGAACGGCTGTATACGTAAAAATCCTGTTCATCGATGTGTTTTTTGTGAGACTGCAGTACAGTGAAGACTGGGAAATTTGCCCTTTCCTCACTGTAGTGCGATCTCGGAGTTGGTATATATAATTAGCGGGGGTGGGGGGCGCAGTCCCCCAACAAAGGGTTCAAATATAGCATTTTTGCTGTTTACAGTATTCGATTATATGAACTTTTGTTCATGTAATACAAACCTCAAATTCAGAAAGACTGCTGTTAAGCAACTGTTTTTTGATAACTCCAGAGCACAAAAGCTTTTAGCACAATGTCTCAGGCAACAGAAAGTGTAAAGGGTTGTTGCCAAGCTGAGGGAGCTTATAAAAATGAAAATAGAGATCCTGTAGAGGGTATTAAAAATATTTTAGAAATTTTATGAAAATCGGTATAGACCAAAGAAATGGGAAAACCAAGAAATAGTACAAATGGGAATATTTATGGAAGAATTACACATGGCAAAGTTAGAGGTAGATGAGGCTCAATTATTAACAGTAAGGATAAGAGGAGGAGGTAAGCTAAAAATAGTGATGTATAACCAATCTAGAGGAAAGTCTTCAAGAACAGATGGTATTCCTGTGGAAGTCTGGAGCTTCAAGGGAGGGAAGAAAGTGATATGAATCTTTAAGGTTTTGTTTACCAGTATTTTAAAAGGAAAATTATAAAATTCTAGAAGAAAACCGTAGTGGCTGTAATACCTAAATATAGCAAAGACTCATAACATCCAGCTTCATATAGGCCAAATTTGATTCTAAATTATGATTTAAAGTGTTTATGCCTATAATGGCTAAAAGAATGGCAAAGATGTTGCGTTTGTGGAGGGGAGGAAAAACATAAACAGAACAATGATGATCCACATGGAAGCAGAAAGTAAGAACATGCCACTATTGTTGTGGGTCTTGATGCAGAGAAAGCATTCAATAGAGGAAGCTGGGATTTTATGAGTAGGGCAATGGAAGCATTTGCATCTCCTGACACAATAATGTTAATGGCTATATGGGAAATCAGAGGTTAAAGTGTGTGTGTGTGTGTGTGTGTGTGTGTGTGTGTGGGGGGGGGGGGGCCCTCTCTGATATGTTCTGTTTTGAAAAGCGTAACCAGGCAGGGGTGTTCTCTCTCCCTTTTGTTATTTAAATTATATTTAGAACAACTGGCAAAGAAAATACGGAAAGCAGAAATTCAAAGATATAATTGATATGGTAATCAATAAAATTTGGCTTTATTTGCAGATGATATTATTTTGTACTTGATAAAACCAGAAAAGGATATCAGCTGTAGAGCATTCCGAGATGGTTTCAAGACGTTTGGGATGCAAGCTTAATGAAGACAAAACAAAGGCGATAGCTGTAAACTATGAAACCACACACAAACTGGTTCATAAATAACCATATTTATGGGGACATGATAAAAGAAAGGACTTAGGAGTATGGGTTAAAATGGATTATGTTATAGGAACTGAAGATATATGGGAATTGACTAAAGAGAGAATACAAAAACTGAGAAACTGAAAGTTCTGTTTTTTGGATATGAATAGCAGGATACAAGCAGTGAAAATGTTTTTAGCCACTTTAATTTTAGGCACAGATCAGTCATATATTTACCAATCTGGGGAGAAGCTGTGGATAGCAATTTATGAAGAGTTGAAGGATTTTATCTGGGAAGAGAAGACGGCAAGAGTCAAGTAGGATAATGCTAGCTGACGCTTCCAACAGAACAAAGTTTGGGATGACCTGACTTGAAGGGCTATTTCAGACATATACAGTTAAGGCTCCTATACACAGCACAATCCAAAAGATATAATTCGAAACAGAAAGGGATGATAATGATGAAACAGGGAGGAAGCTGAAGAAAAAGAGAGACTGGGATTTTGGATGCAGATCCTTAAGGAGAATAACAACCATACAGAATATTACATTCATAAAGGCAGAAAGTAGTCTAAGAACTAAGCCAACATGGGAATGGAGAAAGGAGATTCAGGATGCCTGCAATAAGGGGTACAGTGAACAGGCAAGAGGGGGCTGGAATTTACTGGAGAAAACTGGCAAAAGAACCAAGTTATTGGGTGCAAATAATTAGAGAGGGAAAGGTAACAGAATGGGAAGAGGCCAAGAAGACATCTGGAAAGTAGGATAGACACTTTGATAGGGAAGGCAGAGTATAAGCAGACCAACAGAAATAGGGGATTCTAAGTAAAAGACCAGCACAGGTAGAGTTTTTAGTTCAATCTAGAACAGAAGATGCTGTTAAAAAGGGATAATTAGTAGAGCATACAAAATATTGCATGATAGCAATAGGAATCAAATCAGAGGAGATTAGAAAGGATGTGGAAGAGATTGGATAAGCAATTCACAAAGAAACAATGGCAGGATACACGTATGGCTCCTAAATATGCAATACAGTCTGGAAAATGTAGGATCTTTACTTTGAAGTGTTTACATAGGTATTTTTATACCTCATGCAGACTCCAAATTTTTTTTCCTCAAGTAGATTGCAAATGTTAGAGGTGTGACAGGAAGGAGGTAACTAGGAACATATTTTTTTGGAGTGTAATGAGTCAGAAACTTTAAAACTTCCCTGCAAACAACGCTGTCAGAAATACTGGGTCAGCAAATTGGTATAAGCAAGAAAATGATTTTTTAAATCAGAATTGCCTAGACAAAGTAATGCATTGCTGAGTTTAATTCTGGTGGCTGCCAAAAAATATATATATATATATAACTAGAAAATGGAAATCAAAGTCTGAACCAGCTGTATCAGAAGTAGTCAACATAGTAACAGAGATAAAACCTGGAAGTGGGATCTTAAGAAACGAGTAGGAACAAATTACGTAGAAAAAATGGGAATTGTGGGAACAAAACATACAGAATAATGTTTTGGAGGAGGAATGGGCTTTAAGGGAAGGCAAAAATTCAATGAACTATTTAATATTCGACTCAATGTCTGTATAGAAAATATGTGATATACAACGTTTGCAGCTCCATTTTAATCTATGATTGCCTATGTCATAAGTGATAATTCCATAAAGACTTTTTTTAAACAAAAAAGTACCCTAAAGGGGCCAAAGTCTGTCATTCACACAGTCAGACTGAGATTTTGAATGTCAGGATGAAACAAGTTATCCACTGTCCTATATGAATAAATCCATGCTAATGAATTCTTTGGTAACTGCCTCTGAATGATTTCATGGGAAGGGAAAATCAATGTCTAAGGCCAAAATGAGTATGACTTTTGACAAGTTGTTTTTGATCTTTTAAAGGACTTGGGAAATTAAAAGAAAGAAAGCAAAACAATATCCAATCCAGGGAATTGAGAATATACATGTTCTCCAGGCCTGCTTGCAAGGTGTTCTGGAATATACACGTTTCAGTTGTTTGGTCAGATATGAAGCAAACGTATCTATCTAGGAAATTACCTACTTGTGGTTTATATGCAGGAAGACTATGGGTGCAACATCGACTCATGAGGGTTTATACTGTGTTGAAAATATAATACGATACAGCCATATTAATGCAAGTAGCCTGCAGGATTAAGCTGTGCTGAACTGCTATGTTCCTGGCAATCATGACTAACTACAAAGTGGGTAAGATGTTGTTTCCCCCTGTCTTAGTAACACAAGACCTGTGAATACTAACAGTGCTCCTGGTGACCAGCACTGATTTAGGGTTTTCCGACCTTTTTTTTTTTTTTTTTTTTTTTACGGTTAATAGGATTGTGTTAAGGATAACAGGTTTGTGCCTGTGTTGTGGTTCCCAAATTCCTTGCACCCTGATTCCTGCAATACAGCCCTCAATCAAAGTTTGAGGCATTTGGGTCCAACTACTGAGAGGGGTTAGAGGGGTGAAAGAGAGACACTCATGCTGTGTAGAACTCAGATGGCCGTCCACATGGGTTCTTTTTTTTATAAAGCTGAGAACAGGAATTGGAAAAGACAGGGGAAGAGCCTAGACTGAGGAAAGTACAGTTTTGTACCTACCATAAATGTAGATGTTCGAGTGCTCATACAGCTGCAGTCATAACAGATGGGTTATCCTGCCGTCAGGCGGGTCCTCGGTTGGCCGAATTCCATAGTCTAGGTCCGGCGTCGGTTGTCATTGCTTCCTCCCTGACGTCAGTGCAACAGGGGTATAAAAGAGGCAGCCGACGCCATTTTCTTCAGTTTTTCTTGCCCCAGATGTCAGGTGCCCCCAGAAGGAAGGCAAACATAATGTTATGCAAAAATACAATGTTGATAAATCAAAAACAGTAGCTGCAAGCAAATACACCATAAAAGAATACCCCAAAAGGTTATATGAAAAGGGTTTGTCATAAGGCCTGTCCTAAGAGGGGTTGGAGGGAGGGAAACCTGGACTGCAGTTGTATGAGCACTCGAACATCTACATTTATGGTAGGTACAAAACTGTACTATGTTCATCGTGCATACAGCTGCAGTCATAACAGATGGGAAGAATCCCAAAGCTAAGTAAGGGTGGAAGGCACTAAGTGGAACTAGGAGGGGCTAGGATGCCCTGCAGGACTGCTGTGGCAAAGCCCGCTCTAGATTTAGAGTATAGTGGGAGGTGATAGTACTTGGAGAGAAAGTGTGCACTGAACTCCAGGTGGCTGCTTCCAAAATATCCTTGGTAGGGACCCCCCTGAGGAAGGCTGCAGAGGTAGCTGTGGCTCTGGTGGAGTGGGATCTGATGCATGCAGGCACAGTTTTTCCATGAAATGAGTAACAAAAGCGTAAGCAGTGGGCTATCCATTTTGAAATTGTCTGTTTGGAAATAGCCTTTCCTTGAGCACCTGCAGCATAGGACACAAAGAGTTGCTCAGATTTCCTGAATGGCTTTGTCCTGTCCAAATAATAACGAAGTTGTCTGTAGCTCCGAAACCCTGCGAGCTGAGGTGATAGCCAGAAGAAAGGCTGTTTTCCATGACAAGTACTGTAACTCTGATGAAGAAGCTGGCTCGAAGGGAGGAAGGGTCAGCTTTTCCAATACGAAGTTGAGGTCCCAAGCAGGGACTGGTAGTTTCCTTGGGGGTTTTATATTATCTGCCCCTCTGAGGAACTGCCTTAAGAGAGGATGACAGAATAAAGGAGGATCTGTGCTGTATTGTGCAGAAATGGCTGAAGCGTGGATCTTGATGGAGGAGAAGGAAAGTCCATTGTTTAACATCTCAGCTAGGTACTGCAAAATTTGAGGTATATTTATTACTCAAGGATTCTGTCCCTTCTTTTGATTCCAGGCACAAAATCGTTTCCATTTTGCGGAGTAGGCTTTTCTAGTAGAAGGTCTTCTGGCCTCCAAGATGACATCCTGCACCTCCTTGGAGAGGAGAAACTGTTGGGAAATCAAAGAATTCTCCATGCAGCTAGATTTAGAGTTTTGAGATGGCTGTGAAGAGTTTTGTAGTTGTGCTGGGACAACAGAAGAGGGACCAGAGGTAGGATCCATGGTGGGGAATGTGTCAGGCTCTTCAGGAGCGGATACCAGTGTTGCCTTGGCCAGTCTGGAGCAATGAGAATCATTTTCGGCCTCTCTGCTCTGGCTTTTAATAGAACCTTGGGCAGCAGAGGAAGAGGCAGGAAGGCATAGACTGTCAATGTTGCCCAATTGAAGGAAAGTGCGTCCACTTTCCAGGCCTGTGGGTGATAGGTCCTTGAACAAATTTTTTTCAACTGGCAGTTTCTGTGGGTAGCAAAGAGATCTATGTCTGGCTGTCCCCATGCCTGAGTTATCTTTGTGAAAACTTGAGGATGCAACTTCCATTCGTCTGGATCTGTTATATTTCTACTTAGGTTGTCTGCCAGTGTGTTTTCCTTCCCTGGCAGGAATTGTGCCTGTAGTTGAATTTGCAATTCCAGTGCTGTGTTCCATAGGGTAATGGCTTGCCTGCACAGGGGGTATGAATGAGTTCCCCCCTGTTTGTTTATGTACCACATCACTGTGGTGTTGTCTGTCCTTATCAATAGCTGGCCTGGATGCAGTAGGTCTTTGAAGGTCATAATAGCCTTTTGCACGGCTAGCATTTCCTTTTGGTTGATGTGAAGCAGCTTCTCTTTTCGTGCCCATTTTCCCTGAATGCACTGATCTGTCATGTGTGCTCCCCAGGCGTAGTCTGAGGCGTCTGTTGTGATGATTTGAGTTGCTTGAGGTACACAGAAAGGTAGACCTGTGCTTCTTTGGCAAGCTTGAGCCCACCACATAAATTCCTTTTGAAGGCATGGAATGAGTGGTATAATTGTTTCCAAGCTGTGGCTGTGTTGAGACCATAAGTTTTTTTAGGTACCATTGAAGTTTCCTCATACGCAGCTTTGCACATGGGATTAGTAGGATGCAAGATGCCATGAATCCCAGAGCCTGCAGGACTTTCCTTGCAGTTAGCCTGGTGTAAGTTGCCATTTTTCTGAAGTATTGAGAAAGTTGCCCTTGCTTGTCTGGCGTGAGGTAGGCCATCTGGGTGGTTGTATCCAAGCTTGCACCCAGGAAAATTATTTGTTGAGAGGGTATTAGTTTTGATTTCATTTTGTTGACCGTGTATCCCAGGAAGGTCAACAGTTTTATTACAAACGCCAGGTGCTGCAGTAGTATGTCCTTGCTGTCCGCTTGGATCAGGCAGTCGTCCAGATATGGGTAGACTTGTATCCCTTGTAGTCTGCAGAAGGTGATTACTGAAGCCAGGCATTTCGTAAAAACTCTGGGCGCAGTAGAAAAGACAAAGGGCAATACAGAGAATTGGTAATGGGTTGAACCTGCAAGAAATCTGAGGTATCTTCTGCAATCTTGTCTGATAGAGACATGCAGGTATGCCTCCTTGAGGTCCAATGTTACCAGCCAAGACTCCTTGCCCAGCATGGGAAGAAGCTGCTCTAATGTGAGCATCTTGAATTTTGGCACCTGTAGATATGTTTAGGATGGATAAGTCTAAGATAGGTCTCCAATCTTTGTCTTTCCTTGGTACCAGGAATAGTCTGGAATAAAACCCTTGACCTTGTTCTTTTGCAGGTACCTCTTGAATTGCTTTCATGTCCATGAGAGCTGAAATTTGTTTTTGTGCCTCTGCCCTTTGATTTTGTGGCAGGTTTGGCATGCCTCTCATTTTTGGAAGGGTGTGAAAGTGGAACCTGTAGCCTCTGTCTATAATGTAAAGAATCCATTTGTCTTTTGTAACAATATGCCAATTTTTTGAGAATAATGTCAGTTTTCCGCCCAAAGGTGCTGCCATTATAGCTTTGCTTGGCAGGTGTAGGAGGAAGTCATTGTGTCTGTTTTCTAAAAGACTGTGATCTATCTTCTCCACCTCTTGGGGTTGATGCTTGCCACTGTCTGGCTCTGAAAGATCCTTGAGGTTGCCCTCTACCCCTTGGATGCCTGTATCTGCCCCTTTGAGGTCTGTCCGTGGCTGGAAAGGACCAATTTTTTGAAGGCCAGTTTCTGCTGAAACGTGGAGGCTGTACCTGCAGGAAATCTTTCACTGTTTGCATTGATTTTGCTTTTTCCTCCATTTTCTTTAGCACCTCCTCTGCTTTAACACCAAACAATACATCTTTTTGAAGAGGTGCATCCAATAATTTAGCTTTGACATGATCTGGCAAGGTTTGCTCTTTGAGCCAAGCATGCCTACGTGTAACAGACCCCGTAACAGCAGCTCTATATGAGGCCTCTAAAGCATCAAAACCACACTGCAAGTTATGTTTACCCACTTGCTCTGCACCATGCAACAAATCATGTAACTCTTTTAAATCTGGTTGTTCTGGTTGTGTCATCTTGTTTTTCAGCTGAGATATCAAAAACTGTTGATACTTTAACATATGGAACTGACAGTTTAATGCCCTCATGGTTAAAGTAGCCGAGGTGTACACCTTTTTCCCCCCACCTTTCTAAAGATCTGGAATCTCTCTCTGAAGGTAATGGGTTTTTAGCAGTAGAGGCCTCAATTCCCTTGGGACCCTGTGAAATAGTTTCTGGGTCAGCAGTATGGCTTTTATATAGGAACTGGTGAGAATCAGGAACCCGGTAATACCTGTCTGGTTTAACAGGAGCTGGAGGCAAAGAATCAGGATTAAGGCTGGCTTCTGTGTACACATCATCCAATATATCTAAAACAGGAGGGATAGCCAGAGGCCTATGCTGGGGGAGCAGAAGAAATTCCCTGAGCCTTTTCTTGGAATCCGAGTAATCTTGGCCTTCCCAGTGAAAGTGTTCCCTCAATGTATGCTGGGTTTCCCCAAAAGAGAAGTCCTCAGGGGGGGAGACCGAGGGAATAGACTCCTCTGCATCAGAGTCTTCGAATGGAGAATAGGCACAATCCTGGTCCTCAGATAGTTCTGAGGTAATAGAAGCTTGATCTGAGGAAGGGTAGTCTTCCTGCAATCTGGGCCTTTTGTCAGAGGGGGGTTGAGAACCCCTGATAAGAGTAATCAAATCCTCAGCCATTTTAAGCATCTGTTTTTTAGGCATGGTGCCTTGAGAGGGTGTCTGAGGAACCTGTTTTTTGGTTTTCATTGCTGTTTTAGATTTAGTGAAGGCTTTAATAGAGAAGGAGGAAGGCCTGAAGACCCCTTGAGAAATGGCAGGCCTGTCTAAATTCTGAGTTTCCCCGCCAGGAGTGGCGTCAGTATCTATAGTAGGAATGGGGGCAGAGGAGTGGGTACTGAAGACACCGGTAATGCATTGTCATCGGTACTCAGGGGCTGCGTAGGCGTCTCGCTGAGTACCGGAGAACCGGTAGTCGGCCTTAGCGTGGTATCAGTAGGTGGAGTGGACCTCGTATGCCGGTCCTTATCTTTGCATTTTTTGCTCAAAACTGTTGCTGGAGTATCCGACGACATAATATAATTAAATTTTTTGCCAAAAAAGTGAAGGGCGAACTTCGCCCGATGCTTAATAGTGCGTTTGTTGAATCTAGCACAAAAACGGCAGGCCGAGACGTCATGGTCTGGGCCTAAGCAAGGTATACAGTAAGAGTGGAAATCCTTATGCGGTATTTGCTTCCCACATGAAATGCAATTATTAACTTTGTCTGACTTCGGTCTGAGGCAAGAAAAGTTTCCCCAACGGGGTACTTAGCTTTCAAGAAGACTTCGGCTGAAATACTTTCGTAAATCTCAGGAGCTGGCCGACTGGCACTTGCAAACTGCTTCTGCTTCGGGCACCATGCGGCAAGAAAGACTGGAGAAAATGGCGTCGGCTGCCTCTTTTATGCCCCTGTTGCACTGACGTCATGGAGGAAGCGACAACAACCGACGCCGGACCTAGACTTTGGAATTCGGCCGACCGAGGACCCGCCTGACAGCAGGATAACCCATCTGTTATGACTGCAGCTGTATGCACGATGAACATCCACTGAAGTTTTATCATATGAAGCCTGGCAAATGGAATCATAAAAATAGAAAGGCCAGGAATCCTAAAACTCTCTTTCAGTGGACCTTTTCTTCTGAGAAAGACTAAGGAAGTAATGTTAAGAAAGCATTTTTCTTGATGAAGAAAAGCTGCCAGACCAAAAGCCCTAATAAATGTTTTAAGTCATACATTACCCGATTCAATGCAGTCCCAACATCTTTCATAAAAAGCAAAAGTAAATTAAGGCACCAAAGTTACACACTGGAAATCAGTCACTGAACTTTATTGCAGAAGACAAACGGTAAGCGCTTTCACAACTTAATGTTGCTTCATCAGACCACGTCACTACAACTGATGCTTGGTTAAATACTAGGACAATTAGTATGACATCACAATTTAAAGAGATATTACTCCACTAACATAAGAACGAACATATATCAATATCCATAAGAAAAATCCGTTTGGTTTTTGCATCTTTCATAAAAAGCCCTAGTTACCTTTTTTAAATATTCTTCCTGACCTTCATATCAAGCACTACTCAAGCAATACGTCTGGTCTTTAAAAGGGCAGACAGAAAGAGAAGTCTATTTTTTATTTGATGTACATCTGCCATGCTGTTTGCAACACTTCCCAAATACTATCAAACTCACCTTGATTTATAAACTTTAAACTTCTTTTAATTCTACAAAATTATATAATATCTTCATGTAAGGGATTATAAGAAAAGAGATGACTAAACACTCAAATACCATGTGATCTATGTCCGAAGACCTCTGACTTCCTGCAAAAAGATGGGCCACTGAACGTACCTATGGGGTACATAAAGAGTCCTAGACTTGGGTGTCAAATGCACTGCTTGGAAACATTCCTGTGAATTCAAAATGGTAAAAAAAATTGCACTAAAAACAGTAAATAATCAAAAACAAAAAAGGCGTAATAAAAGAGCACACCAAAAATTTTAATAAAGAAACCAGCAAGCGCTTTCGTCCATATAAGACTTTTTCCTACTGACATACATTTCTTTACCCCAGCTTTTAAAACACAAAACCATCACATGCATAGTAGAAAATCACATGATTAAAAACATTAGTGCTTTAACATTTTCATTTTTTAAAAAGCAACAGTCTTCTCTATGGTTAAGTCCAGGTGAATGGCAAGCATTTAACTTCACTGCCATAGGTATTCTTGCCTTCCTAGCTCATCTTTAGCATTGAAAAGCCTGTCATATCCCTTTATTTCATCTAATATAAGGAATTTAACTTTACATCTCCCCCTTTTATAATGCTTAGCTAAAGCATTATTTTCCTCACCAATATTCACAACATGTTTATGTTCGTAAATACGTTTATAAAGCTCTCTGGTGGTTCGACCTATATAAAATGCAGAACATTACAAACACTTCACTAAGTACACCACAAATCTAGATTTACATGTATAGCAGCCCTTAATAATAACATTGACATTATTAATTACAATCCTTTCCAGGCCTACATACAAATAATCACAAAAATTGCAATTAAAACATTTAAATATCCCCATTTTGTTGCTATTAACTGGATTAGGGGTTCTTAATTTAGCTTGGAAAAAATTCTTAAAGCTTTTCCCCCTTTTATGAACAAAATGAGGGGAATTTCCCAGTAAATATTTTAGATATGCGTTGCTATCAAAAAGTTTACATTTATTACAAAAAATATTTTTAATAGCCACCGCATCTACACTATTACTAATCAACATAGAAGTTCTAAAATCTTTAACATTTTTTAAAACACTCTTGTGAGTTACAGCAGTACCCCTTACTGGGTGTTTAGGGGGCAGATGCCAAAGGCTGGGTCAACCATACTACTACAGTAGATGCCTGTGAAAGTACTAACATGGGCCTTATCTGTGAGATGGCAGTTTCTAGGATTAGTCAACAGAAAAGCTTCAAGTGGATTTTTTGTTTTCCTATTCTTCCACAGAACACTTTCTCATGTTAAACGGCTTCTTTTGTCTTTTTTTTAACCATATCTTAAATACCAGGCTCATACTTCTTGTCGGGCTTATTCCCTTTTTTACGACGAGTCTCTTCGGTTTCACCTTTCTTGTGATTTTTCTCCCAATGAAATAGTAATTTGTCTTTTGTTACATCACTAACTTTACAGCAATACTCACATGACTGAGATGTGATTACGACCAATGCAAAGCAAGCATCATGAATGGAAACCTTTAGATGTAATCTGTCTGTCACAAGGACACTTAACTGATTTACAGGGAAGACATTTCCATGCGAAAAAAACATTCTCATACTAGGTAAGTCAACCAAACCTTGCAGGATGGAATGGAACCAAAATGATAAAATACAGTTATAAAACAGGCCTGAAACAACAATCTAATCCTGAAACAGAAAAAGCACTTCAGTGATCAACAGTTCCAAGTGGTGAGAACAGCCAAATGTAGAGCACATCAATATTACTTAGACAGTCACTGGTGCTGCAGACACAA
Organism: Protopterus annectens; assembly: GCF_019279795.1. Taxonomy (NCBI): domain Eukaryota; kingdom Metazoa; phylum Chordata; order Ceratodontiformes; family Protopteridae; genus Protopterus; species Protopterus annectens. The sequence continues at coordinate 899,041,450 of NC_056743.1, forward strand.
AACCATTGTTGGTCTACTCACAGGACGAGATAGAATTACAAAACATCTCAGGTTTGGATAACCACAGCTTTGATGGTATGTAAACCAGTACACATTATGTTTTACTACTCAATAACCATCCCTGAACAAAAACCTGCTGCTACAGTAATCATTCCTGAGATAAGATTATGGGGAGAGAGTGACTGTAGAAATTAACAACAAAGCCAGGACTGAGAAAGCAAACCCCACAACTAAAAAATGTTAAGACTGTAGCCTTGAAATAATTAGCCCAAGCTGAAATAACTATTTTACCACACTGCAGAACTCTTGAAAGACCACAGCTGTTATATTGTGCATAATTCACTGTTACACACAAAAGGTAATTAAACTAACAGAGAGGAACCTGAGAAAGAATGCCAGTGTAATGTATGGGGTTAGGAGTAACAGCACAGACTGGAGAAACTGAACCTTTTCTCAAAGAAAATGGCAGATGCGACACAGGTACATAAAGTAATGACAGGGCAAAGTGACAGAAAACCTTCAAAAAACAGAGAGAAGAAAGCTTATCTTTCAATCTTGAAAGCAAAAACTTCAATCTGGACATTAGGAAGCACTTTTTCTTGAAATCAAGTTGCTCTACCAACAGCTACTACAGCGAATGCTGACAAAAAAAGAAACAACTTTCATCAAACCTTTGAAGTAAGTTTTCTTTTGTAAGGGGCATGTCCTCTGCACCCTCATGTGAGGGGGAGGAGACACCACCAAATGTAAACAGAGTACTCCAAATTCACACAACAGAGAAGAAAAACAACTTCACTGTTGACAAAAGTTATTTCAGCAATAATTACTTTATCTACTAACATTCAAAATAATGGTTGTTCACCTTTCTTAATCCTCTTTCTCAACCAGTGCTGTATACTTGTGAGTTATAAAAAGGGGCTACTGGACTTTCATACACCTTCCAAGGATGCTGTGGACATGTGAGGCTAAGAGGAAGGCATGAGTGAGCAATTATAGGGTGTCAGGTTCAGGAAAAAAGGCAGATCAAACAGGTAACCTTGTCACATACTGTCATTAAATACGAAGCACATGGTCCTCCTGCAACGGGATCTAACCAGTCAAAGATGTTTTCTGACTTTATAAACAGTAATGAAAATTTTAGCTTTCTCAAACTGTATGCACTGTCATATGATACAATCATTTTTTCCACCCCAAAAGCTAACATTTCATTTAGCCGCTACTGGTTTCCTGTTATCACCCAACTCTGCTCACTCACCTTTTGGCTGTCGTTGTTGATGATAAATGTGCAGTGCACCCCCTTTATCCACTCTTGTAACAACCTGATAATCTGAGCTGTTAAAGCGGTTAACTTTGATCACGCTGGTTTTCTGCTGCATGTTTGTATTATCAGAATTGGTGGCATACAGATAATTTTCAAACACAGTCAGGCCATAGAGATGTTCAATCTGCAACATTTACAAAGGGAAAGAAAACATTTGATGCTGAAACAATACAAGAAAAATACAAACAGTGAAAAATACATTTCTGCCTCTAGATGTTATTGTTAAATCCAGTATATGAATAACGTGCCTACTTTCAGCATCTGTTATGCATTAAGACTAGCTGAATCAGAGAACTGGAGTGCAGGATGCTAGTCAAATCTGAAAAAGAAAACTTGTCTGGACTCTTGAAATTATTTCCCTTTAGTGACGGAAAGTAGAGTCTGCTTACTGGAAGACAACAAGGTACACTTCTGTAAGTAATTAAGTAGTCAGTGCCACAACAAATACTAAGTAAACATACTTCTCCATTTTCCCCCAATTAGAAACAGAACTCCTAGATGAGGAAATGGTTTCATAAGCAGACATGCCTTGTTTACAACAGGAATCAATTTTTACAACTAGGCACACTGAATCTGTGTTCATATCAACCTGATACACACACGCACACACACACACACACATATATTCACTTTATATCCTCGAATTATTGAAATATCGAAATTCAGTACTTAAAGGCTACAAAGTCAAAACCTAAAAACAACGAAAACTCATAAGTGTGAAATTCAAAATATCGCACACCGGAAATTTTGAATTAGCGCTTCAACTATAGGTTGTATTATCAGAATTGGTGGCATACAGATAATTTTCAAACACAGTCAGGCCATAGAGATGTTCAATCTGCAACATTTACAAAGGGAAAGAAAACATTTGATACTGAAACAATACAAGAAAAATCCAAGCTGGATCTATCTATACACTCAGGCCTTAAATGAATTTGAGGTTTCAATCACTGTGTGCTGTATTAAAATTCACCTTTCAATTTATGTCTCCCAAATTTCATACTTTTAAGTTTTGATATATTTATCAGCATATTACTCTCCTGTGCCGAAATGGTCAATTTACTCAAGTTCTACTCCACACACACACACACACACACACACACACACACACACACACACACAAGCTCTTTACTACATAAAAACCGGGGGGGGGGGGCAAGCTCCCCTGTGCCCCCACACCCCCTACTTTAATATTCTAACTCTGAGGTCGCACTACATACAAACACACACAAAACACCACCACACAAGCTACATTCTCCTCGCACACACACATCACAGAAACAAAACACACTAACACACACCACAGCCCCTACCCAAAACCCTTAACAAATAAACATTTACCTGAATCCACAACCACAGCGAAACACCGGAAGCACTAATTCAAAATCTCTGGTGTGTGAGGTTTTGAATTTTGCGCTTCTGAGGTTTCGTTGTTTTCAGGATTCCACTTTATGGGCTCGAAATACTGAATTTCGATATTTCAGTACTTCGAGCTTCTAAAGTGAATATATATATATATATATATATATATATATATATATATATATGTATGTATATATATTTCAAACACTGGCATTAATGCTTTTCTGGCCTGCTAATATACCAGAACAGTTGTTCCTATAAGTGCCCAGGCTGTTCTTAAAAAATGTCTGAACTAGTGCTTGCTTTTATGTAATTTGGTAGTCTATGGCATGTAACAGCTGGTCTCTCACAGAACCAATTAGTACACTTCTCATTTCTATATAATCTTTTACATAGGCTGCCTGATTCATAGGTTCATAGGTTTATACTAGGCTATCTGCCCTAGGGCATTTATAAGCCTAGCCCAAAGTTATGTGGCTTTCACCACCCCTTAAGTTTGAAAGGTACTATGCCCATTAGTTTACCGTGCCTCTGTCCAGCAGTGACACTGAGGTGATCCCCGGGGCAAACCTGCGATCTCCCATCCATTGATCAAGATTTCTCTTGAACAGGGCCAGCGAGGTGCTCTGCCTCGCATGTACCGGGATTTTGTTCCACAGCATAGGGAGTCTCTGGGTGATCCCTCCAGCACGTCCTATTTATAACTGTGTTAAGGTTTAAGTCTCTTCCTCTTGTATTTCTTATGGATTTAGATTTTTTGAGGTGGAGCATGTCCATCAATTCCGGGTTAGACATGGCCTTGTACGTTAGGCACAGGTCACCTCTGAGCAGACGGTATGCGACTGAATAGAACTGGAGTTCCTTCAGTCGGGCAGCATAAGACATATTTTTGAGACCCTTTATCCTTTTGGTGAGGAACTTTTGGGGCCTTTCCAATTGCTGCAGGTGTCGGGTAAGATACATTCCGAATGGGGCATTGTACTCAATCATTGGTCTGATGAGTGATGAGTACAGGGGAACAATGACCTCCCTTGATCTAGATGTGAATCCCTTCATGATCAGGTGGGCAATGTAGAAGGTTTTCCTAACTACCTTGGCAATGTGGGTGTCAAATGAAAGGTTACTGTCAACCTGGGTCCCCAGATCCCTGATAACCTCTTCTGTGCTTAGTGGATTGCCACCTATATGGTAGCTATGGGTAACCTTGTTTTTCCCGAAGGGTATGACTATGCATTTTTTGGCGTTTAACTTTAGGCCATGGCTTTGGCACCAGTTATCCGTTTCTATGAGACCCTTCTGGGGGATATCTGTGTCTGATGTGTTTTCAACTATGGTGCCCAATTTGCAGTCATCTGCAAACTTTGTCAGCCATAATCCTCCTGTATTTGCCTGTACTTCTGAAAAGTAGATGCCGAACAAGAGGGGGCCCAGGACTGAGCCTTGTAGGACACCACTTGTGACCGGCTTGGAGTCTGACATGGCGCCAGCCACTCTGACCCTGTGGGTTCTGTCACTTAGCCAGTTTGCAACCCATCTTGTGACGTATGGGTTTACATTTAAGTTATTGAGTTTTTCCATGATGCCCGAGTGGGGTATTGTGTCGAAAGCTTTTGCAAGGTCAAGGTAAGCTGTGTGGACTGCCTTGCCCTCATCAATGGCCTTGGTGACTGTTTCAAAAAAATCAACCAAGTTTAAAAGGCATGATCTGCCCTTGACAAAGCCAAACTGGGTTGGATCCAATGTCTGTAAGTCCCCTATGTCTTTATTTATGAGTTCCATTATGATCCTCTCCATAGCTTTGCAGACTAGGCTTGTCAAGCTGATGGGGCGGTAATTTCCAGGGTCAGTGGAGGCACCTCCTTTGTGAAGTGGGACCACAGTTGCCGTACGCCACTTCTTGGGTACGTATCCTGAGGTGAGGCTAAGATTAAACAGCTGCCCTAACAGCGGGTTTAGTTCCTCATTGAGTTCATGGAGCACACAACCGGGGACACCATCTGGTCCCATAGATGCTGTGATTTTTGCCTTGGAGAGAGCAGTTTTCACCTGAGCATTTGAGATGTGTGGGAGGCTACAATCCGCTGGGATAGATATCTCTCCTTTTGGGGGGGAGGGGGGGGAGAAATTAGCACTGAACCTGTCAGCCAGTATGTTGGCAATGTCTGTTGGTTCAGTGATTTTTACATCATTTTGAACTAATTCTGAGCATATCTGGGAGTTTCCTCCCAGGTTTCTAACATAGCTAAAAAAGGCCTTATGATTGTCTTTTGAGTCCTTAGCGACTTTTCTTTCAAAATTTGCCTTGGATGATTTTATGAGCGATCGTAGTTTTTTACTTATAGTGATCAAGGGTGTCTTCCCTTTTAAGGATTTTGCTCTATCTTGTAGTAGCTTTCTCCTTTTATTGTAGAGCTTGTTAATGGCTGGGGTCCACCAGACTGGGTGCTTGCCTTTGGTGCAAAGAGTCTTTGTTTTGTTTGGGATTGCCTGATCCATGCAGTCCTGGAGGTGCTGATAGAAGGCATTTGTAAGTGATTCAGCTGTTTGGGTAATGGTTTCCGCTGGCTCGGGGGCCTTGAAGGAAACCACACCAGTCTTAAGAAGTGTGAAGTTGGCTTTTGAGAAATTTTTCACTGTGGTCTTTTTTATCTGGGGTGGGGGCGGGATGTGGACTTCCAGTGAGATTAGTTTATGATCTGATCTCACCAATGAGGGGTACACCTCTGGTGCTGAACATTGTGTCCCCATGTTCGTGATGATGAGATCTAGTATGTTTTCTCCTCTTGTGGGGATGGTGACTAGTTGTTCCATGGCATCTGAGTTTATGAACTCTAGGAACCTTTGGGCTAGAGTGTTGGGGCTTGAGTAATGATCCCAGTCTATATTTGGGTAGTTGAAATCACCTAATATGATTTCTCCTCTGAGGAGAAATCATATTAGGTGAAATATATATCACCTGATGATTCGCTACTACTTTTTGATAACCCCAAACATTCCCAGAGGTCTCTAAATGCCCTATATACCTGAATAAGGTCTCCTCTTAAATATCTACATGAGACCTTGTACAACCTCAGACATTTTAGTCATTCATAACTTAAATTTTCACATCCATGGATGCCCTTGGTACATTTCTGCTGTACTCTTTCCGGTTTGCTTGTTTTCGTATAAGGTTTCCATGTTATCATTCCACATACAAATTTGGGTCTAATGTAAATAACAAATAATGACTTCATCACTTCTGATTTCTTAGACTTTACAAATCTTTTTATATAACCTATAGTTCTATAACTACCATTAACCAGCTGGCTGATATGATTAGAAAAATACAAGCTGGATCTATCTATACTCCCAGGCCTTAAATTAATTTGAGGTTTCAATCACTGTGTGCTGTATTAAAATTCACCTTTCAATTTATGTCTCCCAAATTTCATATTTTTAATTTTTGATATATTTATCAGCATATTACTCTCCTGTGCCCAAATGGTCAATTTACTCAAGTTCTCTTGCAGGCATGCCCTATGTAATCAGTTTACCCGATTTCAAGTCTTCCGCATACAGACTGCAGAACACATCAAATGAAAGAGATAGATTTGAAAGATAGAATCTAAACAAGTATGGGCCTAGGACACAGCCCCCCCTGACTGTAACCTAGCACTTCACCTGTCCATTTTCTATACGATGCCTGCCATATCCTATGCATAAGCCATGCAGCTATCCATCTTATCAGGAGTACATCAATACCTCGCTTTTCTAATTTATTGATTTTGTGTAGGACCCTCTCAAATGCTGAAATTAAATATAAATTATATCACAGTACAATTTTTCATTCATAGCCATTATTACATTGTTATAGAACATCATGTTACAGGTGGTAATACAACTATTTTCAACATATGCATTCTGATACATGCTTTCAAGTCCCAACCTTTCAGATTCTGACAAAATCTTAGCCAATATTACCTTCTCCATTACTTTCCACAACCTGAAAATAGATTCCAAGATCTATATGACTCTGTGTTTGTCCTATTACCCTTTCCCTTAAAGACATGTTTGAGTGCATGCTTCCAATTTTGAGGAAACTCCCCATATTTATATGGCTTAGTAAATAACGGATACAATGGTATTGTAAGTTCCTCCTGAAGTGTTCTCAGGGCATTACTAATTCCGTCTCCTCTCTGTGCTTTGTTTGAATCCAGTCTGTACACATTTTCAATGTAATCTGTATACAATCTGTAATCTGGATCCCAGTAGGACAGCGTATCACCCCTTTGTTCAGCCAAACTGTTTTGCATAAAATTTTGTAAATACATCTATAATCTGCTGTGCCTGAGAACAAATTTCAGAATCTACTCACAGCCTATCAGTTTGTATGTCTTTACTTCTTCCACATCTTTTGTATCTATAAAATGGTTTCCTATTATGCTCAATATCTTTGCATACATTTTCTTCAAAATGTTTTTGATCTTGTCTCACACTATGTTTTAACTGATTGTACAGCTTGTTTATTTCAGTTTTCAAAGTTGTAGTTCAACCTCTTTTCATTTCTTACATATCCTCCTGATGTTGTGTGACTAGATCCTGATGTTAAACTTTTTTTTTTGCTCTCAATTTCTCTTTCAAAGCTTTGCACATTCCATTAGTTTTTCCACTGAATACCTCACTCGGATTAGTTTTACTTAGTAACTACTCTGCTTCCACATAATCAGTTATTAATCTTCTGTGCATCGGTTTCACAGAATTATTTAGCAACTAGTCAACCTTCATATCCAAATGATCATTGCACATCATTGGTGGTAAAACCTGACATGAGTAACAGTAACTTCTTTAGAACACAAACAATGTCCCTGGTAGTATTTATTTTTAACAATCTGTTGCAATTGCTGTTCCTAAACATATGTTGTGAATAATTTCCTTACGAATGTTGTTGAATCAATATTACTGCAGTCTATTTCTGGTAAACTTAAGTCCCCAGCTAATATTATTCTCGCTTGTGTTTCATGCAAGAAATGTATACATTCTTCTAGGTCATCAGCACTTTACTATGGTGGGCTATACACTCCAAACAAATGTTATATGTTCCAGGGTTGTCTTTACCATCACATTTACAAAATTTGCAGTATTGGTGTTATTATTGAACATGCAATAATCACAGGTCTCATAACTATCTTTAATGCCTAACATAACGCCTCCACCTGATTTTTTGTTAGAATGCCTGTTACAGTAAGAACACTTATACCCTGACAAAACTGGTTTCCAGTCATTTTTCTTTAAACATGTTAAACAATAACCTCAATCTTGTGGGACTGTGGCAAATTCTCCAATAAAATACTTTATTATTAATGCTCTTAGTATTAACAACCATCAGAGATGCAGCAAATGTTGCTATCTGTGAGTTGTTAAATTTTCAACCTGGTAAAAATCCTGCATTGTGTTGTCAAATATTGCAAAATATCTACTGCAAAGATTCTCTTCAATGATCCTGACAGGTGCATGCCATCCTGTCTGAACAAGTGTTCCCAAAACTAGGCTTGAATGCCCTACACATTTCTACTTTCTTACGACAGGACATTCTTTTCATGGAGGTATTTACCCAAGAAATCTTTTCATTCACGGTGACATAACTCTCCTTTCTATATGTGATTTGTGAAAAATACATCCCAACACCTGTACAAGCTATGTTACCTAACAGGGCTGTAAGTTCCCTATCAGCAGTCAAAGTCCTTGCAGAGGACATCATTTGTACCAATGTGAATAAATACAGATCCATACTTTCTTACATTAAGCCTTTCTAATGCCTGTCTCACATCCTATACTTTTGCTTGTGGCATGCATAACACGGATTCAGTGTTAATCATCTTCTCTTCAAATGTTAAGTATCAGAAGGATCAGTTCCTCTAATAATTGAATCTCTAATTACAAGAATATCTTTTCTGACAAGATCTGAAGAACCTTCAGCTTCTAAATGAGTAATATCTGCTCTAGCAATTGTTACAAAGGAATGATCTTCATCGCCATTAGTCTGATTAATCCCACTGCTTTCATTGCTTGTTACAACTGAAAACAGACAATTGTCAACCAGCTGGCTTTGTGTATCCACAGCTTGAGCCATGTTTGTCAGCTTGTCTTTATCCACTTTTTTTTCTTACAGCAAAGTTCTTCAATCCTTCCACATTCAGTTTAGAATTCTCCCTTTTCATTTGCCCCTTGCCTCTCTTTTTTCTACCTTCTGTTTTGGAAAAAAGATGCCTTCTTATCTAGACCAAAGGTTTTTTGATAGAAAAATGTTATCATTCCCTGCAATCAGTGAGTTACATAACAAAGCAGTATTCTTTTTAGCATGTACTTTATTTGCTCTAGACATTTATCAGTTCCTTTTTATTTGTTGTGAACTTCTCCTGATCTTTATTTCCTTCTATATGTTCTGAATTCTCAGACTACTGAATACTACTTGTACCCAGAATTCCAAAGTTATTAGTGGCATTATGTTGTTTCATAGGGGTTCAGTGATCTTTACAGACAACAGACACGTCCTTTCCTAAATGTGTTCTATTTCCTCTTTGCCTAACATTCATCTCAACAGTCCAGTCATTAATATACGTAACAGTTCTCCAAGCCATGCCAATTGCACAAGCGCAGTCATTATCAGTAAGTCTAGATTTACTTCTAATAATGGGAAGCAGATCATCTAACTTTTGACATGAGGAACATCTATCGCCAGTGTTATCAGGTCCTTTAAATATGCAATGTATTTACTACACTGTGCAAGATATTTGTGCTTTAGCAAATCCTTAATGACAAGTAATATTCAACTTGTTGAAAATGCATTTTTCCAAGAGCTTCAGAAATTATTCCAAAAATGTGCTTCTATACTGCACTGCCATCTACCTGCAGAAGACAGGGTTTTGATAACCAAAATGACAAACTTTACAATGTTTGACACTTAACAGCTACTGATGCCAATGGTAATGCTGTATGGGAAGAATACAGAGGATTATGATCAGATCAACAAGAAATTCATCTCAACAGCGTAACCTGAGAGGTGAATCTTGGCATCCATGTCGAGAACACAAACAGGATATGACTGGTGACACAATTATTCTTTGTAGTGTATAGAGCTTTATCTGCCCCATGTACTACTAGTTATGGGTTGAGGATCGCAAACTGTTTTGTCGGCTTTCAAAACTGTAAAATACTTAGCAGACACAGCCAGAAAGGCAGTGTCATGTTGTACGTCATCTTTACACTTACCATTCATTGTCATTCAACTGCACAGATTTTCACAGAACTTCCAGACTACTACTCCACATTTTTGATTTGCTCTTCATAAATTCTGTTTTTTGGACAAACCACCGAGGACTAAAGTCACTAAATAATGACATACATTGGAGTTTGAATGTGTATCCTTCAGAAAATGCATGCTAACCCATTCTGTTATTCTATCAGCTTTCTAAGTTCATTAGATGAACTTAGGGACATGTTACCACTACTGACAGCAGGCAGAAGCAAATCTTATTTCTGCCTCTGTCACTTGCTGGTGAGTACTGGTGGGTATTATTGCCTCAGGCTACAGCCGACCATAACAACTTTAGCAGGAGGTGCTTTTCATTTGTTGCAGTCAGGTCTCAACGCCACTTTAGCACTTAACTTGTCTTTTTCCAACTATCAGAACATAATCACCACACTCCATGCAATACACAACTGTTTGCGCCAAGCTGCTATTTTTATAAAGTGTTGCTGTTAGTAGGACATGCAACTATTCAGTTTGCTGCAACTAAAAAATTAGAAAGAACTACTTGGAACACTGCTATGACTGTAGAGCTAGACCTACGAGCTTACTAAGGTACATGCAAAAGCTCTGTGCGGTAAATGTGCTCAATGAAGAAGTTGCTACTCTTACGTCACAGCTAAATATAAAGGTGTCCTATATACTCATTAAAAAGAATTAAGGAGAAAAATTACAATTGGGTTTATGAGTATGTTGTATGTGAGTAAAGATTATTATGATGGAACTCGACTGTATGCATTTATGTACTGTATGCACGAATGAATACATACAGTGAAAAAGAAAAATCTCAGAAACAGTTACGTATGTGAAATCATGTCGCTAATCACCAACATCATGAATAAAGCAATTTCCAAAAAAGAACATTTGTGTTCAGAACTTAGCATAAAGTGGTATAAAGGGCAGCTGACCGGCACTTTCTTCAGGTCTTTCCTGCTCTAATACAGAAGTAAGATATCTAGGAAGGCCCAACCCAGTGGAAAAAAGTCTCAGTGAGGTAACATGACAAGGAAGGAAAATAAAATGGGTATTCACTCCAAACACAAGGTAACTGATAATAGAGAGAGGATGAAGGCAGGCAAATTCTACTCTAACAATGAATGTACTCAAACATCTACAATTATGTTACGTTCCTACTTCCAGCTGTAGCATGTCCTTCATACGTCATTGCTGCAGCACTAACTCTTGGGACGTCACACCTTGCAAAGCCTGCCTTGAATCTGGACATGGCTCATATATTGCAGTGCTTGGCAAATGTATGAAGAGATAATCTGTGCCCCCAAAATGGCCAGGGCAGTCACCCACCTAGGAAGGCAGAGGTGGTAACCATGGCCTTGGAAAAATGAGCTCTTACGTTTTCAGGAATTTGCTTCATATGTTGAAGGCAACAGAAGATAACTTAGCTGGCAAACATAGATTGTTGATGGGTCTACCTTCTTTTTCCTTTGCAAAGGCTACAAAAAGTTGGTCTGACTTTCCAATCAATTTTGTTTTGCCAAGATAGAATCTGAGCTGCCTGTTCACATGAAGAAAATTCAAAAATCTATACCCCAAACCAACTGCTTTAAGGAGAGTTCTGCAACTGCTTTAGGGATGAAGGAAGGGTTGGTACATATGGTGACCCTGTCTTTAAGGAAAGCTGGGAAGTTCAGAGATTGAGACTACCATAGTCATCTTTCATAACAACTTGATGGAGGTGAAAGCAGCTGCCTCAAAAGGGTGGCAAAGTTATTCTTTTTGATCCAAAACTTACATTCCCAGGTGGTGCAATCGTTTTTATTCTAGGTCTCAGAAAAAAAGACTCTTTCAGTAAATGCCTTTATATGAAGCAGTAAAAAAGACGGGGTTGCAATAGCAGACTAGCAGATACGGCCAAGGCATGTACTTTGACAGAGGCATAAAACAGGCCTACCTTAAACAGGTCTAACAAGTAAGTGATGACAAAGGACACTTGTGCATAATTTTAGTTCTGTTCACTGTTAAGATACCAATGGGAGAACCTTTTCACATGGCTAAGAAAGATTTTCTAGTGCTGGGTTTAGTAGCCTCCAATAAGATATGCAGAATGTTCTCTGTAAACATAGGACTGAAGGAATGAATGCCAAACCTCCAACGTCAGCCTCAAAGTCTACTTGCTGGGATGTATGACTGATCCCCCCTATTCTTGGATATCAGCTCTACCAGCTAAGCGAGCATGAACAGCTTCTCCTTGGTAGGGCATAGGAGAAAGGAGAACCAATGCAGCCTTACACAAAAGGGTGCGGTTAGAATCACCTTTAACCTCTCACCCTAACCTTTTGCAACATCCTGAAGATCAGCTGAATGGGAGAGGAAACATACAGAAATATACCTGCTTATAAGAAGAAAAAAGCATTTTCCAGGCCTCTTTCTTGGGAGTCCTGGCACTTGAGTTGTCTACTCTCTAAATAAGCAAAAGGATTCATCTCTTGTTATAACCCACTTGTGACAAGTCTAAAAACACCTCCCTCTTATGCACCCATTTGTTGGTTTCTAGTGTGCTCCTTATGTTGTCTGCCAATCTGATGTCACCCCACCCTCCCTGTGCCAACTCTCAAACTTGCATGGTCAGCCTGTACAAGAGATAAGAATGGGGTCCTCCTTGGCTATGCATCACATAACTGTGGTATTTACATGTCCTGATAAGGAGGGATCCTGGTGCCAAATATCCCTGAATTCCATGATGAGCAGGATGACTGCTGTCATTTCCTTTGTGTGTGTGTGTTTTTTTTTTTTTTTACAAAAGGCCTTGTCTCCGATTCCTTGGGATGTACAGTCCTCGGCATGGGCTTCATGAGCAGTGCAAGTTATCTGTAGTAAGAATCTGAGAATCTTGTTCTACTTTTAAGAGCACTTTCTGATTCAGGTGTTGCTTTCTGCTCATCAGGCTCTCTCTTTCCTTATGTAAGGTGCATGGGAATGCTGCACTGGAAGAAGTGGAAATGTTAGCACAACCTGTTTCTGAGATACCACTGAAGTTTCAACAAACATAGTTTGGCCAGTGCTACCATTAATATGCAAGAGGCCCTGTACCTTAGCACTTCATGGCTAACACACTGGTAGAGCTTGACGTCTTTCTGGTGGACAATTTATTTTGCTTTTGATTACCATGTCTGTCTAGCTGGGTTTTTTCAAATCCCTTTTCAGCACAACCTCATGGAGAATTCTGTTTATCTGTCTTTCTGATACCTGCTCTTCAGCTTTTGTGCCTGATGGCTGTCTACCTACTGCAGGATACAATGCAATTGGTCTCTTGGCATGGGTGGAATACCTACGAAGTTTTGCGTCTTTTGGAACTGTAAGCTGTGATCTGTTTTTATAACTTGCAATACACACCCTTCCTGACTCATGGCTACCCTTCCTGACTCATGGCTACCCACTAGTCTGGAAAAAAGATGACTGATTTCCTATTTTGTCTTTTTAATGTATTGTAGGGAGGAGACAGAGTGTGATTTTTGTGGAAGGGGAGGGAGCTGTTTAGGAAAGTCATAACTACTCCCTGTAGGTTTAATGATCTTGCATCCCCGTGTCTACCTTTAGAGTCCATTTATCACTTCTTTCTAAGGTTTGTTCTTGTCTTGCCAGCTTTTTTCTCTGATAGTTCCGGACATATCTAGGTGGCAGTGAGTGAAAGAGCGTTGACAGACTGCAGCGTCTTCCCCCAATACTTAAGTTTTCTGAACACCATCTCTGCTGGGGGTCCAAAAAGGAACCTTCTATCCAGTAGGGCACCTAGGAGATCTACCTTTACATACTCTACAGGGAGACTTCTCAACCAGGCATGACCATTCATCACTGACCCTGCGGCAGCTTCTCTGCATGACGCACATACTGCATCACAGCCACACTTTATGGATGCCTGGCTACAGGGGACCTGCACCAGTATCTCCTTCCTAGTATTCCCCACTGTCTTCTGTATTAGATGCTCAAGCAAGTACTTTGAAATTTGAGCATGTGGGAATGGTATCTAAGGGCCATAACAGCTAAAGTAACTGAGGTGCAAGTCTTTTTTCCACACCAGTGGAGGATTCTACTTTCTCTGTCATTTGGAATTGGATTCTTGATTGCAGCCCTACTTGATCTTTTGCTAGAATACAGACACCCCTGATAGATCCACAACAGAAATTTTGTAAAGGTGTTTGTGAACATCATGAACCCTATAGAAGCTGGCAGGCTTTTTAGGAGCTTGTAGCTGTAAATTCAGCTGCAAAGATGCTGCATTAAAAGCATTAATCAGCAACTCTAGCACTGGAGTCAAGGATCTTGCCAAGTCAGAAACTGTGTGTACATAACCTGGGCCTGAGACAAATAATTAGACTGCTAGTTGACGGATTCCTTTTATCTTTTGAATGGTATTCTCAAAGGCTAGATCCTCACATGGCAAGCCTGAAGACAGGGTTTCCTCAGAATCCATAAAAGAGGCTGTGGACAACATGTCTACATAAGCCAGCACCTCTACCACCGAGTCAAAGGAATCAAGACTCCCTCTGCAGAGACGGCTCTCTTTTCCTTTGTGCATGGTGGGATCCTTGAGGCAGGACCTTTTCCAGAAACTGACTGCCTTGTTTTCATGACTTTCAGAAAGTCAAAGTCCTAAACTATCTTGATAAGGTCCTAAGAGGAGACCCTGGTAAGCGGAGACCAAAACCCTGTCAGTGGTGGATAGAGCAAACTGACTGACAACTTAGGTTTCAGGGTTTTGAATCTCCGTTTAGATGTGTGGTCAGGCTTACAGGTCTCTGGACATGGGCAGGAGAACAAGACACCCCTTGGACTTCCTCTCTGATTATGATCCTAAGGATACCACCCTCTCCCTTGGAAATTACTATTCGCTTGTCATAGGCCAGAGCCTGCACCATCAGCTGTGGGCCTGACCAACAACAAAGGTGATTTGGTTCATGAAGACATACCAGGTGGCAGCTTCCGGTGTGATCATTAGCAAAGAATTATTAACTGCTGGGTCACAATTAATTTGGGAAAGCTGCAACAGTCATTCTTTTTATCGACACAAGGACTACTCAAAAGACTTGATAGTTACAGGCCCACTTCAATGCTCTCACTACTTAAACTTTGGAAAGGGCAGCAACTGCAAAATTTCAATTATATTCAGATAGCTACAGATTCCATAATAAAGCATCAGCCTGACTCTGTCAAGAGTCATATCTAATTACCAGTCCTGGTACCTCTTAATAACAATACATTTGGTAACACAGAGAAAGGAAAATTGAATGGTAAAGAATACACTGCTTTGAAAAAGGCCTCTGAGTTTGTACATCATAAACTAAAACATTCTTAAAACTGACTCAAGTTAAATGCTAAATGGTGCAATGCTGTCACATTTCATAATCAAAACTTTCCCTTAGCAAAAAACATTAAGACAATGCACCACTCCAAAATGAGAATACTGTTAAAGGGCATGGATTCTGAGCTGATAATTCCCTCTTCTTTGATCAAGTAAAGACAGCAGTCAGAAAGGTCTTCTGTGTACCACAGCTAACTGCCAAATGAATATCAAGACCTACAGCAGTCCTTGTCCCCTTATATTATTAGGCCAATTTCTGAATACAATACCCTCCAATGGGATGTACCTCACTAAAGGTATCAAGCAACCAGAAAGATACTAGAGGTTCCTAACTAAGATGATCTCCAGCAAAAACCTTAAGGTGCTAAAAAAGACTGGACGCACGGTACCCTTATTAAGTATTTTACAGATTCCTAAGGGGAGAGCTGTGCCTTGCCTTCTGTGCCATTAGGGATGCAGTTGTGCTGGATATCTTATATCTCCACAAATAAAATACTGCCACAAACACCAGCACCAGGAATCCAAACATTCATCAGCAAATAAATCACAGTGGAAAGAAACGTTCACTGTGCACTTCTGTAATAACACACTCAATGCAAATCAAACATTTTCTTCTTTCAAAGGGGAATTGGATAATTGGACTAGTATTTATAAATTCAACCCTGGTATGAATGGCTTATCCCTGCTGAAAAAAGAAGGTACAGCCTAAAGGTAGGTACCACAAGGTGTAAGTGGCCAGAAGACTTGGTTGCCTTGTATTTCATACGAGTCCTGTGCATTAAAATGAACTAAAATTAAACCAATTTGAAAATCACCTATGAATAGTTATTCAGAATGGTCATCAACCAGATCTCTTGCACAGAGTCAAAGTTACTTTAGCTGTCCATGTATGACAAGTCCAATAGCTATACTGCTGTCCAGTGCCTTCATTGACTCATTCTAAAGCATACTTCCAAATACTCTATCTCGCTCTCTCTCTCTAATCTATGCTGAATGTTTACCCATCTGTTTTTCTAACAAAGCCTCCTAATGAAAAAAAAAAAAAAAAAAATCAAAGATCCACTCCATGGCTTCCTTTAAATCCATTAATTCATTTTGAGCATTTTGATTTACTCAGTTTAAGGTCAAAAAAGACAAATCCTACCCCATTAACCAACAGCTGTAAGGAATCATACACAAGTCATCAATCCACTGCAAGATGCATGCATGTTAGCAAACACACACACACACAAAATGAAACTTCGAGTCCAGCTACTAGCATGTCTTTGGGGTATGGAAAGAACTTTCAGAAAGCCCATAGTGAAAATCAACAAAGACAAAGGAGGAAAGAAATTCTGCAGAGACGTCTTGAAGCAAAGGAAATGAACACGAGTACTTCCAATGGTTAATATCATGGACCTCAACATGCATAAAAAAAAAAATAATAAAATCCAAAGCAGTGCTCTTCAAGGTAATACAAATGCTTCTAGTATCCGCATACTTGGACTCATAGAGTCTTTCAAGAGGTTCAAATATAGAAGGCTACAGCATTAAATACACACATATATAATTTTAAAGCTAATGAGCTAGCCACAAAGACAGCTTACCATGTTGTACACTTTACTTCTACAATTACCTGTTAGAATTTGGACCTCAAGGAGGTTAAAACTCTTGTTTCTCTGCAATTTATTACATTAAGCCTTCTGACATAAAATTATGTTAGAGAAGGGAACATCCATGGTGACTGTACACTAAACAGTACTTTGATTACAGTTTTCCCATTGTGAAATTGTTATAAAAGCCAGTAAAAGTTATCAGTTGGGGTAAAATTCAATTACTATTACTGACTAGTCATTACACTGCCTAGATTCCTGCAAAGTAGTAGTTTGGAGAAAGTAAAGAGAAAATCAACCAGAAGATGAGACAACAAAGCTCTGAGTGGAAAGAATCTTGCAGCTCTCTCAACAAAAATCATTTCAATTTGCAGCTTTAGTACAGGAAATGGCTTCTAATAATTCAGAAAAAATGTAAAAAGAATGTGCTCAGGTTTAAAAATAAGTATGACAATACAGGAACAAAGTCAAATTAGAAAAGTCTGAAAACTACAACAAAATTAGACTTCTGCAGTTATATCAGCTCATCTGAACAGCTACTTAGAGGGTGAAAGGAAAGACTAAATGAAATAAGGTTTCTCAAGATAAACTGTTTCAAAATCAGTGACAATAAAAAATAGAGCAAGCAAAAAACTTTTTTCTGCTGTAGCAAAGAAACAAAGTAGACTACGTTCATTTTACAAAGTATGAATAAGGTATTACACTGTGTGCCACAGCAGGATTTCTTAACTGAGAGGACAAAAATGTGTGGATGCTCCAAATCTGACCAACAAAAAGCAGCCAAGAACTAACTGGTAAATATGCAATTATTCCAGCAGAAAGAACTGCTCCCATCAACATTATGGCAGAACGGAAAGCGTTAAAAAAATGGGGACACGAGTGTTTGTGGAAATGCTTACTCAATGTACACAAGGGAGAAGAGAAGCAAGTTTGCCCCAGCAATCAGCTGATGGCAATAAGGCGAGATTCAAGATGTATTCAGCTGTTTTCAGAATGCTCTTCCTGGAGGATCAAAGACACTTATAGATGCAGAATAATGGAAAAAATAAAGTATAGCCAACAAAGGGTGAGGTAAATGATGGAGGAGACTGTTTTTCAATCTTCAGACAACAAGACAGGAAGCAAAGAAATTTTGCTAATGAAACATTTTCCATTCTTCCAAAGGAAAATGCTTGAGCAACTGGAAAACAAAAACAGGAGCCTACTAGAAGATCAAGATTATCAGTAAGACTGGGGTAACAAACACAAAAAGGGAAACTGACTAGGCTTAAAATAGCCCTAGTACTTACCAATGAACCTATAAGACCAGGCACAAACAAACTAGGAGAACTGAAAATCAGTCCCACTACATAAAGTTTAGATATGTCAACTGTAGTTCAGCAAAAAGTGGATAGGAAAGACTGGAAGTTTGTTGACAGAGTTAAAACTAGTGTGAGAATTGTAAATAATAGAAGCCCACTTCATATCATTAATGTTTGGGATACCGAACAGGCTGAAGAAGTTACTGTAAGAAAACACTGTTTTTGTCCCCTTAATATTTGTATAAATGTTTCCTGATGTGAAATATATATTACTTTGTAAAGCAATTCTGTATACCATGCACTCAGATGCATTTTAAATGAGGTGAAAAGGGAGTTTTATTAGGGATTGCTGTATTTAGCAAACGGAAGTACTCCTAAACTGAAATCTTTCCCAGCTTTGTACAATGTAACAATTTAAGAAAAGCTGGTAAGAAGCAAGTTACAATTAATGCAATGCTGAAGTATTTGGCTGCTTGGGAGATGTATATGACTACTCTTCACAACACACACATATACACATTTATATAAATAAAAGATAATTTCTCCTCTTTTAAACAGAGGCGGACATCTAGATCAATGTTTTGTTTAAGTTGCAGATAACTGTTTAAAAGCAATTAACTTTTAAGGGATATTTGCAGGCAGTTCACTGAAAATACAAATTTAAGAAATTAAGTTTGAAATTATGGGAAGTGAATAGTTATACAAGTATTCTCCGCAGCTGCCTTGGTATTTTAAACCATTAAATATACAAGTGCATAATTCAGTTTAAATTTAGCCAGAGTGGTTTGTCTTTTCGGCTTTTCCTGGTTAGGGGTCGCCACAGCAGAACTCCGGTCCGCTAATGATTGGCAGTAGTTTTTTTTTTTTATGGTGCCGAGTTGCCAGCCCGACGCCCAACCTTTAGCAAAGGCATGCCCATTTACGCATGCATTTACGCATGTCTTTCGGAGGCCACTCGACTGCAGGGAGGACATGCAGACTAGACACAGAAGGCACTCCAGCCGTGAATCGAACAGGAGAACCTCTTGCTGTGAGGCAACAACACTACCGCTGTACCACCACGGCTTTTAAGTTTAGCCAGAGTAATTTTCCATAAAACTTAAATCTAATGTTTATTAAAAACCTGCAAGTTGTTTTTCACATTAAGGAGGAATATACACAGAAAATGTACGGTCACAAATCTGCTTAAGTTGAAAAGTGGGAAAACAGTCCCTGACATGTGCAATAGCATGACTAACCTTAGCTTTAGAACAGTTAATACATGTGGATACAGACATCAAGTTGGGTCATCTGCTATCTGGATGTACATACTTCTTTCCTGGAAGGTTTGTATAGAGACTTGCATGTTTGCTAGGAGCTAAACTAGGATTTTTTTAATGCTTTTTTCTGAAGCAAAAAGTCAAGAAAATATGGCACAAGTAAGGAGAAATGAAAAGAAGCGATTTCAAGATCAGTATGCCAGTCATTCATAGGAGCATGTAAGTTGTACAATGTTGATACATATTCAAAAGAATGCCCATATTCAAAAGAATGCCCATGAACAATATGTGCAGTCAATAATTTAACAGACTGGCTGTTTTGTCAATATTAACATGGAAAGTAAATGGACTTACTGCAAAGAAGAGAGGAAAGTATGTTAAACTGCATTAAGAAATGAAGGATGCAAATTGTCAGTTGCAGGAGAAACATCTGGATATAAATGAACATATGAGCTTGATAAAGAGAGAATTTGTGTGTGGATATTCAACAAAATATCAGAGACAAAGGAAAAGGGGTATTACTATTCGGATGGAAAAGATGCTCAGACTGTAGTAAAAGTTTGAAAAATATATACAATAATGAAATACTTTTGCCAGTATGGGGATACTGGCAAAAAAGAGAGATTTACCTTGGTGTATATCAACATTCTGTTTAAATCCGTAGGTAAGGAAGTTAAAAAGATTATGAGAAACAGTTTGCAGCAGGGCATTTTTACTTCTAGGTGGTAAATGTGACTTAGATTGCAGCATGGAAGATGTGTTAAGGGGCCCTAGATGGCAAACTAAAAATAGAAAAGGTGCATTTTAAAGGAGTACATTGAAAGTATTTGGCACTGAAGATACTATTTCAAGAACAAAGGAGACAATAGCTGGGCTAAGCTGCACAGTAACTATACATAACAAGATGTTGTGTGCATTTGACTAAAGGCATTGAGACCCATCCAATAACAATATCCAACCATACACCTGTAAAAGTCAAGATAAAGATGCAAGAGACTAAAATGAACAGAAGACACTAGCATTTCACCACATTTTTTTAAAAGACGAAAACTTAAAGAATGGATAAAAGAATTCAAGAGTTATTAGGATGGACAGAATTTGTTCAAGTGGGACTGGCTATGGATTGGGATACAATGAAGATGGATTTAGAGGGGAATTAATAGAGAAAGATGTAGAAGAAAAATACCAAAAGTTATTCAGAAGGTGTGGCCAAAAGTTAAAATGTTGCAGTGGATGGGAAGCATACAGATCAAGAACAGGAACAACTGTTGAGTACAAAGAGCAAAATAAGGGAGCATTTGGGAAATACACAGCAATTTACTAAATTACAGACAAATGTCTGGTTTTGATGATAATCCCAGAGCACAGAAATATTTAGCACAAAGACTTTGGCAACATAAAATGGAAACAACTGTAGCAAAACTTGGGGATTTTATCACAAGATGATTATCTAGGAATCTTTAAAAGAGATTTCTGCTATTTTATGAAAACATCTATAAAACAAAATTAAGGGGAAAACTGAGAAAAGACATTTGGTTGTTTTTTGGAAAGATTAGATACACTTAAGCTTGATGAAGTGGAAGCAGAATGATTAGCAGTGCCAACAGACAATGGACAAATGAAAATGTGATATACAATCAAGTAACAGCGATGTCTGGAAGCCAAGGAGGAGGAGAATACCAACAAGTTTGATACTGTGGCAGACAAGAATATGTAGGAAGAGATATAACAGAACATTATTAAAAACAAATAAAAGGCTGGAAATCAATGGTCATGAATATAGACACTAAGATACACAAACTGAATGTGTTAAGTTCCTTTGGTCTTGAATACAAGTCTGGCATACTTTTATCATCAAGAAGAAAAGTTGTGGACAGTAATTAAAGAAAAGTGGGATAAGCTGATACTTCATATTGAACTCAGTGGTTTAGGGCTACCTGATTTGAAGGGATATTTTAAAGCTACAAAACTAAGACTTACATATAGCTCAAGCAGATGGCTACAGATCATAATGGAAAAAGATGACAGTGGATTAAGATGGATGTTTGAGGGATGAAGAGAGAGAGAGAGACTATAGTTTTGGAATGAAGCCCTCATGGACAAAATAAATAAATATACAGAATATTACATCATTCCTCAGTTATAGATGCCAAGCTGACAGATGCAAGTGGCCAAACAACCTGCAAATGGTTCCACAGGATGGCAGTTGAGCAATACCTCTGGACTGCTGACTATCAGTAGGAAGATATTACCAAATAACTGCAAATAATTCCTGCCTTGGAACCACAACTTTTCTGGAAGTTACACATACTGGCAGTACTTTCCCAGAATGCTTGCTTCTGTGGTTGCTGTTCAAGTCTAATCTACATTTGATAAAGGTTCCACTGCACTTTGAATAGCACCCATTGGTGAAGATGGAACTTTAACATGAACAGCTGTAATGGTTTAACCTTCTTTCTCCATCATTCCCATGTGTGTCTTGATTTAAGGCCATATAATACCACTCCTCAGAATAGGGCATTTATAAATGATGCTTTAGTGTCCTTAAGCTGAATGACACGATGGTGTACTGCCATACCAGATCATGTGTACCTGGCAGGAATCTTCTGCAGTATTGGAAATAACTTGCATCAAAAGGTTTGTGATTGGTACACCATTATCTACTGCAATAGCAGTTTATCTTTGACATGTCCATCTGACAACGGGCTTATCACCTGGTGAATTTCAGCATCTGCATCTTGTCAAATTCCAAAATATGACAAAGTACTGATTGCTTACAAGAAGAATGTACAAGTTACACAGGTACATTTCTCTAGTCAATACGCCAACCTGGACTTCTTGTCTGGGGGGTGCACCCCTGGGATATGAGATATGGGAACATTTTTAAGGACAGCTGCTTAAACAAGGACAGTTTTGAAGTCTCTAACTAGATACTCCTTTCCGTGGAAGGGTGCAGGACACATTCTGCTTTTCTGAAGAGTAGAGTTGCTCTATCCAGATTCTTCCAGACAATGTTGGCAGTAACTTTTGAAATGCAGCCAATGAAGGGACTACCACTGAACAGACATGAAAAGCCTTCTGCAGTATCCAGTCTAGGGAAGAAATGGGTCAGTGTTTCACCCCCCTCTGTAAGGCACCATTCTTCCAGGACCTTCCTAAATCTGAGTTAATCAGAAGGACCACAGGGCAATCTGTATCATCTCCATTATTCAAGTTAGCTAAGAGACATTCCGCTGGTCAACTTACATACTTCATCTTGCACAGCCTTCTTAAGACCCTTCAGAGAGATTTTCTTGTGGCTGAAATGGCGTGATTAACTGGCAGAAAGGCTCTTACTTGTCTGCCCTGGATGGCAGTGGGGGGCGGTGCTGACAGTCACCAGAAAGTCCTTCTAATTTAAAGGGTACTGCAGATACGGCTGTAAAGTACATTTTTGTCAGGGGAGTTCACAAAAATGAATGTTGCTGGTCCAGAATCAAGAGCACTGACAACTACAATGAAACTATGTGGGCCAATGTCAGACAACCATTTGAAATATCAGGACCCACTACACTGAGTCTTGAAACACAGAGATTGAGTGGTCGAAAAATGAATTTCTATACCAAATCCGAAATGGCCATTTCTTGGAATATTCCCTTTTCTCCGAGGTATGGTGAACTCTGAGTTGGCACACAGAATATCAGGAAGGAATTGCTCCCCGACACATCAAGGGAAGCAGGGGAGGCTTGCTTCCCTGCAAAAGACAAAGTTTAAATGAGAACAACAATTTTCAAGATTCCTTCTCCCTGACCTTGTGTCTTTTTTTTTTCAGGCTTGTTGGCACTCAGTATTTTGAGTGCTGACATTTCAATAAGAAGCACCCACTGTCAATGCCAATAAGTTCAAGCCCACAGCCACCATCAAGGTATAGTTCTGGTGTCGTCACTGACACTGCGATGTCATGGTCAACAGCATCAGAACCAAGGACCTCAATGCCAGAACTGAAATTCATTTACCAGCATTGCCTGTGGGGAATCAATATTAATGCCTTATCAATGAATGCCGCCATCATCAGGGCTGATACCAAAAACAAAAGGACCAGCAAGGAAAACCTCAGCATCTTGGATGTGGGAGGAAAATGGTAGTTAGCTAGCTCTGTTGTCACACACCAAAAATACAGAAAAGGAAGAGACACCAGAAAACTTCAGCCGGGCTCTAACAATGGCTGCTGCTGACTTATTACTGAAATAAAAAATAAAAAAAAAAAATTGTTGGGGGCCATTCCCTCGAGTGTTCGAATGTCTCTGTGTCAAGGACAAATCAGACAACAGTAAAGGACTGGGATTTAGAGTGTACTAGAGTGGACATACAGACGTCTGAATAACTCACCAGGGAGCTTCCTTGCTAGAGTTCATCCACGTACAGATCACCATAAACAAAATTCTGTAATATATGTTAGCTACCTATACATCATCTTCCATGTCCCAAGAAGCTCACAATGCATACCCAAACCTACTGGAGACACTTATCATCCAACCTAACACCCTAAACATGGGATACTTTTATGGCCTCTCTATACACTGGAAATCCTACACAGCCTCAAATCTACAAAGAGATTCCTGGACTTCGTAAATACAAATGTCCTTGACCAAATACTGAATACACCCAGTACAGGCTCCAAGATACTGGACCGCATACTCAAGTATAGAAAAATGCTGCCACCCTACCCCCACCCCCACCAATCTTTCATCTTCCTTGGTAAGGTCCGGCAATAAAGCTGTTTCCTTTGAAATCAAAATCAACTCTGTCACCACAGTAAAATCAGTAACAGCAACTTTTCCAAGGCAAACTACCTTTCATTAAATGATGTTTTATCAAATTTCAATGGCCCTGTAAACACAAACAGCAGTCTATGCTGAATTGCTCTCAAAAACTCTGTACAACCATGTCAACAGCTGTATAGAGGTTGCTGTAACTACCAGAAGTCAGTCCAGTAACAGCCCCAGAAACAAACTGCCCTGGTGTCACCCCAAATTAAACAGGATATACAAAAAAAAAAAAAAAATGGCAAAAAACAGTGCAATTCCCATAAAGATAAAAAACTCTCTCATCAAACTATCATCTCCCCAGACTCCTATACTAAACTATTAGGAGTTACCATTGACAATAAACTTAGATTCAACATGCACATTAACCAAACCATTAAAACCGTTAACAAGAAACTTGGGTCACTATATAGGATAAAATCTTTCCTAACTCCAATTGCCAAAGTAGCCATTGCCCGCTCACATCTTCTCTCTACCCTTCTATATGCCTCCCCCATGCTTACTAACCTTAACAAATCTGACCTAAATAAACTTTCATGTTGTTATAATCATATTGCCAGATTTGCAACTGGCATGCCCTATAGAACCCATCACTGTGTTAACCTAAGAAACCTCGGTTGGATAGAATTACCAAACCTTCTCCAGCAGAACCAACTCATAGAAGCATTTAAAATTCTCAAACAACCTGACAACACTCCTGCACTGAAAATTTTAATTATACCCTACACCAATCTCAGCTGCCTACGCTCATCAAACAGGCTACTTGTCCAAACAGTCAAATCCTATAAATCAGGGGGTGATACACTGTTTGCCACCGCCATTGGAAAAATATGGAACTCCCTTCCTTTCAACCTCACTCTTACTACCTCCCTAACTCAATTCAAAAAGAGTCTAAAATACCATTTTAAGTCACATTGGCTTTGCAAATGCTCAAACCCAGAGTAACTCCTCTTCAGTAAGCCAAGATCATACTTTTCTTCAGGACTATCCAAGTATAAAAACTTTAGACCTTTATTCTCAACTGACCTAACCCCATATTTCCTTGAGAATTTTTCTGCCCACAAATGGAAGCCCTTTAATCTTTGCTAAAGGGACAAGCTAGGGAAGAAAAAGATCTGTTGCAGTCTGTGATTGCTATTCCTAAGATGTTTTTCTATAATACATATATTTCATGTCTTCTCCTCATATGTATTAATTACTAAATGAAACAATATGTATCTATGTAACATGTATGTAACTTACTGTCAATGTGGAGCTTTTCTCCCCAGGACTCCGCTGAAAATGGACATGTATCCAGTCGGACCATCCCGGTCAACAAATGTAAAATAAATAAATAAACTAAATAGGCAATTAAGAGGTCTAAGTGGTTCAGAGAAAGCCAAATTTGATGTTGAAAGATAAGGACCATAAGGCATTGTTCGGCTATGTCACAAACCTCAAGGGCATCACACAGCAATGTGATGAACTGGTAGTTAATGTTGTCATATTCAGAAAGCCTGTTAGCAGACAAATTCAGTTCAAACTTTACCCCCCCCCCATCCCCAACTATCTCCAAAGAAACACTCTCAAACATAACCCCTCCAACTATATGTCTGTGTTCGCTAAAGCCAAGAACACAGCCTCAACTGATCCAGGTATGCCTCCTGGACAGTCTAAAATACAACTTGTACAGACCCCTGGACTCACTATTTAACTATAGTCTTAAAACAGGGATTTTTCCACAACAGCTGAACATTGCGACTGTCAGCCTTGTTTATGAAGGAGGACCTTCAACAGATTCTGGAAACCACAGACCCATTAGTGAGACCAGTCACATTTGCAAACCCATGGAAAGACTCATCCCAGAAATTATCAACAAGGCAATACTGAGACCTCCAGACACTGGCTCCATCCCAGTTTAGCTTTGTCAACGGAAGGTTGTGTTTACTGAACCTACTGGACTTCTTTGAAAAAGTCAAAGAGGCAATAGTTAAGGGGAAAGTGGTGCATATTGCTTAGCTACATCTGGCTAAAGCATATGACACAAAACCCTACTTGCACATTGTCAACAAACTTACAGAACTAGGTACGAACCCTTTTATAACCCTCTGGATAGCTAGCTGACGAAGATAGGACCCAAGATGTTAGGTTCAGTTAGGCCACCTCAACAAATAAACTGGTTACCAGTGGAGTCCCTTGGGGCTCTATGCTGGACTTGGTCCCCTTTGACATCTACTTCTCAGAGGTCAAAGCCAATGTTGAAGGCCTCTGGAGGATCAAGTATGCAGATGATTATAAACTGGCAGCAGTCACTGAATCCCCCCAAAATGAGAACATCCTTCAGGAAGGTCTAACAAATGCCTGGTGCCAAAACCATACCTTAAAAACACAACGCCAAGAAATGCATTACAGTACCTTTTGGGAAGTCAGCCATCCAGTCAACTACTTCATCAAAAAAACTAAAAGTGATTCGCTAGTCAGGGATCTAGGAACTCGTAAATAACCCAGTATTCAACCAACATGTGTCTAAAGTAGTAAGAAAAAAATTATTTTGGGTTGCTCAACTTGTAAGTAAGGGCATGGATTCTAGGTCCAGAGAGGACATCATACCACTGTACTTGGCCATCAGACCTATCTAGAGTACAGTGCCCCCATCAGTATGTAGATGGCATACTCCAGTAACTGAAACATCCACAAAGGATCCTTACAAAGAAAACACAGTGAGTTAACACAGTGCCCTATGTTGACTGCCTCAAAGCCCTGTCTCTTCATTCAGTTTCACACAATCTTCTGAGAGGTGATCTTTGCCTGGCAGACAAGGCATCCCTGGAACCTATTTTGATGAACCTTTTCAACATCTGCAAAACAAACAGCATTAGCGCTACTAGATCAAAAGTCCTTAAATAAATAAATAAGACATGTTGGAAAGCCAGATATGCTTCTTAGAGAAATACCATTCTCTGGAACAGGCTCCCCATCCATGTGAGGCAAAGTTCCTCCCTAATCCTACTTAAGCGCAGCTTGTACCAATGTATAGATAATCAGAAATTCAACTGTCGGCTGGCACCTTTACCTCTAATTGACAGAGGCAGTCAGTGAATAACCGCTTGTATAAATCAAATTTGTGGGTCACATTTGGGTTGTACAGCTAGGCTTATAAAGGTCCTAGTGGATGTCAGCCTAGTACACACCTATGAATGTATGAGTATAGTCGCTTCCTTCAGAGATTTTTGCTACATAGCTTGGCATCCTGCTAGATTTCAAAGCTACCCACCCCCCATAACCAGATCTTTTGTCACTTTTTCTTCAGATGTCTCCACACACTAGGATAAAGGTGAACATATATGTTGTCATCTTCTTTTCTGTCTTGCCTTCCTAAGCATTAGCATACCATATTAAAATGAATACAGAAAGCCCATAGAGATAGCTCTTTTATATGACGTAGAAGATGCTGATTCCTCCTACATCTTTTAAACAAAGTCAGATGGACAAGGTACTGGGTGAAAGTACTGAAGAGAGAGTGGCCCACCCCAGACAAGCTACTGTACGTGGGTAAATTTGGGGTGGAGAGAAGGAAATATGACTGCAGTAGTGACTAGTCTCAAACATTAATTACAGTACGTTTACTACATTGCTCATTTAAGCCAATGCAGTCATAACTTCATCAGGGAGTCCCACAGCATGCAAGACCTCCTTTAAAGAGGGTGGCACACCCATGGAAGAGGAAAGCAATATGCTTTTTAGGACTGTTAACAAGAATTTTGTTCCAACTCTAGATAAGAGATCTGGTTAGTGGTGCCTGGAAAAGTGTGAAGAGAAGACCACACAGCTGCTTCTTGTGGTCTCTTGGGTTGAAATTTTTCAAGAAGGCTATGGTAGTGGCCTTGTCTCTGCTGAACTGAAACCCCTCATTCTCTGCTCTTTCCCTTTGGTACTTGTGAAAGAAAATAATTCAGTGAGAAATCCATCTGAATATTGTTCATATACCTTTTTCCCCGTCTCCACAGGTCATTAAGCACTAGAAAGTCTTAATTTCCTTGTTCTGTCACAGTAACAAGTGAATTGCCTATGGCCATTCTGGGAGTGCAGAATTCTCTCCTTGTTTTGGGAGTTTGAAAAGAAAATAGAAGTTGGGCTGCCTCAGTTAAGGGCTACCTTGGTCACCATCATAGGCATGAGGGAAGGGTTAGTACACAACATAACCCTGTCTTTGTAGAAACCAGGAAAGGCTATTTACACATTAGGGTCAGAGTTCCAAACATCTTATGGATGAAGCCACTACTACCAGGAAGACTGTCTTCCAAGACAAGAATTTTAAGCTAGGCTGAATCTGCTGGCTCAAAGAGATGGAATATTATTTTTAAAACTAAAGTCAGATCTCAGGGTGATGTCTTTTGTCGTGGCCTCAGATGTATGACCTTCTTCATGAAATGTTTCACTAGTCTCCTAGAGGTGGGGGTTTAGATGTAAGCATGCTGCAACTGTAGACATATATTAACTTATACAGAAGTAATTGATAATTCTGACAGGTACTGAAGGACCAGTGGTATGTCCTCATATGTGGGCTGTAGATACTTCCAACACTAGAGGGGGGAATCTTTCATATTAGCTAGGTATGACTTCAGAGAGCTTCATTTTCTGGCGTTCCTCATATCTCATTACATCTGAGTGTCCCCTCCATGTGCATCTGCAGTTAACTCCTTCTGATGCCTCTAGGCATCATATATTACCTGCTCATATTTCCATCAATAATTCCAAAACCATGCTATGTACAAGATTTTAAAAGATTTCATCTTAAAGTTTACACAATGGCAATCTCAACTGCATTAATATTGGACCTCTATCTCGTGCAGGTAATTAGATATTAACTGTCTTTACGACATTAATTTATATAGATACAATTTTCACGTTTCTAAATATCTCAACAACCAAGTAACACAGACAAAACTCCTTAGCCTCACATGAAAGCTCTCGGCTAGATAAATAAAATGTTGCTGACAGTATGTGTGTAACTTGAGAGGTTGCTGAGCCATTTTAAGTTGTTTACAAATTATTACAAATCTAATAGTTACTGTGATGTATAAAGTTTGGTTTAAGACCTAAAGCTTAAAGAATACTACCACTATAAATACAGTTTGTGATAAAGAGTTTGATATTTATACTACTTTCATAACTCCTACGGTTCCACAGATATGAACATTTGTTTGAAATGCGAGAACATAATTTGATTCTATCAAAAGGCTCAGGCTCCACCAATTGGAAGTTACAGTGCAACTTCCTGAGCTCCACTGGAGTGTGTTATGCATGTCTTCTGAAAAACAGGCGATCAATGGAAGTAAGGTTCTATCCCCCAGGCAGAGCTGGCCTTAAATGAAATGGCACCCTAGGCGAAGAGCTCTATGGTGCCCCACCATCCGTGCTACCCCACATACCTCCCCACACAACAATACCTTCACCCCACCACCATGACTTTCTCACATTATCCAGACTACTTTTTTTTCTGCTTGTTAACTTCTTTCAGGATTTTCAACACTCCATAACTGGGTCAGAAGTTACTGTTATACCACAGAAGGAAATGACAATGAAATCAGCAGTGTGAGGGCTGCTAGACCCCCAAAGCCACTGGAATTTAAGATGCTCTCAGGTACATTTTAGAGTTTTTCCCCCAATCATTTTGATCCAGTCTTCTTCTTTCAGCTTTTCCCAGTTAGGGGTCGCCACAGCGGATCACCTGTCCGCTCATGATTGGAAGTGGAGTTTTACAGTATCGAGTTGCCAGCCTGGTGCCCAACCTTCCACAGAAGGCACACACACACACACACACACACACACACACACACACACACACACGCACTCACGCCTAGGGCCAATTTAGAGTGTCCAATCCACCTGCAGCATGTCTTTGGGATGTGGGAGGAAACCGGAGCACCCGGAGGAAACCCACGCGACCACAGGGAGGACATGCAGACTCTGCACAGAAGTGATGGCTTGAATAAAATGTCATGACTAAGGAAACACAACCCAAATGGCCAAGAGTGTGCTGTAGTATATGTGGAATAATCAATCAAATTAAGCCAGACCCAGAAGCCATGGGGTTACAGACGCTTTGATGTGCATTTTAGAGCCATCTACCAATCTTTTGATCCAATGATGACCTGAACAAAACACATGAGCAAAGAAATAAATTCAGTCTATTTTATTTATTTCAACTAAGATTTGTGCCTGACTAAATGGCAGGTCACAATAAAATACTTGTAAAGATACATATATCATTATCTGGAAATCATACCTGCATCTCTGATCCCAGCCGCCATTCCATGAAAAATAAGATAGCCACAGTCTTTGTACCTCTCTGGTGTTAGACTGGGGTAAAAACAAACTGCCACAGTCATATATTTTATGTGGCTGCTGTTAAACATGCATAAACTCGCTCAACTAGGCATCAATCTGTATGTTACCAGATGGGTAAGCTAACTGGCTCACTGAGAGAACCCACCTAGTCAAAACAGGGAAAGCCACCTCAAGCAGTAGACCCATATCAAGCAGAGTACCCCAGGATTCGGTCTTGGGGCCCCTGTTTTTTGAGATGTACTCTTCTGAAGTGCAAGCCAAAACCATTGGGCTATGGCTGATCAAGTCTGTAGATGACTGCAAGCTGGGTGCTGTCATTAATTCCCCTAGTGACGTGGACATCCTCCAAGAGGGGCTCACCAAACAAACGACTGGTGCCAGAAACAAGGCCTCAAGCTGAATACCAAAAAATGCATCATCATCCCCTTTGGGGAGAGTGATATCTCCACAAATTATCACAGTAATAACAATGTCCTAAGCACACAATCAGTCGTGAGAGATTTGGGCACCTAGACTGACAGCAACCTGACTTTTCACCACCATGTTGCTTCCATTGTACTGAAAGGTTTCTACATGGCCCACCTCATACGTAAGCGTATCTCATCCAGGGACAAGAAGGTCATAACATCCCTGTATTCTTCCCTTATAAGGCCAATTACTGAGTACAGCTCCCCATTCTGCATGTACCACGCAAAGAACATGCAGCAGCTTGAAAGACCATAGAGGTTCCTCATCAGGAGAATCCAAGGCCTCAAAAATATACCACAGATAGGCTAAAAGCCCTATCCCTCTACTCAGTTTCATACAGACTCTTCAGAGGTGACCTCTGTCTGGCATACAAGCCGATCTCGGACTACCCCCTTGATGAGACTTCTGCATATCTGCAAGTCAAGCTCCACTCGAGTAACCCGCACGCCCTGCCTTAACCTGGTCTGTGGCATCAATAGGACTTATTGGCAGGATAGATTTGTGTCCTAGAGACTCCCCAATCCTCTCCGTGTCAAGCAGAGTACCTTTTTACCCCTTTTTAAGCGCAACCTGGATAACTGGATGGGAAATAGAAAATACATCCCTGGAAATCCATGCATGTCCCTGCTGAACAGGGGCATCGGGGTGCTGATTTAGCTAAACATGGGCTAAACTTTTGGCTAGGCTTATAAGGGCCTCAGGGCCAATAGCCTACTAACTTCCTATGATCCTATTCTGCATGCTTCCTCACCTCTATCCCCAAAAGACCACCACAGTCTGTGTACCACTCCAATATCAGACTAGAACAAAACTGAAATAGTACAGAGTAACACAGATGAAGTTGTTGCTGTCAGATGTATAAAACAGTGGGGGTGGGTTTGGCAGAATGATTAAGGTATTCCTTTCATAGACACAAGGTATGGGGGTTTGATTCTAACCCCAGGATACCGGCTAACCTTAAAATGGCCCTTCAGAGCAGTTAGCCTAGTATTCACCTATGAACAGCATGTCTCCTTACCTTTACCCCTCAAAATAACCAACTGTATATTTACGTCTTGTTTAATTGTGAAAATAATAATCACAATAATTGATAACAGTACCCAGGCTCTAGACAAACTACAGAGACCTTCTGTGCAAACCTCTATGATTTGGGCAGGAGGAGTTAAAGAAATAATGACCTCACTGTCCAGAGCCCTATACAAGCTAAGAGGATTGATTACAGGAAAAAAAATACATAGTAGTAATTTCTAAACCATTCCCAGTTCTTCGTACAAGCTACAATCTTTGGTGTATACCTCTAAGCATGGCTGGCTTTAAACTAGATGAGGTTGCAATACTGTCCATGTCCACAGATAAAACAATCTATTCAACTACATCATGCCATTTGAATGTTGTAAGAAAGCACAGAACATGGGTAAACCCACACAGAGAGAAGAAGGATATACAGACTCCCCACAGAAGAAAGCCACAGTCAAGAATTCAAATAGTGTTATGTAGTGTTCGATAGCACAATTACTTGCTATGCCACTACTAATGATCAGTAACTTCCCTATGCATCCTGCTACTGCCAGACCACCAAAGACAGTTACTTACTGTGTACAGTATTAAAGCTTGTTATGGAAAGTGAAAGAAATTATGGCCAGCTTGTTACATACACTGTGACCTACACACACACACACACACACACACACACACACACACACACTTACTTTAGCAAACACAGTATACTGTGTGGCATTACTTCTGCCACTTCAGATCAGTGACCGCTGTTTGACAGTAATCAAACAACAACAAGAATAAGTCACTTGCATCCAGAGATTGCCCCTTACCTATTAATTACAGCCACTTTATGGACTGCTTATACCTCCGGTATCCAATTGTAATAAAAAAAAAAAGTGGCCACAATAATAAAGCATTTCCTGTTTCACATGAATACTCAACTAGTCTTCCAAATCCAATTACAGTCTGCTTAAACTGAGCAAACAATTACCTTCATCTACACACAT
Source organism: Protopterus annectens (assembly GCF_019279795.1). Taxonomy (NCBI): domain Eukaryota; kingdom Metazoa; phylum Chordata; order Ceratodontiformes; family Protopteridae; genus Protopterus; species Protopterus annectens. The sequence continues at coordinate 899,074,496 of NC_056743.1, forward strand.
TTACCACATTTACCAATCCCACTTAGCAGTCTTGCTCTGTAAAAAAAAAAAAAAAAGAGTAGCCGCAGATTAAACAAAATAGAAATACTCCACCATGGGATAAATATTATAACATTTTTCTCCAAGTCCTATGGTTGATAAGGCAATTAATTTCGCCTTCATGGCAAAGTTATAAATTTAAATCTGACCGTACACAGAAATGTTTTCCATTATTTAAGTTGAGAAATTAAGATAAACGTAGAAAATACTTGTGCACTGAAGTAAAGTTTGTTTGCCCAAACATGAAATGCAACCTATTCAACACTTATAAAACTGAATGGAGTACAATTCAGCAGCTTTCTTGTTTCAGCTGCTTTGTTGACAAAAAGCAAAAATATTAACAGATTTTTTTAAAAGCAAGACAGCTATTTATTCACAGCAATGACAGATTTGTTTCTTTTCCTTTTCTGCTATAATGTGTGTATTACAGGGAATCTGTGTGAACAACCAGGTAAAAGCAACAGCTAAGGTTGCACTTTTATTGATTACACCTGGCCATATAGCATCCTGCATGAAAACTCAGAAACCCATACATATTCGTGGTACATTACCTGAACTTATCAAAGTCTTCCCTTTCTCTTCTCTCTGTCTCTACGTGATACACACTGTGTGCAATTCGACTGCCAGCAAGAAAGTCAATGAAATCAGAGACAGTGAGATTGACTACTATTTTTCTACCTTTTTTAACCTCCTATGTGGCTTGCTATCTTATGATTACTTGTTGCCTCATAATACAGGAGCTGTAGTGACATAGCAATGGCCTTATGACACTGCAGGTCACTGGTTAAACCACAATTTAAAGGAGCCACATGGAATTTTGTGGTACCCTAGCAAACTATTCTGTATTTTCTAGCAAATATTTGATACTTGAGAGGTATGGGGTGTACTACCATGAGAAGTAATACATTTGTGAGGGGTGTGTACAGCTCGTTCTTAACAGGGCACCGTTCTTCTCTCAGTAGGATTGCTGGTACTCAGAGAGGGGGAAAACCCTGTAAAAGCGCCCCTTTCCAACTGACACTCTTAGGCAGCTGCCTAGCTGGCCTATGCCTAAGGCTAGCTATGCCTCCAGGCTGTCAGAGTGAGGGTGTACTGCCATCCCTGCACCTGTATTAACAGATCCATCTATTGGGGAAGAAAACTGGGTTTCTCTCACAAGCTGAACAAGTTGGGGAAACCAGCAATATCTCAAGTCAGTAGGGTTCAGTGAAGATTTACTTATGGTGTCTTCTCTACCATTTTTTGAATCATCATCAGTGGTATAATGACTAAATGTGAAATGCATAACGCAACTTGTTTTCCAGTTCAGAAAAGGTGTCCAATGCCTGTGCCCTTCTTGTGAGAGTTCCTGGAACAGTTGTTTGTTCTGAAGAGATGCAAACAGGTCTATTTCTGGGGGGCTCCACTTCCTGACCAATGAAGGGAATATGTATATGCAAAGTGCACATTGGTGGGATGTCTGATGAAGTCCTGCTCAGCTGGTCTGCTGCAGAGTTCTCTTTTGTGGGACTATGACTTGTGAAAAGTAAATAATATCAAGCCCCATCTCACTACTTTCTCCCTGGTTTTAATGGCTAGGCTGCACAATTGATAAGAGTGGATGCCCCCCTACTCCTTTACTTAGAGACGTGTCACATCATAGTTGAGTTGTTTGTTACTATCCGCAGGGGGCATGGAATCCATAAAAGTTTAAGGGCTTGAAGAGCATACTGGATTTCTTTCAGATTTATGTGGTTTTCACTTTCAGCCTCTCCCTGGGACAGCGCTTGAAGAAGGCAGTCATTCAAGTATGGATAAATATTTACACCCCCCCCCCCCACACACACACACACACACTGTAATAGGTTACTCTTGGAGCTAGGCACTTGGTGAAAAACCTTAGTACAGTCGTTATGACAAAGGGAAAGAATACTTTGTGCTGGCCATCTCTTGACAATAATCTTAGGAACTTTCCGTGTATTTCGCACAAGAGGATGCATGGATAGGCATTCTTTAGATCCACAGTGACCCAGCAGATTTGGGGGTTTTAACATGGATAAGACAGACCTGAGATTAAAATCTTGAACTTGGAAATGCACAAGCATTTTGCTAGTATGGACAGATCCTGAGTTCTAAGGGCCATCTTTCACTGGGACCAGGAACAGTCTTGAGTAGAAACCCTTGCCCTCCCGGCCCAGTGGGAACATTTCTATGGTCCCTTGTTCTAGAAGCATTTACTACACAATGGGTACTATGATTCCCTTCCTTGTGGTCTAGAAAGAAATTCAAGCCTGTAAAGGACTCCTCTCCATGTGTTTGAGAAAGAAATTCAAAGTGGTAACCTTTTCCAATAATGACAAGTACCCATTTGTCTGAGGCTACTGTCCTCTACTTCTTCAGACAGACTCCAGCTTTCTCACTAGCTGGTTGTTTGGTACAGTTTTTTTTTTTTTGTATAGGGAAGGATGCCTGGAGTAGTCACAACGGTCTTTGGGATGGCTTAAGCTTTGCTGGCTTCTTGCCTCCCTCTGTTCTCCCGCTATTTTTCGTCAAACACAACAGTTAGAGGCACGGACAAAATACAAGTAACTCTCCTACAGGATACTTATCTGGCAGGTCTTATACGCTTGTGGCCTGGCTCTGTGGACTGAACACGTCTTATGTGACTCAAGTGGCAAGAAAGAGTTGAAGATTTCTGACAGTACATCCACCTTTATAGTGCATGTGGAGTCATGTGAAGTGAAGTGAGGCAAGGTCGTGTGAGGGGGCTTGGCTCCAAAATTGTGGACAGATTCTGGATTCTATCTGGGACAGAGACCTCAGGAGTTACAACTGCAACAGTGACTTACAAAAAAAGTATCACTGCCCATTTTTGGACAAACCTAAGAAAGCAGCCTGGGGCCATTGTGACATAAAACGTCTTTGCATGGTAACAAAAGGAGAGGTTCAGTACACTACAGGAAAGGAGGAGATGCTCTACGGAACAGTGACCCCAATATCTACATCTTAGTCCTAACAATCATCTATGATGGACCGATTTTTATCAATGGGTATGCAAACAATGAAAGTCACCCTTTTATAATTCCACTGGAGTTTGGTATCTTACCATGGTAGCAGTCCAATATTCTAGCATAACCAAAACGAACAAGAGCACATTTGAAAAGCTGTGTGATTCATCTGGAAATCATAGTGTTATAACAAAGCAAAATACTGCCTATTGTTTCACAATATCTTTACTACAAAAAACACCAGCTACTACAGATCAACCATAAATAACCAATAAAATGATCAGTTGCATACCAACAGTCCCTGGATGATGGTCTGTCTGTTTTTTCCTTCGTAATTCACCACTTCGATGTAATCAAGATAAGCATCTGCCCAATACACAAGCTTGTTAACAAGATCCAGGGTAATTCCATGAGGAAAAACTATCTTACTGTCTACCAGCTTAGTCCTGTTCTGGCCATCCATGTCACATCTCTCCACCTTAGGAATCTGGCCATAGTCCGTAAAGAACACCTTCCTGTTGGAGAGAAAAAAGTGAGACTGATGTACTAACAAAGGAAATGATTTTATACATACACATGCTCATAAAACAAACTTTGTGCAAGTTCAATGTCACAGGCAAAGAAACTTCAAAACCTACCATTCCATTTCATCCAACTTTACCCACGTATTTTACCAACTAAATAATCAACGACTGCATACTTCACGATCAGCAGCATCCTTGGAATATATGTTAGACTTGCAAAGAAACACGCCAGTTCTCTATTAGCTCTCTCGGGTGGAACGGTCAGGCTAAACTTCCTTATGTACCAGTGTTTTAGTTCAGATTTCTTTCTGCTGTCTCATCCACAGTGAGTATGTTTGTACATTATCAAGAAGTTATGTACTCACCATAACGTTCGATGTATGTGGTCCATCTCGCCTCACATTCTTACTCACGGGTTCGGAGCCGAGCATCGGCTCCGACTCGGCCAGCTTAATATTTCTATCACGAAGTCTCTAATTGGCTGGGCTAACCTGGTATCCCATATGTTGCACTGCTCCATAGCCCCAGATCTAGTTTGCAGCAATCCACAGTCACACCCCATGCACAACCACAGTCCAGGAAGGTAGAACACTATCCAGGGTAGTAAAGAAAAAACAACCAACATTGAAGGGTACTCAAGACCAAATGTCGCCTCCAAATCCTCCAGGAGGGGGGAAGGTGGGAGGGTACGTAAGAATGTGAGGCGAGATGGACCACATACATCGAACGTTATGGCGAGTACATAACTTCTTGATGTTATGTGGTCCAATCTTGCCTACATTCTTACTCACGGGACAGCTTCCCCAGCACCTCTATCCTAGGAGGCTCAAAGGAAGATGCTCCTGAGAACTGTGGAACCAAAGGAAGCCCGGCCCCTAGAAGCCACATCTAATTTGTAATGAGTAATGAAGGTGAGGAGAATCCCACGTGGCCGCAGCACAAATATCATCCAAAGATAGCCTAGAATGGTAAGCTACTGAAGCGGAAACAGCCCTGGTAGAGTGAGCCTTGACGGGGAACGGTAAATTTCTGCCTGCTGGCCTTTAGATATAGGAAATGCAATCAGAAATCCATCTGGAAATAGTAATCTTAGAAATCGGGGAGCCTGTTCTATTTTCTGAAAAGGACACAAACAGTTGGTCAGATTTCCGGAGTTGTTTTGTCCTGTATAAGTAGAAACGTAGCTGCCTGTGCATGTCCAACTGATGAAATCTAAACTCTGTCTTGCTGGAAAATTGAGGGAAGAAAACTGGCAGCTCAATAGACTGACTGAGATTAACAGTAGATGTAACTTTAGGAAGAAAGGACGGATTAGGTCTCAAGGAAACCCTGTCCTTATGAAAGATTAAATACGGGCTTTGATGGACAGAGCTTGAATCTCCGTCACCCATCTGGCTGATGTGATGGCTATTAAGAAGGCAGTCTTCCAAGACAGAAATCTGAATTCACAGGTAGCAGCTGGCTCGAAAGGTGGGGAAGTCAGGGCTTGCAAGACAAAGTTTAAATCCCATGGCATGATGGGTTCTGACACAGGAGGTTGTAGTAACAAGGTGCCCCTCAAAAAGGCCTTACAGAGTTTATGAGCCATAAGAGAAGGTTGGTAAAAGGTATGAAAGTTACAAATAGCGGCCAGCTGGACCTTAATGGTCGCAGGAGCAGAACCCTGCTGAAACAGCATGGATAAAAAATCCAAAACAGCAGGAATAGGGGCTGTGTAAGGGTCCAGTCCCTGGGCATGAGCCCAAATAGAAAATCTTTTCCACTTGCTGGAATAAATTTTCCTGGTGGAAGATTTATGAGAAAAATGAAGTCTGACTAAGGATGGAAGTGGAGTAGCCAGGCTGTCAACCTGAGGGTCCGCAGGGAGGGATGGGACTGTCCAGACATGTGTGTCAGTAGGTCTGGTGCTGGGTCCAGAATCCAAGGACTGTCCACTGCGTACTGATGAAGAAAGGAGAACCAGACTTGGCGAGGCCAGTGTGGGGCAATTAGAATCATCTTGCTTCCCCCAAGGATATGGCTTTCTGAATCACTCTTGGTAACAGAGGAAATGGAGGGAAAGCATAGAGCAGACCGGGGGGCCAATTGTGGACTAGAGCGTCCCTGGGTGACTCCCCCTGTGGGGGGATCAGTGTGAAGTAGTTGCTGCACTTGGCATTGAGGGGATTGGCAAAAAGATAGCAGCAAGGCTGACCCCACCTGCTGAAAATCTGTTCCGCAACACGGCGGTTCAGAGACCACTTGTAAGGCATCAGAATAGCTCTGCTCAGCCTGTCTGCTAACACACTGGCCTTCCCTGGAATGTGCGTTGCCACTAGGAACTGCTGGGAAGACACTGCCCATTGCCACACTCACATAGCCTCTCTGCACAGGGGATAAGATCTGGTTCCCCCTTGCTTGTTCAGGTATCACACAATGGACATGCTGTCTGAGTGAATTGCAATCATTCCCAGGGGGAGAGTGCTCTGAAGTGCTTGCAACGCCAGTAGCACTGCTCTCATTTCTAAGACACTGATGTGCAGATGTACCTCGTGATCTTACCACGTCCCTTGGACCGTCCTGCCAAGATAATATTGCCCTCCCACCCCATCTGGGAGGCGTCTGTGGTCACCGTGGCAACAGGTGACATAGGATCAAACTGTTTCCCTTTGTCCAGGTTGGTGGAGCGCAGCCACCAACGGAGGTCCTGTTTGCACCGATCGGTGAGTAGGATCAAGTGGGACAGGGGGAATTCCTGAAAGGACCATTGGGCAAAGAGGAGCCACTGCAGAAGCCTCATGTGTAATCTGGCTAGAGGCACTAACATAATGGTGGCTGCCATGGATCCTAGGAGCTGTAGAACCCATCTGGCCTGAACTTTCTTGAGGGGTAACAATGCGCGAACCTGACTCTGCAACACTCCTATCCTTTCTTGGGTCAGGAATGCCCGCATACGAACGGTGTCTGGCTCTGTGCCTATAAATGTGACACGCTGTGAGGGCAGCAAGGCAGATTTTCCCCAGTTCAAGGTAATTCCTAGTCGATGACAAAGGGCAATGGTCGTTTCCCTGGCCTGAATGAGAAGATCCAAAACACACAACGGCCAGCAAATGATGTCCCAAATATGTTTATTGACAAAATCACATAGGATATAAATTATATATCCCAAGCTCCAAACCGGTTTCGGTTACCCCTTCTTCAGTGGAGCACAAAAATTAATAATTAAACAGAGAACCAACAGAAACACATGATACTATTTATAGTATCCGTTAACCAAAGACTATCCAATCAGAGTATAGTATTGTGGTCTAGTAAGACCTTAAGCACCAAAAGGTTACATATATGCATTCAAAAATGAAAATAAAAATATAAAAAAGGAAAATAAAAATAAAAATCAACCTGAACCATAGTCAAGATATTATATTGATTAAATAACCTGTGACTCTACGTGATACTATGCGCTATATATTAAAAATATATGTGTGTGGACACTCATTGGTCAACAAGGTACAGTAAATGTATGAATAAGTTAAAGATGGTCATTAATACCTGGGGGAAATAATGCACCCAAGTGTATAATCCAATATTTCTCCTTTTGTGACAAAATATTCTCCCATCCTTGTTGGTGGCTTCTATCACCAACAATCCGATCTATGATAGTAAACCTAAATTTGGCCGTAGGATGTTTAACTGTGTGTTGGTAGAGGGCATTAGTAATTTTCTTATTTCTAATGTTACTTCTGTGTTCCCCAATCCTAATTTTTAATGGCCGAGAGGTTTTCCCTACATAAAAAGCGGAACGTTGGCAGGTGGCAAGATATATGACCCAACTCATGGAACAATTCCCAAAAAACTTTAAATCATATACCTTGCTAGTATTAGCACTGCTAAAGGATTTTGTTTTATTTATTTCACTACATGACATACAATGACCGCAAGGGAAAGTGCCAATCAATTCTTTACCCGTCATGGTTAATTGTTTGTACCTGGCACCTCCACTACCATGATGTTTATAATGTGAAAAAATAGAACTTAAAGTTTTGCCCCTTCTGTAAGAAAATTGACAACGTGTCTCAAGATGTTGTCTAAGAATCTCATTAGCCATCAAGATGTTCCAATTCCTTTCCACAATTCCTCTAATTATCTGATTATTTCTGCCATATGTGGTAACTAGTCTCAGGACCATATCACCTTTTTTATTCTGACGGTCCTGGTATTCAAGAAGCTGGTTTCTAGTTAAATTATCAGACCAATATTTAGCAGATCTGATGTCAAACTCTGAATACCCTCTATCAAGGAATCTGTTCACAAGATCAGAACTGGCTAGCTCATAATCCTCCTTACTGGAATTAATTCTTTTGATACGGCGAAACTGAGATTTAGGGATGTTCCGGACAGTGTGGCGGGGGTGCATACTTGAGGCATGTAGCAACGTATTATATTCAGGATATTTCCTGTATATTTTAGTGCCTAGTGTATTATCAGGCTTCCTATAAACATTGACATCTAAAAATTCAATGGTAGTCATGTTGCTATTAACTGTGAATTCAATGCCCCAAATATTACTGTTCAAATAATCCACAAATTCTTTAAGATATTCCGTATCTGCCCGCCACACCATCCAACAATCATCAAGATATCTACGCCAGATATCCATTTCTACAAAATGTTATGAGATGTGTCATATATAAGATATTCCTCCAAGTAGGCCATAAAAAGGTCTGCATATATAGGGGCAAAAGATGCCCCCATTGCAGTACTTTGTAGCTGCCAATAGCATTCACCTTGGAAAAAGAATATGTTTTTATTCAGAACATGCTCACACATGCAAATCAAAAGTGTATTAAATCCAGGAGGATATAAATTAGATTTTTCAAGCCAAAACTGAAGTGCTTGAAGACCAGCCCAATTTGGGATGCTGGTGTATAATGATTTTACATCTAATGTACAAAGCAGCCAGTCAGATTCAATCTCAGTCTCTGCTATAATTTGTAAAAATTGTGTAGTATCCTTGATTCTAGCTCTCACATGGACAAGCAATGGTTTCAAGTGTTCTGTCAAAAAGGCTGAAAGATGTTCAGTAAGTGAACCATGACCAGACACTATAGGTCGGCCAGGTGGGGAGGTCAAAGATTTGTGTATTTTAGGAAGTAAATATAATATCTGTTTATTTGGATCCTTAACCGTCAAATGTTTGACAATGGTGGTGGATAAAATGCCATTCTCTACTGCACTACCCAAGAAATTATCAATCTCTTTTTTAAAGGTAGGAGTGGGATCAATATCCATTTTCATATAGCATTTTTTATCAGATAGCTGTCGTAATCCTTCCTGTGTATAGTAATCCATGTCCAAAACCACTACCGCCCCACCTTTATCTGCCTTAAGAATAGCTATATCATTATTGTTTTTCAATTCTTCAAGCGCCTGTCTTTCAGTTTCATGAATATTATCTTTAAGAATATTGAAACAATATGGTGGAAAATGTAAGTCCCTAAAGTACAGCCTGTTGAAAAGCTGTAACATGCGTATTAGCAGGAGGTTGGAATGTAGATTTTAGAAATCTAAACTCAGTAGATCTTTGAGCAATATTATTAACATTATCAGAAAAGAATATCTTTAGATTCAAACAGCGGCAAAATTCCAAAACATCACTGACTGTTTGGTATTGATCACAAAAGAAACCAGGTACAAATCCTAAGCCTTTATTTAGGATTGTTTCTTGTTCCAGAGTGAGCTCAACCTTAGACAAATTAAGGACATTATGAAATGTAATGCCATCTATTTTAGAAATGCTTGAACTATTCCATCCATTGATTCCAAATCTGGACCTATTATGGTGTTTCCTCCCCCCGCGTCGTTTCTTCTTACCCCAAAAGGGGTAGGTATATTACTTCTTTTTTTGTAAGGTGAATGATCAGATATAATACCCTCACTGTCAGTGGGAGAAGACTCATCACCCGAGGTACTGGTATATGTATGCTCCTTATTTTTGAGAATGGGTCTGGGTCGTTTCCTTGATCTGGCACCGCCCCTACCCGTAGTCATATCCTTAAATCTGACTGACTTTTGTAATTCAAAAGGGCGTCCCCTAGCATAATCATTGACGTCCCGATTTAACTTTTTGATTTTCCTTTCTTTCGTCAGTTTATCATACTGGGTCAGTTCCTTAGATAGATTGGCTACCAATGTACCATAGTTGCTATTAGATTCAAACTGTTTGCAAATACTGCTAAGATCTTTAATCTCAGCGATATTTGAATCTATTGTCCTTTCATAATAATCTGACAGTATTTGTACAAACCTCATAGATCCTTCTTGAGCTGCCTCAAACCATTCATTGGTCAACCTCTCTTCAGATCTGCTGACCATGGGTTTTAACTTAATTCTAAGTCCCCTTGGGACTAGTTTTTTGTATGAATAGGCCTTAAAAAGCCGTAAGTGCCAAATATTAGCTCTTAGCCCTTTAAGGGCTTTCTCTAGATTAAAGAAAGCAGATTGGCATCCATTAAATGAAGAGGCAGCCCGTTGATCATTGATATTGTTGCTTGAGATAGATTCCAGTCCAAACACCTGGATATCCTCCCTATCAGCACACATACCCTGTAAAATACTGTCCAGATTCATATTGCCGCAATGAACAGACCCAGTATGACAAAATGGGGGTGATGCGATGCCAGAACCAAGAAAAAGAACCCAGTAGAAAGACCTACCCAAAAGATGATAGGATTAATATTAAATCCAATTAGTTATTAAATACCAGTATCTCAGGAGAAGTAACAAATATATCAAAAGCCAAATGTGTTCCTGAATCACTAAACCGTGTTCCACCCAAAAAGGGCTGTATGAAGGAAATCCTGTCTTCACTACAAGTAGTGGATATAAAATCTAATAACATGAATGTGTTAGCCAAAGTAATAGGTCAATAATACCAATTATTAAACAATGATGGTGTCCAACCTTATGTTAAGGAAAAGTATCCTTAAACACAAAAAGGCAAAAATACACTGAATTATATGTGGAATATGATGGGTCTAATCAAATAGTATTATAGAGAAACGTTCAACCCATATATAGTAGTTAAACCAGCCCTAAAAAATAGCTATATAATACCAGTATTATGACCAATGTCTTAATATACCACCAAATTCTATGTGTCCACAAAAATAGTGAAACATGAACCCTAAATACAAAGAACATATTAAGGAAATTCCTTCATAAATAATAAAGCCCCTTAAACATCATAGGCATTAAATATATAGGAACCCCTTAGTTGTATAACATAGCAAAAATGAATATTATCATCAAACTATTTGCTAACTAAATAGCGTTTCAAAAATAGCATAAAGTAAACATACAATAGCTGGTTAGACAGTCTGTACCAAAATGTCCAATGTATCAACCAATTAATGTTTTAGGAAAAATATCCTAAAAATAGCCAAAAGGCAAAAATCCACTAATCAGTATGAATGAGAAGATGCCTGGTGGGGGCGGTGAGGAGCCAGTCATCCATGTATGGAAACACTTGGCATCCTTGATGTCTCAGGTGAGCTGTCACCACTGCCAGACACTTGGTGAACACCCTGGGGGCTGTGGTGAGACCAAAGGGCAGGGCACGAAACTGAAAGCGACTGGCTCCCAGCCGGAAGCATAAGTGACTCCTGGATGCCCTGTCCATTTTGATACGGTAGTAAGCATCCTTGAAGTTGATGGAGCACATCCATACTTCTTTTCCCAGTAACGGAAAAATAGACTGGAGGGTGACCATTCGGAACTTGGACTTTAGAACGTAGTGATTCAGTCGGCTGAGATCCAAGATGGGTCTCAGGTCCCCTGTTATTTTGGCACCAAAGAGAGTCTTGAGTAAGTTCCTAATCTGATCTGGTCTAGGGGACAGGCTGGATGACTCCTTTTTCTAGCAACTTTGAAATTTCTAGTGTTGCGTGATCCCTTTGACTGGGTGGAACGTCCGGGATTCTCTTGACTAGAGGGGGGTCTGATAGCAAGGGGATGGTATAACCTCCGGTAACTATTCGAAGTACCCATTGATCCTGAGTGATACTTGCCCAGGCTTCCGGATGCAACAAAATGCGGCCCCCGACTGGCTGCGGAATAGCACAGCCAGGCAACACATCAGGAACAATGACAGGAAGACCAGCGAAAGGAATCACAGTCTCCTGAATTGCGAGGGCCTCCTCTGCCCCTGGGGTGGCATCTTCCAGAATAGCCTCCCCCTCCTCTGCCTCTGGAGGGGGACTCGCCTTGAGCGGCAGGGAAAGACTTCTGTGACTTTTTGAACCACATCTTCCCTCCCCTCTGAGCCTTGGGGTAAGGCCTAGAAGGTAGGAAAAAACGGACCCCTATGGCAGACAGGGTCTTTCCCTCTTGTTCGCATCTGGTGAGGGTGTCTTTCACTTTGGTCCCAAAGAGTGAGGACCCATCAAAGGGGGCGTCAGTGAAGGAAGACTTGAAGGCCTCCGCGAAATGACACAGGTGCATCCAGGCTTGCCTCCTGAGGGCTGCACCTGAACTAGCTGCCCTACTCGCCCCTTCGGCTGCATAAGATATGAGCCTCAAGAATGAGTTGACAATCGAGCCAAGGGTAGACAACTGGGCGTTGACTGTCTGCGCTAACGCCTCAGGTACGTTACCCATTAGAGTATCTCCTAACTCTTTAAGGAGATCTCTCTGGAGCAGAGTAAAATGACAAAGATAATTCAGCGACCGTAGCGTGAAGGTTGCTGAAAAGAGGGTACGCTTCCCGTACCGATCCATACTCCTGGACTCTTGTTAGGAGGATGGACGGAGGAAGAAGACTCGGCTACTTCCTGCTGAGTGACTGCCGCCACCACCATGGCATCCACAGAAACCCCTTTGGACAGGAACTCTTTCCCAGGAGGAGCTGAAAGAAATTTATTAGGGCGTCTGGGTACCGGTTCCACTGAGTCAGGAGTCTCCCACACCCTTTTGGCAGATCAGATCTAGGAGCTCATCGAAGGGTGGAGACACCTAGGAGGCGAAGGGTTGAGCCCCAAAGGCCTTGAGGAATACAGACTCCTCCTCAGAGGGGGTCTTGGACTGCCAGCCACCTCTCTGCCTCAAAATCTCCAGGATGTTGGAGAAAGAGACGTCATTGGAGGACGACTTGGGGGACCCCTCTGATTCCTTGAGGTCGGTATCAGAAGTGAGAGACTCATCCTGGGAGTCTATGTGCTTCCTCTTGCACAACTCCTTTCTTGGGGGCTCCTCAGGCACGGACTCCGAGGGGCCCTTAGAAAGTAGGGGACCGCTCACGCGGGTATCCCCAGACCTTTGGGCTCCGCCATCTACTGATAGGGGGACAGAGGCTCTAGCCGGTGTGGATGGGGATGGAATGACCGATCCGGGTGATGTAACTGAAGATCTGGCCAGTGCGCTCCTCATGGCCTCGAAGGCGGGTCCCCCCCGAATCTGAGGACCAACCGGACTCCGAAGCCACGACCGGAGCCGGAGTTCCCAGAGCCGATGCGCCGAGAGGAAGGCTCTGAATCGACAGAAGTCCCGAAGTATCCCCCTCGGGCCCGACAGAGGAAACCCGAGTTCCGAAACCAGAGGACGGAGCCGACATGGTTGGAGCCGACATTGGCACCGATAAACCCTTAGGAGGTATCGGGGCCGGCAGAAGAACATCACTCGGAGCAGAACACTCCAGCTCCGAAGACAAGGAAGTGCACGGAGGAGGAACTATCGGTATAAGCATTGGGACTGGCTCCGGAGCCGACTGGGTCGGAGCCGAAAATAATTTTGCCAACACAGGCGACTGCAGGAGCCTCTAAACCACCCTATCAACATCCAAATCAGAAAGTCTGGAGGATCTGGAGGAAAGAGAAGGTGACTGTGATCTCCTGTCTGGAGATCCATGCCTAACACTGGGAGACTGGCTCCGAATGGGTTCTAACAGAATTGGAGCAGAGGTCGATTTCAGCACAACAGATACCGCCTGCGGCCCAGAGGAGCCGAGGAGGTAGAATCCAATTTGGCAGTCTTCTCCGGTGGCTCCGAAGACACAGACGGAGCCGGAGATCTCTTTTTGGCCTTAGAAGCCTTGGACCTAGCTTGAGAACCAGAGGAAGAGTCCAAGGACTCCTCAAAGAAAGGCTTTAAAAAACCCTTCAATATAAGTTTGTTTTTCCTTTCCTGTAGCACCCTCGGACTGAAGGCGTGACAAAAGCTACAGGACTCTTGTAGATGAATTGCCCCTAGGCAGTAAACACAACCGGAATGTCCATCTGTAATGGACATCTCGTAGTTGCATTTGGAACATTTCTTAAACCCAGAAGGTTTATGTTCTTTTTGATCTTTCTGATCTTTAGACATATTAACAGGCACTTGTGCACCAAAGAAGCACAAAGCAACAGGACCCTAAGCCAAAGAAAAAACAGCTAAGGCGGGAAACTACAGCCAACAACAGCAGACAAGAATCTCTAACTTAAACGATTCTTGAATCTACTCACACACACTACACCAGAGAGGAAAAAAACACTCACAACACAGAACAGGAATATTAAACTACAACTAGACAACAGGGAGGACTAGGTCCTCTAAGTTAAACGGGCCTAGCCTGCCAGAACAGAGGGATACCAAAAACACACACACACACACACACACACACACACACACACACACACACACACACACACACACACACACACACACACACACACACACAATAAACACGATAACTAGAAAGCAAAAATAGCTATTAAAATAGCTTTTGTGAGGAAAATCACAATTTTCTGGCAGAAAAAAGAAGTTTTAAAGGTACTTAGCCACAGCTAAGCGAGACCATGTCCTAGCTACACAAGTGGCAAACGAGATCTGGGGCTATGGAGCAGTGCAACATGGGATACCAGGTTAGCCCAGTCAATTAGAGACTTCATGCTAGAAAAATTAAGTTGGCCGAGTCGGAGCCGATGCTTGGCTCCGAACCCGTGAGTAAGAATGTAGGCGAGATTGGACCACATAACATCCAACTGTTTCTGCTGCCACTGTATCTTCCCTTGAAGATCATGTATCCCCTTGAAGGGCTTGTCCTACAGTTTCCTACAGCTTCCAGTTAGTCAATTAAGTGCCATAAAGGGAAATGTTTTGATTAAAGTGGAGTACACCTATCTTTCCAGAGGCCTTCATAACACTAAGACAGCCAAATTAGATTCATCTCAAAAGACCTACCTTACAAAAGTCCACACTATCCTGTCTTGCGTTCTCACACTATATACTGCAGGACCCTTGCCAGCAACACAATCTTCAATTTTTTTCCCACTAAACTGCTAGACAGTAACAGAAAACTTATCACCAACTGAATTTCCACTTAATCTTTGCTGAATTTGTTAGCTTTTGAGATTTAATCATACTAAATGAAGAGTTTTCCCAGAGTCTGGCAAGTGCCCATATACTCAACTCTTAGGCTATCACTAGCAAGAAGCATCCTGCAAAAGTACCTCTGTCAGGTTTCTCAGCCATTGTAAGCATTCTACAGTCATTTGTAATCATTCTACAGTCAATAGCTGCAATGCATGCTTTATTAGAAATCACCCTTAAAAAGAATCCGCACTCAAGAAGTGTCTGCTGGACAAATATAAGGCCTCTGCCTTGTGTAAGAGATACCTATAGGTGACTACTGCAAAAGTAACTTGTATGAAGAACATCAGTTAATAAAAGATGCACAGCTAACATCATGAGTAAGCATTTTCCCTCCCCTCCTGCCAAACATCAGACAATCCACACACAACCTCAGCCTTTAGTTCTAAGACACAGGATGCCCTACCTTCCCTGAGTGATAGTTGATCATATAAAGTGGCATCATTGGTGTCGTGAAAGAGTGTGTCTTTGCCTCTGCCCCTTCTTCTACCTGACTCATCCCCATTAAGGCCAAAGGGTCTGGCTTTACTCCTCCACTAACTTAACTGGGACTATCCATATTTCACTATGGACACTAACTGTCCCCACGCCAGAGAACTATATGGCATGCTCCCATGCAATAGCCTGGATCACTTGGGTCAAAGGCTAAGCACAGAGGATTACAGCAGCGAGTTGTAGTTCCTGTGGCACAGGCTTGTGACTCTCTCAGCTCTAATTAACCTATTTGGGGACTCATTTAACCACACACTAATCCCACGTTGCCCTTTAAAACAGCCTGCGAGTCCAGCGGGCCTACCTGGTTAACAAATGGATACATTGAGATTGTTTTTCAGTTAAGCCTAACAATGTCACTCTGAAAGCCTAAAGAACTCTTGCCCATGCATGTATATGCTTCCAACCACAGGCTAATAAAAGCTTGCTAACTTGGTAGTAGTTAACCCACTTCCTCAGTCTGTGCCTTCTTTTGCAGCCATGCAAACCTCTATTTGCATGGCAGAAACCAGTCAGGGAGACCTATAAACCCCAACATCCAGGATGGGTTTACCACAGGACACAGTCTCCCATCCTCCCTGCCTGACTTTTCTAGCTGTGCTATTGGGTCATATTCAGGGGATTTTGCAAAAAAAAAAAAATGTAAAAAGTACTTAAGAATTACAAACATATTCCCTTCAATGGAAGTCCAACTTTAATAAAAAAGAAGTAAAAACCTGCAGAGATTTTTCAAAAGTAGGCATAAGGAAAGCTATCCAAACTTCAACAAACATCTTACCATCTTAACTAATAATAAACTGAGTTTGTGTAAAGATATGAAGTTACCCGTGTTCTCTGTTACTACACTAAGACACTTAAATTACAAGATAGGGGTGCTGACATATTAAAAGATTACTTATGGCAAATAACTGCTTAGAAGCTGAAAACATACTAAAGACTGCTTCACAGCACCCTTTCAATTTTAGCAGTAGAGGAATTTAATTATAATTATGTACTTGCCATAACTTTGCATCTGTGTTATCTGTAGTCACCATTCATCACGTTAGGGTCTTGGATCCGAGCCGGCATACTCAGACAACAGCTTAGCTCAAGCTCCTCCTCTCCCATGATGCTCTGCTGCCCTCTAACCTAGGGTTACCAACTTTTCAAATGCCCAAACTGGGACATTTTTGGTACTAAGGTCAGATTTTGCAGGCCGAAACATAACCATGGCCTGTACAAAGGACAGAACTTCACGTTTTTGCCTAAATAAAAGCTTATTGTTGTAGCATTTTAGTTGCTTATTCTGTTTCTTATAACATTTAGGTGTTTCAGATGCAGAGTAACTGTTTTATACAACTATTACATAAAATATAGGAAATCATTTTGTCCTAAAATCTCAGGACATTTGCCATTTTTCTGCAGCACACAACTGCCCAAAGAGGGACTGTCCCAAACAAAGTGGGACAGGTAGTATCCCTACTTTAACCCCTCAGATCGAGTTTGCATAAGGAAAGACAGACCAAAACCACTACCCCCAACACAGGTCCACCAACATCCTGCTAACCTCTCAGGAAGGGGGCTGGAGGGTGGGACTGTGATGAATAGTGACTACAGATAACACAGATGCCAAGTTATGATAAGTACATAACTATAAATCTGATGTTATCGTAGTCACCATTCCTCACGTTAAGGTCACAGTCCTCAGCTACCTGAATCTTGGGAGGCCTCAAGGAAGGACATGCCAAAGAACAGTGGAGCCAAAGAAAGCCCTTCCTCTAGAAATCAAATCCAAATTATAGTGGGAGATGAACGTGCGAGGTGAAGACCACGTTGCTGCTCCACAAATATCATCTAAGGATTGACAATCTGCAAAAGCAGTTGAGGTAGACACTGCCCTGATGGAATGAGCCTTTACTGGTGCACATAAAGGAACACCTTCTGAAGAGTAAATGAAGGAAATGCATTGCAAAATCCAGTGGGAGACAGTAACTTTTGATATTCCCCTGCCTTTCTGTTCACAGAAAAGGTTACAAACAAACTGGTCTGAATGTCTAAATTCCTTGGTCCTATGAAGACAAACGTAGTTGGTGATGAACATCCAAGGTGTGCAGAATATATTCCCCTTTATTGGCATAATTAGGGAAGAACACTGGGAGATGAACACATTGACTGAGATTAGCTGTTGAAGCTACCTTGGGCATAAAAGATGACTCAGGTTTTCCAGGCACTCTGTCCTTATGGAAAATTAAGTAGGGTGGCTTAACTGTAAGAATGTGTAGCTCAGAGAGTCTCTTTGCTGAAGTTACTACCACTAAAAGGGGAGTCTTCCAAGAAAGAAATCTGAGATCACAGGATGCAGCTGGTTCGAAGGGTGGTTTGGTTAAGGCCTGCAGCACCAAGGCAACATCCCACGGTGGAGATGGGTGCCTAACAGGGGGCTGTAATAGAAAAACACCCTTCAAAAAGGATTTACAGAGTTTAGAAGAAAAGGTAGATTCATCGTTAAGATGACATTTTGAAATTGCTGCTAACTGAACCTTGTTCGTGGAGAAACTGGCCCCTTCCTTACACAGAGAAGTCAGAAAGAGAAGAATCTCAGGAATGGAAGCTGAAAAGGGGTCCAGATTCTTGTTCTTTGCCCAGATAGAAAATCTCTTCCATTTACTGAAATACACTTTCCTAGTGGAAGATCTCTGGGAAGCAAGGCTAGCCTGGACTTAGCCAAGATCACTGGAAGTGGACATACCATGTTGTCAGATGAAGGGTTTGAAGATTCAGGAGCGGAAGTAGAGACAGATGTGATATTAGATCTGGAGATGGATCGAGGACCCAGGGTGGGTGCCTCAAGTGAGACCGTAGAAAGGGGGACCAACCTGCCAAGGCCACAAGAGGGCAATGAGGATCAATTGTGTCTTGAGGTGTCTGGCTTTCTGAAGTACTCTGGGAATTAAAGGCAAGGGTAGAAAGGCATACAGGAGACCCAGAGGCCAATCATGAGTGAGCGCATCCCTGGGGGATTCCCCCTCTGGGGGGGATCAATGCAAAGAAATTGCTGCATTTGTGGTTGAGAGGAGATGCAAACAGATCGCAGTTCGGACATCCCCACCGACGGAAAATCTGTTGGGCCACCACTAGATTCAGGGACCACTTATGAGGGGTCAGAACAGCTCAGCTCAATTTGTCTGCCAACACACTGGATGTTTCAGGAATGTGCGTTGCAATGAGAAAGTGCCCTGTGGCCATCACCCATTCCCAAACCCTCATGGCCTCTAGACAAAGCAGATAAGAACATGTGTCCCCTTGCTTGTTTACATACCAAACAGCAGCCATGCTGTCCGAAAGAACTGCAATCGTTCTCTACTTAATGGCTTGTAATAATCCTGTAACATTGCTGTTTAATGCTAATTTATAATGAAAATTGTATAATATGTTGAAGCTTTTCTCCCGGGCCTCAGCTAAAAAAGGGCTTTTCAGTAGTCAGACAATCCCGGTCAACAAATCCAAAATAAATAAATAAATATGTTGTCCAATAGTTGATACTTTGTTGGGGCCATTAGAAGCCAATCGTCTAAACAGGGAACACCTGGAATCCCTGCAGTCGGAGATGAGATACCACCATTGCCATGCATTTAGTGAACACCCGGTGGACTGAGGTGAGACCAAAGGGCAGGGCCCTCAACTGAAAATGATTGGCTCCTAAGTGAAAGCAGAGAAATCTCCTGGACCAGTCAATCTGTATAGGGTAGCACGCGTCCTGGAGATCCACTGAGCACATCCAGTCGTTGCTGTGCAAAAGGGGCACAATCGACTGCAGAGTGATCATCTGAAACTTCGACTTCTGTACAAACAGGTTTAGACGACTGAGGTCCAGAATAGGACGTAGGTCCCCTGTTCTCTTTAGAACTAAAAAAGAAGCAGGAATAAGATCCGGATCCTCTCTGTCCTTCAGGGACCTCTTGGATGGCTCTTTTTAAAGAAGGTTCGCGACCTGTTAGGCCAACTCTTTTTGACTGGGTGGCACTTCCAGAAGAGTTCTGGCTTTGGGGGAAATCTCTGAAAAGAGAATGCAATAGCCGCTAGATATAATGGTTAGCACTCTTTGATAGTTTGTAATATTTGCCCAGGCTAGAGGGTGCATAGACAACCAACCCTAAACTGTCTCCAGGGAAGGACAGTCGGGCAACGTCTCAGGGATGCTGAAAAGGTTTCTCAGAGAAGAGCTCCCTGGAACTTTGATTCTGCGGGCCTCCTATGCCCCTGGGGTGACATCTGCCATTGAAACCTTGTCCCAGTCCCCTGGAAGAGGAATCGTCTTGAACATCCTGGAAAAGGATCTTTGAGGGATAGAAACTCTGATCCCAACAGCAGACAACTCCTTCCCTTCCTGTTCACTTCCGGGTTAACATCTCCTTCACGCTGGGACCAGAGAAAGTGGAACCATCAAAGGGGGCATTGATAAATGACATCTTGAAGGCCTCTGCAAACCCGGTTAGTAGCAGCCAGGCATGATGCCTGACAATACCTGAACCCGCTGCCTGTGGGGACCTTTCCGCTGCGTTGGAAATTAGCCTTATGGATGAATTAGCAACCGAATGAAGGGTGGCCAGTTTGGGAGAAACAACCTTAAATTCCTCCTCAGACATGGACCCTGTGAAAAAAGTTGACAGCTCCTTAATCAAGTCCCTCTTGAGACAAGTGAAATGAACAAGATAATTTAAGGCTTGCAGGATAAATGAAGCTGAAGCGAACACCCACTTTCCAAATCTGTCCAGAGCTCTTGATTCGTGATTGGGAGGGTTGACAAAAGAACTCTGCTGCGCCAACAAATTTCTGGTGGCAGCGGCCACCACAAATGGATCAACTGACCGCCTTGGACCAGAAGGTTTTATCCGCTGGGGGCCTGAGGAACTTTGTCTGCTTTCTTAGGCACTGGCTCCACGATATCTGGCTCCTTTCAAGCCCTGCTGGCCACGAGATTGATAACAAGGTCAGCAGGGGGACAGCCAAGAGGTAGATGGGCCCGTTCTGAAAGCCTCCAGAAATACGGTTTCCTCAGAGGACGGGGAGTGGGCAAACCAACTGTCTTTGGCCTTGAGCATCTTGAGTATGTCTCCAAAGGAGATGTCCTCAGGTGGAGATCTCGGGGACCCGTTCCCTTCATTGGCATCCATATCTTTGGTTAAAGACTCCATGGGGGAGTCGAGATGTCTCCTCTTACATGTCATCTTCCTCGGAACTTCCTCCGCTGGAGGCTGTGGGGAAGACTCTATAGAGAAGGCAACCCCTATGGGGGAAACTCCCCCCTGGAGCCTAGGTCGAATGGGCTGACTGGAAGCAGGATGAGTACGTCCACTTAAATACAGGGGCTGGGTAGGATGACCGTGGGGTGGAGGAGGTAGCCCTGACAGCAAAGAAGGACCTTTTCACTGTCTGGAAAGTGGAGGGACTGGAGGAGGTCCTGTCCCCCTCTCCTGCCGATAACACCACAGCCAAAGAGAGGGTAGATCCCCCAGACCCCCAGCTCCGCCAAACAGCACTGGACCACAGCTGTCTAAAGCTGATAAGTCTAGGGGTAGAGACCAGTCTGATAAACCTGGATCGAATCTAACTCCATGGACCCCGGATCCGCAACTCGGCCTGGAGGGATGATCTGTCCTGGGGGCGTAGGAACAGAAGCAATCGTCAATTCTGATGGGGTAGGGAGCAAAGTAGGGCCAGAAATTCCCATTGCCTCCACTCCGTGCACCAGTCCCTGGGAATCAAAACTGAAGGTCGGATAAGGAGAGGTTAAGTGGGGAGTGGGAGACTGGTTCCCCATCCTGTGGGCTGGGGAAGCCAGAAGCCCCAAAGTACAGTTGTGTACACCATTAATGTAGATGTTCGAGTGTATTCACTGTTGCAGTCATTTCATTTGGGTTATCTGCTTGCAGGTAGCCCTCAGCCGGCCTGATTAACAAAGTCTTGGGTCCTGCGTCAGTTGCTGTCCCTTCTTCGTTGACGTTAGGTCGTCAGGGGTATAAAACATGCAGCCAATGCCATTACATCAGTTTTCCTTGCCACAGATGTCAGGTGCCCCCCTAATGGGAAGCAATTAAATATAAAAGCACAAAGATATACCTCCAACAAAAAAGCAAATACACCAAAAAGGCTTTTAAGCATAGTAAAGGAAAGTAGAGGTTTAGCCAAAAGAAGTTAGGGGGCTGGAGGGAGGGTAACCAGGACTGCAACAGTGAATACACTCGAACATCTACATTTATAGTAAGTGTAAAAACTGTACTATGTTCTTCGTGTTTCACTGTTGCAGTCATTACATTTGGGTAGATTCCCAAAGCTATGGTTGGGAGGAGGAATTTAGATAGCGTTAGGGCCAGCTATAATGCCCTGCAAGACTGCAGTGGCAAAGCCAGCTCTGGATTTAGAGAAAATTGGCAAATGATAATGCTTGGTAATGTACAGAACTCCAGGTAGCAGCTTCTAGGATGTCCCTGGTAGGGATGCCTCTGAGAAAGGCTGTAGAGGTAGATGCAGTCCTGGTGGAGTGAGATCTGATCCCCAGGGGGATAGGTTTTCCATGGTACTTATAGCAGAAATTAATGCAATGGCTTATCCATTTAGAAATGGTTTGCTTTGAAATAGCCTTCCCCTCTGCCCCTGCAGCAAATGCCACCAGCAAATGCTACCAGCAGTTGTTCAGATTTCCTTTGAGGTTTAGTCCTGTCCAAGTAGAATCTGCATTTTCTGTGCACATCCAGGGAATGCAGTATCCGTTCCCGTTTATTCTGTGGATTGGGAAAGAAGGTTGGCGAATGAATGGACTGATTAAGAGCCACACTGGATACCACCTTGGGCATGAAGAATGGATTGGTTCTGAGGGACACCCTGTCTGCATGAAAGATGATGAAAGGCTCCACTGCCATAAGGGCCTGTGATTCACATACCCTTCTAGCTGAAGTGATTGCTAAAAGGAAATCTGTTTTCCAAGAAAGAAATGTTAAGTCCGCAGTAGCAGCTGGCTCGAAAGGAGGTAGAGTGAGTTTCTCCAAGCAAAAGTTAAGGTCCCAGGCTGGGGTTGGAGCTCTCCTGGGTGGTCTCAAATTTCTGGCCCCTCTGAGGAACAGCTTGAGCAGTAGATGAGAGAAGAGGGGCGGTTCTATGTTACAATGAGCTGAAATGGCTGAGGCGTGGATTTCAATGGAGGAAAAAGACAGGCCCTTGTGAAGCATCTCAGTTAAGTATTGTAAAATCTGAGATAAGTTGGGCGCTGCTGTGCTCATCCCTTGAGACTGGTTATTAGCAAGGCTGCAAGGTTCAGTGTTAAAAGCTGAGGGTGCAGAATCTGGTTCTCCTGCTGAGACAGCAGGGAAAGAGTCTGAGACAGGTGCTATGGAGATAACCGTGACACACTGAGCAGGAGGGGGTACCAGTGTTGGCGCGGCCAGTCTGGAGCAATCAAAATCATCCTTGGTTTGTCCGGTTTGATTTTTAATAGTACTTTGGAGAGCAGAGGCTGATGGGGGAAGGCATAGACTGACTGCCATGGCTAGTCTGCAGAGGGGTAAGAATGTGCACCCCCCCCCCCCCGCTTTGGTTATGTACCAGATAACAGTGGTTTTGTCTGTCTTTACCCTTAGTTGTCCTGGAAGAATATGGTCCTTGAAGGCTGTCAGAGCATTCTGTACAGCTAACATTTCTTTTTGATTGATATGCAGGTGCATTTGACCTTAGTTCCATTTGCCCTGAATGCACTTCCCTGCCAGGTGAGCCCCCCCCCCCCCCATGCATAGTCTGATGCATATGTTAGGGTTTGGGTGGCAGGGGGTGGTGTAAAAGGTAGTCCCTTGTTTTGATGGCAGGCCACTGCCCACCAAAGGAACTCTAGGCGTAGGCAAGGTAAGATGGGAATCATTGTTTCCAGGTCTTGAGAATGTTAACACCATAGGCTTTTTAGATACAACTGTAGTTTCCTCATATGCAGTCTTGCATATGGAATTAGAAGAATGCAGGAGGCCATGAACTCCAAGGCTTGCAGTATTTGTCTTGCAGATAGCAGGGTTTTTGTGGCCACTTGTATGAAGTAGGATGTCAAATGAATTTGTTTCTCTGGCATGAGGTAAGCCATCTGGGAAGTTGTATTCAAGCTTGTGTGGTTTCTTTTCGTTTATGGTGTACCCCAGACAAGTTAGAACCCTTTGTACAAAGGCCACATGATTCAAAAGTATGTCCTGGCTTTCTGCCTGAATTAGACAATCATCCAGATATGGGTATATTTGAATATTTCTTTGCCTGCAAAAATGCAATAACTGGAGCTAGGTACTTTGTGAATACCCTGGGCACAGTAGATAAGCCAAAGAGCAGTGCAGAGAACTGACACTGCGTGTAGCCTGCTTTTAAGCGAAGATATCTTCTGCAAGATTGCCTGATTGGGATGTGCAGGTATGCTTCTTTTAAATCTAGTGTTGCCAACCAGGCATCTTTGCCTAGCATAGGAAGTAATTGGTGAAGAGTCAGCATCTTTAATTTTGGAATCTCCAAAAAGGCCATGAATTGTCTTTTCTAGGTACCAGGAAAAGTCTTTTGTAGAAACCTTGTCCCTTTTCCTCTTCTGGTACCAGTTGAATAGCCCCCATGCTTAAGAGAGAGAAAGTACTTGTTTTTGGGCCTCTGCCCACTGATTTGGGGGTAGGTCCGGTCACCCTCTTGGTGTTGGCAACATGTGGAAGTGAAATCTGCATCCCTGGGACACTATATTTAAAACCCATTTATCCTGGGTAATGAGTTTCCAATTCTTTGCATGAAGAGCAATCTTTCCCCCCAACAGGGCAGTCAGTTGATAAGTGCTTGAAAATTTTAAAAGAAAGTCATTGAGACAGTTTACCATAGGGAGGAATCTTATTATTCCCAGATTTGAAAGTGGAGGCCCCCCACTGCTTAGTTCTGTGTGTCCCCTGGGACTGAAACCTGGGGGTTTTGCTGTGTCTAGGTTTGGCTTGAGAAGACCTGGAAGGGGCTGGAAATGACCAATTCTTAGAGGGCCAGTGCCTACTAAATCTAGGAGGCTGAACTTGTAAAAAATATTTAACAGTTTGCATAGATTAAGCTTTATCTTCCATCTTTTTATGAACTTCCTCAGCCTTGTTGCCAAACAGGCGGCCCTGATTTAAAGGAACATCCAACAATTTAGCTTTAACATGATCAGGCAAAGATTGCTCCTTGAGACAAGCATGCCTTCTGAGCAGAAACCCAGTAACAGCAGCCCTGCAAAAGGCCTCTAATGAATCAAAACCACATTGCAAGTATGTTTTCCAACTTGTTCAGCAGAATGCATTAAATCCTGTAATTCTTTATTTTCCACAGTCAGGAATCAACATCATTTTCTGTTTAAGCAGTCCAAGAACATGTTGCTGATACTTTAACATAAGAAACTGGCAGTTTAAAGCCCTAATGGTCAAGGCTGCAGAAGTGTAAACCTTCTTACCCCATCTATCCAGTGCCCTGGATTCTCTATCAAAAGGGGTAGAATTTTTAACAGTAGAAGCCTTAATTGCCCTTAGGCCACTGTGAAATAGTCTCTGGATCTGCAATAGGATTTTTAAAAAGAACTTGTGAGACTCGGAGACCTTGTAGTATCTGTCAGGTTTTCTGGGAGCAGGAGGCAGGGAATCAGGGGCCAAACTAGATTCCGAAAAAGCATCAGCGTCTAGTACAGGAGGAATAGCTAAAGGCCTATGCTGAGGTAGGAGAAGGAAATCCCTAAGCCTCTTTTTTGAATCAGAAAAATCCTGGCTTTCCCAGTGGAAATGCTCCCTTAGAGTATGTAAGGTTTCCCCAAAAGAAAAATCCTCAGGAGGGGAAGCAGAGGGAATGGAGACCTCTGCATCAGAATCCTCATAAGTAGATAAGGGCAAATCCAGATCATCAGAAGAATCAGAAAAAACAGAATCCTGATCAGAAGATTCATAATCAACTTCAGTCCTAGGCCTCTTAGAAGTGTGTGTGGGGGGGGGGGGGGGGGTTGACTACCCCTGATTACAGTTATTAGATCTTCAGACATTCTTATCATTTGTTTTTTAGGCATAGAAGCCTGAGCATGTGGCCTGGGCGTCGTTTTTTTAGGCATGGATCGAGATTTAGGCCCAAGTAAAGAAGGAGGTGTCAGTTTAATATGCAAGTCCGTAGGCCTGAATACACCTTCAGAAGCCGGTGCCTGCACAGCGGCTCCAGACTCATCCAAGATAGAGATATCCGCGGGTTCCATAGTTGAAGCATCTCTCGGCATACCGTACTCC
Organism: Protopterus annectens; assembly: GCF_019279795.1. Classification (NCBI taxonomy): domain Eukaryota; kingdom Metazoa; phylum Chordata; order Ceratodontiformes; family Protopteridae; genus Protopterus; species Protopterus annectens. The sequence goes on from NC_056743.1 coordinate 899,100,185, forward strand.
AAATGGGTTTCAGTAGAGGCCTGCAAATCAGAAGTAGTGGGTATCAGGGGCTGTGAAAGCGCCTCACTTAGTACCAGCGAACTGGCGACTGGCTTAGAAGAAGCGTCGTCGGCAGTTTTGGACCTCGGCAGCCTGTCTCTGTCTTTATCTTTGTGTTTTTTCAGAATCCCGGTAGTCGGATGGCTAACCGATGACATTTCTGGATAATTAAACAGAGAATCAAAATATTTAGAGGTGAAAATATACCTACGACAGATAGTGCGCTGATTAAATAAAGCACAAAACCGACAGCAAGGTACGTCGTGGTCAGGACCTAGGGCAAGGAATAAAGTACGAATGAAAATGTTTATGAGGTATTTGCTTTCCACAAGTAATGCAATTATTAACTTTTACTGACATCGGTAAGGAGCAAGAAAAAGTTTCCCCAATGGGGTACTTCGCTTTAGTTGAAGACTTCGGTTCTGAAACTCGAAAAGGAAAATTTCAGGAGTTGGCCGACCGGCACTTGCAAACTGCTTCTGCTTCGGGCACCGCACCGCAAGAAAGACTGATGTAACAGTGTCGGCTGCATGTTTTATACCCCTGACGACCTGATGTCATGGAAGAAGGGACAGCAACCGACGCAGGACCTAAGACTTTGTTAATCAGGCCAGCTAAGGGCTACCTGCAAGCAGATAACCCAAATGTAATGACTGCAATAGTGAAACACGAAGAATATCTCCATCTGAGCTTTCAGGAAGGACTGCATCATCCTGTCCATACCCACAGGAAAAACACTCCTGGACAATCGGAAGGAGATGGAAGACCCGGCTGGGGAGCACTTTCTGGACTCAAAGGACCTCCTCTTGTGCTCCCTCGAGTAAGGCCTGCAAGGAGGGGAAAACATTTATTCTGCTCTCAAGGGATCTGAGGGAAACTCCTCCACCACAACAGGCTCCAACATGGACCTTGGATAAGACCTGCTCGGAACTGACAGAAAAGGTGAATCCCAGGTAACTGTTCTGATCTGTGGTCACTGCACCCAACTCCAGATCCAATCTCGAATCCGGAGCCTTGGATCCAGGGGTGGGAACCAAAAGTGTCGGATCCGAAGATCTGGAGTCCGATACAAGGGTGGACTCCCTAGAGGCTCTGGGGCCAGAATCTCTTGGATCCGACATCACCCCTGCTGGAGTGGGATCCAAGGACTTGGGATCCGACAGCCGGGGTCATTTGGAAGGGAGCTCCTCACCTGGAGTAACCTTTTTCTTCGCCCCTGAAGGGCCTGCTTTGGTCAGGGTAGCATTGACCAAGGCCCCCCCCCCCTTAACTAGGCCTTTAATTAGCAATTTGTTTCGACGGTCGACCAGGGCTCTGGGGTCGAAGGCCATGCAAATAACGCACTCAACCTCCACATGGTCGCCACCGAGAGAATAGAGACTCTCCTCGTGCGAGTCGGAAATAGGCATTTTCTGACTATACGAGGAGCATCTCTTGAGGGTTTGTCCGACATGGCTCAAACCCCAACAACACAGCCAAAGGAAAATCCAAAAACAAGGTCCCAAACACATGCATAGTCCAAATACCAATTAATCAGTCCGAAACTACAATAAAATAATGGCTCTTTTACAGAAGCTACAACAGCCAAAGGAAAGGGGCGCCAAAACATCTAATGTCGAAACCGGGAGGGGGGAAGGGAAACAACTGCTACACAACAGCTGAACCACTAACTACCCAAAGGGAAAAGCTGAACGATAGTGAAAAATCCCCAAACCAAAGACACCTACTTACTACCCACGAGGAGCTGAGCAATCTGAGTCTGTCTAGATCAAGCGGCAAAAGAAATCTGTGAGATTTGAGGGCAGCAGAGCATCATGGGAGGGAAGGAGTTTGAGCTAAGCTGTTGTCTGAGTATGCCGGCTCGGATCCGATATCAGATCCAAGACCCTAATGTGAGGAATAGTGACTAAGATAACATCAGATCAGGAGGTTGTAAACTCTGTTCAATAGGATTAAAGCAGCTGTACAAAGTACAGTTTTGTACCTACCATAAATGTAGATGTCCGATAGGTATGCATCTGCAGTCCTAACATATGGGTTGTCCTGCCTCAGGCAGCCCTTCGGTCGGCCGGATTCCAAAGTCTGGGTCTGGCCTCGGCTGATGTCGCACTTCACCTGACATCATAGCTGCTGTTTACTGGGTATAAAGGCATCAGCCAACGCCATTTCCCTCAGTGCTTCTTGCCCCAGATGCCAGGTGCCCTCTAGTAAGGCTAAATTTGGATAAATGCAAATAATTCCAAACAGTAGAGAGCAAACAATATAAAAAAAAAAAAAAAAAAAATATATATATATATATATATATATATATATATATATATATATATATATATATATACACATATACATATACATATATACAAACAAATACACCACAATAGATTCCCCCAGCTAGCTAAAAGAGGGGTAAATACCCTAGGAATACCACAGAGGGGAAGGAGGGTGGGTAATCCTGACTGCAGATGCATACCTATCGGACATCTACATTTATGGTAGGTACAAAACTGTACTATGTCCTTCAAGGATGCATCTGCAGTCCTAACATATGGGTAGAATACCATAGACAAACTGGGGGAGGAGGCACTAAGATAAAGATGGTGTAGTTAAGATCCCTTGCAAAACAGCAGTTGCAAAACCTGCTCGGGATCTAGAGTATAAGGGAAGATTGTAATGCTTGGCAAATGTATGCACGGAGCTCCAAGTAGCAGCTTCTAAAATGTCTTTGGTAGCCACTCCTCGTAGGAAAGCTGTAGTGGTGTCTGTAGCTCTTGTGGAATGAGGTCTGATATTATCAGGAGTTGTCTTTCCATGAAAAGAGTAGCAAAATCGAATGCAATTTCCTATCCATTTTGAGATTGTCTGTTTTGAAATTGCTTTTCCTTGCATTCCTGTTGCATATGCTACCAGAAGCTGGTCAGTTTTTCTGCTGGTCTTAGTTCTGTCCAGATAGTAGCGTAATTGTCTGTGCACATCCAAGGTATGTAGCAGTCTTTCCCCCCTGTTCTGTGGGTTGGGGAAGAATGTAGGTAAATGAATCGCTTGGTTCAATGATACTCTGGAGACCACTTTTGGCATAAAGGTAGGTTAGTTCTGAGAGAGACTCTGTCCTGATGGAAGATAAGGAAGGGTTGTACTGCCATTAATGCCTGTAACTCAGATACCCTTCTTGCTGAAGTAATTGCTAGCAGGAAAGCAGTTTTCCAAGACAAGAATTGTAATTCTGCTGTTGCTGCTGGTTCAAAAGAACTGCCTGAGTAGAGGATGAGAGAAGACAGGAGAATCCATGTTGTATTCTGCTGAAATTGCTGATGCATGAATCTTAATGGAGGAGTAAGACAGGCCATTGTGGAACAGCTCTGCTAAATATTCCAGGATGTGTGCTATGTTTGCCAATGAGACATTTTCTCCCTTTGCTGCACTCCAAATGAGGTATCTTTTCCACTTGGCTGAATAAGTCTTCCTTGTGGAGGGTCAGCGTGCCTCCAGGATAATGTCCTTAACCCTCTGAGATAAACCTGGGTTATTTTGTTTTATGTAATATTCCAAGCAGCTAGCTGCAGTGTTTTCAAGTTTGGATGTAGGATCTTGTAGTTGTCCTGTGTTAGTAGTAAGGGACATAGAGGTAGATGCCATGCGTGTGTCCGAGACATGCTTTTCAGTAGCGGGTACCAATGTTGCCTCGGCCAGTCTGGAGCTATCAGAATTACCCTTGGCTGATCCTCTCTGATCTTCAGTAGAACTTTGTACATCAAGGGAAGAGGTGGAAATGCATATGCTGTCAGGTTTTTCCAGCTGAAGGAAAGAGAGTCCACCCTCCAAGCAAGTGGGTGGTATGCTCTTGTGCAGAATTTCTTCAATTGGTGATTGTGTGGGGAGGCAAACAGGTCTATCTGTGGTAGTCCCCATTTCTTTGTTATGGCTTTGAAGATATCTGTCTGCTAGAGAATTTTCTTTTCCTGGTACAAATATGGCCTGAAGTTGAATGTTGAGGTTCAGGGCCACATTCCACAGGTCCATTGCCATCCGGCATAGAGGATATGAATGTGTACCTCCCTGTTTGTTGATGTACCACATGACTGTGGTATTGTCCGTCCTTATCAGCAGATGACCCTGTTGAAGGAGTGGTCTGAATGCCTGGATCGCATGTTTCACTGCCAGCATCTCCTTTAGATTTATGTGTAGATTCAGCTGGTCTTGGGTCCATAGGCCTTGTATACACTTGTCCACCATGTGTGCCCCCATCCTAGGTCTGAGGCGTCCGTGGTGATGGTCTGGCTTGGCTGTGGTTTGTGGAAAGGCAAGCCTCTGTTCAACTGACAGGCCTGAGCCCACCACAGGAATTCTTGCTTCAGGCATGGAATTATTGGAATCTGGGCTTCTAGACTGTGCTTGTGTTGAGACCATACATTCCTTAGATACCATTGTAGCTTTCTCATATGCAGCCTGGCATGTGGAACCAATATTATGCAGGATGCCATGTAACCCAGGGCTTGCAGGACTTTCCTTGCAGTAAGCTGAGTTTGTGTTGTTAATGTCATGAAGTAGACTGGTAGTTGCTTTTGTTTTTCTTCTGTGAGAAAAGCCATCTGAGTTGATGTGTCTAATTCTGCACCCAAGAATGTTATCCTTTGGGATGGTACTAGTCTTGAATTTTGCATGTTGACTGTGTATCCCAAGGCTTGCAACAGTTGTATGACATTTTCCAAATCTTTTGTTAACATTGCCTTGTTGTCCGCTTGTATTAGGCAGTCGTCCAGGTATGGGTAAATCTGAATTCCCTGAAGTCTGCAATGAGCAATTACTGATGCCAGGCATTTCGTGAATACTCTGGGCGCAGTAGATAAGCCAAAAGGCAATGCTGAGAATTGATAATGCTCTGATCCTGCAAGAAATCTGAGGTGTCTTCTGCAATCTGGTCATATAGGGACGTGCAGGTATGCCTCCTTGAGATCTAGAGTCACCAGCCAAGACTCCTTGCCCAGCATGGGAAGAAGTTGTGCTGGAGGGTCAGCATTTTGAATTTTGGAACAATGAGGTATGTGTTCAGTGCGGACAAATCTAGAATAGGTCTCCATTGATTTTCTTTTCTCGGTACAAGGAAAAGCCTGGAGTAAAATCCTTGGCCTTGTTCCATAGGTGGCACCTCTTCTATAGCTCTCATCCTTAGTAAGTTGTTGATTTGTCTTAGAGCGTCTGTTTTTTGGCTTGGTGGTAGGTTTGGCATTCCTCTCTTTTTTGGTAGAGTATGGAAGTGAAACCTGTAGCCCTTGTCTATTGTTTGTAAAGTCCATTTGTCTCCTGTAATGTAATGCCAGTTGTCGGAGAATAAGGCTAGTTTTCCGCCCAAGGGTGCTTCCAGTTGTTCCCTGGTAGGCGGAACTAGAGCCAAGTCATTGTGTCTGCCCTGTAGAAGTGGTTGTAGCTGATTCTGTGGCAGTACTTCTCTGGTTGGCAGGTTGCCACTGACGTCCCCTGTAGGCACCCCTAGATTGACCTCTGCCTCTTGGGCATCTATTTCTGCCTCTCTGCGCTCTGGAGTTGTCTGGAAAGGACCAATTCTTCGAAGGCCAATTTCTGCTAAACCTCGGAGGTTGGACCTGTAAGAAATCCTTGACTGTTTGGACAGATTTTGCTTTTTCTTCCACCTTTTTTAGAACCTCCTGAGCAGGGGAGCCAAACAAACTTTGTTTCTCCATGGGAGCATCTAGGAGTTTTGACTTAACATGGTCTGGTAAGGATTGTTCTTTTAACCAGGCATGCCTTCGAATCACTGTTCCAGTTACCGCTGATCTAAAGGAAGCCTCCAGTGCATCATAGCCACATTTTAAGAAATGGTTACTGACCTGCTGAGAATTATGTACCAAATCCTGAAGGGACTTGCGGTCTAAAGGTTCAGGAAAAGATAGTTTTTTATTTAGCTGGTCTAACAAAAATTCCTGGTACTGAATCATGTGGAATTGACAGTTCAAGGCCCTGGCCGAAAGAGTAGCAGAAGTATAAACCTTTTTACCCCATCTCTCTAATGCTCTAGATTCCCTTTCAGAGGGAAGAGGGTTTTTGGCAGAGGCAGCTGCCACACCTTTAGGGCCCTGTGAAATGGTTTCAGGGTCTGCAACAGGAGCCTTATACAAATGGTAATGTGTGTCCGTGACCCTGTAATATCTGTCTGGCTTGGCAGGGGCCGGAGGAAGAGAATCAGGAGCAGTACAGGCATCATTATATGCATCATCAACAACTGTTAGTACTGGCGGAATGGCTAAAGGCCTATGCTGTGGTAAGTGTAAAAAAGTCCTTAGCCTTTTCCTTGAATCTGAAAAATCCTGGCCCTGCCATTGTAAGTGTTCCCTCATAGCATGCAAGGTTTCCCCAAAGGAAAAGTCTTCAGGAGGAGAAGCAGAAGGAATGGAGTCTTCTGCATCAGAATCCTCATAAGGAGAATATGGGCCTTCGTGATGGTCTGAAAGGTCTGAGTCATCCGAGGAATAATCTGTAGACACAGGTTCCGGGGGTTCAGTCCTAGGCCTCTTGTCTGGAGGGGGCTGAGAGGCCCTGTCTGGGTGAGGTTGGGATCCTCTGATCAAAGAAATGAGATCCTCAGCCAGGCTGAGCAATTGGGAACTAGAGGTAGGCCTATGTGAAGGTGTTTTGGCAGGCAAGGCCATAGAAGATTTAGCTGCCTTAGCCCTGGCAAAAGCCTTGATAGACATGGAAGCAGGGGGTCTAGCAGCCCCACGTGCAGGGGTAGTTATGTCTAAAGGAATAGTGTCTGATAAATCCTGGGTGGCTGCTTCTGTAGCAGTAAATTCAGTAGCAGATTCAGCCATGCTCTGTGAGGCCTCGGCTATCGGAAGCATGCTTTCGGCCGAAGGAAGAACCGGGGGCTCGGTTTCAGTCGAAACCGCGGGCCGCGAATGTCGGTCCTTTTCCTTGCGTTTTTTAGCTAATTGAGTAGTCGGAGTCTCCGACGGCATTTTGTATGCAAAAGCGGGACCAAAAAACTCCTCTGCAAACTCCGACCGACGTCTAAGTGTCTGTCGGTTGAAGGAAGCACAGGCTAGACAAGCTGATACGTCGTGGTCTGGGCCTAAGCAAGGAAGGCAGTAAGAGTGGAAATCCTTATGAGGTATTTGTTTCCCACAAGTTAAACAATTATTTACTTTGTCTGACATCGGCTGAGGCAAGAAAGAGTCCCCAACGGGGTACTTAGCTTTTTAGAAGTCTTCGGTAGTAGAAATCTCTGGATCTGACCGACCAGCACTTGCGAACAGCTTCTGCTTCGGGCACCGCGCGGCAAGAAAGACTGGGGAAAATGGTGTCGGCTGATGCCTTTATATCCAATAAACAGCAGCTATGACGTCGGGTGAAGTGCGACATCAGCCGAGGCCAGACCCAGACTTTGGAATCCGGCCGACCGAAGCGCTGCCTGAGGCAGGACAACCCATATGTTAGGACTGCAGATGCATCCTTGAAGGACATCAGAAGAGTGCGCGTCTTTTGGAGCACCAAAAAACTTGTAAAGGTCAGAGAGAACAAGAAATGCTAAATGGATTAAACAATAATAAAACACAATAATATGACTAAGACACAAACCGTATAGGAATGTCAAATTAACTGTATATATTATAATGTCAAACACTTCAAAAAATGGCTTAACTTGGTATAAAATACAGCATAAGGAAATTCAGACAGCTGTTCACTTACAGTATGCATAAAAGTCAAAGAAATAAGCATCTGTTATACACATACCTCAATCTTTTAGCTGAACAAAGAAATCTAAAAATAATGCAGGGGGCAAAGGCCCAAAATCAGGGTCAGATTTTAAATATTACTTTTACAGGCAAACACTTGCTAGAATAACAGATTTTATATTACTATGTATATTTCTGAAGGATATGATGTATGAAACTCAAATGTTTGCCATTATTTCATTACTTCAATCCAAAATGATTTCCCAGAAAAAACACAAATTTTATGAGGAACAACCCAAATACAAGGCAAAAATATTCTATAAAATTCTGGAAAGTTGAGAGGTATGGATATAAAACATGCAATTATCAAACAAAACATGCATAGCAAAGCACAGCAATTTATTTTTATTTTACATTTGTTGACCGGGATAGTCCGACTGGATGCATGTCCATTTTCAGCGGAGGCCCAGGGAGAAAAGCTCCAAGGGTAAGCATATACAAAATTACATAATACCAGCATTACATATTACAAACAGACTATTTACAGAGATTACATAAGTAAGCAAGTTAAACAAGTTCCACAGGTTAGAGTTAATCCTGAGCGCAAGTCGGGATTAAATTAAATTAAATTACACAGTAAACTGGTTAACAGATTTTTACACATTCTAGAGAGAGTTAGCCAGGCTTGATACATTGACATAGCCAGTTTAAGTGACAAATGTTGTTAGAGTCTAGTTTTAAATTGACCTAAGGTGAAAAGTAAGGTAATATCAGCTGGAAGGGAGTTCCAGGATCTACTTACAGAGTTTGCAAAGAGAGCGTCACCAGCTGTGTTATTAATTTTGCTAGTCTGAATTAGTAGTTTGTTAGAGGATCGAAGCGGTCTAGGATTGTTATAGGGGGTGATAATATTTTTAAGTGCAGGAGTATTGTCGGGATTATAGAGGATTTTATAGGCCATAATTAGTTGGTTATACTGGATTAGGCTGGGTAGTTCAAGCCACCCAAGCCGATTTAGATTGATGCAATGATGTGTCCTAAAAAGCAGCCCAGTGGCAAACCTGGCAATGTGGTTGTAGCAAATTGAGAGTTTGTTAAGGACAGTCTTGTTTAAATTCAAGAGTAGAGGGGATGCATACAGAAGGGTTGAAAGAAGGTGGAGCGAGCTATGACAATTTTAGCTGGAGGGGTTAGGAAGGCTTTTATTCTGTAAAGTGACCCTAGTTTTTTATTGATGGTTTTGATAGTTTGGTTAACATGTAGGTCGAATTTTAGATTATTGTCTATGATGACACCTAATAGTTTTGTAGATGGGTCAGGGGAGATTATTGTGCCATCATTTGAATTTATGGTAAAGGTGAAAGCGGTAGACCTACGTGTTGGTGAAAATAACAGCATTTTAGTTTTTTTGGGATTTAGGATTAGACGATGTTCAGAAAGCCAGTTTTCTATTGTATTAAAGGTGGTCTGGGTAGCTGACTATAACTCTACTGGAGATGTGGCTGAGCAAATCAGAGTAGAGTCATCAGCATATTGGATACAGCTAACTTTTGGGATGACAGTATAAAGGTCATTAATGAAGATGGAAAACATCAAGAGCCCTAGTATAGAGCCTTGTGGTACTCCAAGGGTGTTGGGTAGAAGGTTAGAGAGTTTGTTCTGCCAGAGGACAGCCTGCTGTCGACCATTCAGGTAGGATTGAAACAATTGGAGGGCTCCAGTATCTAGACAGAATGTTTGCAGAGTGTGGATAAATAGTTGGTGATCAACCACATCGAATGCCTTGGAAAGATCCAAGAAGAGGGCTGAGGATATATAATTATTGTTGCAATTATGGTTTATGGTGTTGGTAAAGGCTAGGAGGGCTGAAGTAGTGCTGTGATGAGAATGGAAGCCATGCTGAGTGTCTGCCATAAGGTGCTTCTGGATTAGGTGGTGCATGAGTTGTCTATGAATACATTTTTCCATAATCTTTGCAAGTGGACAGAGTATAGCTATTAGCCTATAATTGGAGAATTCAGTAGAGCTGCCTCCTTTGTGAAGTGGGATTACATAGGATATTTTCCAGATGGTGGGAATTTTAGCTTCTACTATGGTTTGATTGATTAGTATTGAGACGGGGTAAGCAATAGCATCAGCTGATTTTTGTAGGTACTCGGCAGGGAGTTGAGCAGCAGAAAGTGTAGTGGGTTTTAATTTTTTGATCAAGGTACGGATAAGTGAAGTGGCGACTGGTTGGAAGCTGAATGCGAGTAGGTTTCTAGGGGTGCTACTTTCAGGACCAGGGGAGCAAGGAGGTAGTTGGCTAGCTAGGGCTTGAATTGTCTCAGTAAAGAATCAGTTAAAACTGTCAGAAACATCTTCAGGGGTTTTATCAACAGTAGCAGCAGGGATTGGGGTTGAAGTTTGTCCAGGATGTAGTAGATTATTTAAACCTGCCCAAAACTTCTGAGGGTTATTTTGATTTACTGTCTGTAAATTACAGTAGTATTGTTTTTTCTCTTGTAAAATTGATTTTTTGGTTTCGTTCCTGGATTGCCTGTATTTAATGTGATCTTGACGGTCTTTAGAAGAACGCCATAAAGCCCATGCTTTGTTTCTAAGGATAATTTTGAGTTTAGACTCTTTAGAAAGCCATGGCGCAGTTTTTGCCTTGGTTCTCTTTGAACGAACAGGTGCATGCAAATCAAGGATGTCAAAGAATTTGTTGTTAAAGTATGCTACTGCTTCCTCTAAGGGGAGGTGTTTTAGAATAGACCAATTACATGAGTTTAGTTCTTGTTGGCATTTGGCAGGGTCAAAGTTTTTATTGTTTCTAACCTTTCTGAGTAAGGGTTGTTGGGAATTAATGGTTTTGTGCTTAATTACATATGTGAGGAGGTGATTGCTTAAGGCCATCAAGAAACAATATTATTTATTTTCGATCAAAAAACTGTAGCAGCCTTAGCAGCCTGAAACAATGTGTGTATGTATGTGTTGAGGGAGCACTGAACACATTGGCCCATGCTTAACATTAACTGCGAATTATTTGTAAACAATCTGTACACACACTGCTAATGTTAGCAGCAGGAAATCATGATAAATTGGTACCACTTTCCCGAACAGCAAAAACTTCAAAATGTTTCACAAACAGCACTTTCGGTGAAACTGAGTAAATTATTTTTTGCAGGGGGGCAAGTCACCCTGCATGACCCATGTGAGGGGCCAACCCCAAATTTAAATGCATCTACTCCAGGGTTACACAACAGTGAAGAAAAGGAAATTCTCCACTTTCAGCAAAAGTGCTTTTGGCAAAACATTTTCTCTGAATTGGCAGTCACCTAAATTAATGACTTGCTGACAAATTCCCAGCAGCAGAAAAGTGTAACAAACAAGACCTAAAATAGTGATGAACTACATGAACACAATGTCTTAACTGCAAACCCAATTTCAATGAAAAGTAAAAGCTTGCTAGTTAATTTCTTATGTGATGCACACCACCATGCAAAAAGGAATGATATATCCCTGTATAAATGAATGTCATGTTAAATAAACAATGTCTGTTGTGGTTCTAAATTTCACAGCCCCCTGACGTGTAAACCCAATTTAGATGCTTTACTTGGATTTTATCTGCTACTGCTGCTAATGAGTAAGTGACTGACTAGAAGCTGGGTCTGTGTGCAAGTCACAGCACCAACAGTACCTTTCACTTTGGGGTTGAAGAAGCAGTATAATTTAAGGTAAGAGTAGCCAGCAGACAAAAACGGTCTCTCAATACACAAGTCAGTATATAAATCATAGGATCATATGAGGTTATTAGGCTATTGGCCCCATGGCCTCTACAAGCCTAGCCATGTTATACCCTTGTTCCCTTATGGGCCAAGATATATAGTCTATGTTTGTGGGAGAAGCTAAGATCAGCACCGATTGCCTCCGTCAAAGATGGACATAGGTGAAAAACCCCAGTGTAAATTTAGGGTCTCCCATCAAACTGTCCAGGCTATGCTTAAATAGTCATTGAGGAGCTCTGTTTTACATTTATTGGGAGTTTGTTCCAGAGGACTGGCAACATCTGAGAGACATATCTGTCACTACAGCATGCCCTGTTTAATATTGCACGCTAGGTTAAGATCCCTAGAGTGAGTGAATCTTGTCCCACTGGATTTATGTATGTGCAGCAGCTTCATCAAGCAGGGTCTGAGACTGCTCTGTAGGCTAGACACAAGTTGCCTCTAAGCATTCTATATGATACTGAGTAAATTGATAGGGCCTTCAGTCTGTCCGTGTAGGTCATGTGTTGCAGGCCCTGAATTTTCTTGGTGAGAAATGTCTGAAGTCTCTCCAGTTGCTGCAGATGGCTGGTGAGGTACATACAGAAGGGAGCACTGTACTCTATTAATGGTCTGATGAGAGCCAAGTACAGAGGAGTTATAACCTCCTTAACTTTGCTATACTCTTGCTTATGAGGTGGGCAATGACTGCACCCAGTCTGTAGTTATCAGCAAACCTGGTAAGCTATAGGCCATCTATTTTCTCCAGGAGTTCTGAAAAACAGATACTAAACAGTAGGGTGTCTAACACAGACTTCTGTGGACCACCACAGGTAACAGGTCTAGTAGTAGACTTGGCATCCTCAATTCTGATTGTATGTGTTCTGTTTGTGAGCCAGTTGGCAACCCATCTAGTAATGTAAGAGTTAATCCCCAGCTGGGTGAGTTTCTCAATGATGCCTGAGTGACTGTGTCAAAGGCCTTCGCTAAATCGAGATAGGCAGTGTGAACTGTTTTGCCTTTATTCAGGGCCTTGGTGACATTCTCGAAGAAATCCACCAGGTTTAGCAGGCAAGATCTGCCCTTAACAAAGCCAAACTGGGTCAGGTTAAGAGTCTGAAGGTCACCTATATCCTTGTTGATAAGGTCCATGATGATTGTCTCCATGGCCTCGCAGATAAGACTGTTTAGGTTTATGGGTGGGTCTATAGTTCCTGGGGTCGGCTGAAAGACCCACTTTGCGCAAAGGGACTACAGTTGCCGCTTTCCCCTCAGCTAGGACAAAGCCAGTTCTTATACTGAGATTGAAGAGTATGCTCAGCGGTGCCACTAACTCCTGTTTTAGACCATTTAATAAGCAGCCTGCGATGTTGTCCAGTCCCATAGAGGCTGTGTTTTTGTTCTTAGAGAGTACAGCTATGACCTGCTCTCTGTAGATACTAGGCAGAAGACTGTTGACAAGTATGTTATGGGGTATGACTGGTAGGAACAGGGGAGTGAAGTTTTCGCCAAGCCTGTCTGCTAGCAACTGGCGATGTCCTCAGGTTCAGTATAAGTGTTACCATCCACAGCTAGTTCAGCACAAAGCTGGGCCTTCCCTTTTAGATTTCAGATGTAGCTAAAGAATGCTTTCTGATCTCCTTAGCTAGGAATGCCAATTCAGTTTCGTATTTAGCTTTAGAGGACTTTACAAGTCATCTAAGCTGCTTATTTATGCTCTGGAGGAAGTTCTTCCATAGTGAGAAGTACTTCAAATGAGTGCAGTTTCTGATTTAGACTCCTAGAATTAAACGGCAAAACCCAGAGTCTGTTTCTGGAGGATATTTTTATGTCAGGAATCTTGTTCTCATGACATTGCCTAAAAAAGGCAATATGGGGATGCAAGTACCTTTGCCAGCAACCTAAAGTCTAGAGGCAACAGGTGAAGACCATCTCTGGCAAAGCAGTGTGATCTGTCGACCATGTCATTCCAGGCTGTAAGATACAAGATCCCTCTGGACTGACATCAGAATTTAAGCAAATTGTTGAAGTCAATCATTTTTTGTTTGCACTGTGATATCATCTTGGGAAAGAGAAGAATGTTGTTTAGGGCTAGGGACACACCTGCCTGGGGCACAATCTGAAAGCTCCATCATGTCTCTCTTCATACTGTCTAGCGAGGTATGTCTCAAGTCATTCACTCCAACAAGGAATATGACAGATTCATAAAAGTACCTGTTGCTGACAGACTTGAGTGCGTGCGTGATCTGGTGGATTCTGGCACTAGACAGGCAGCTGACCATGACCTTGTCCTTGTCCAGCCTAGTGAGGGGGACATCTGTGTGTCTCACTATGAAGTCACCTACAACCAAAACATTTGGTTTAGATATGTTCTGCCTTAGGGGCTTATTGGGTGCGACACTGATGCATGTGTTATTATGTGTAGTCAGTGCTGTTGGAACTGTATTGTGTGCAGAAGGTTTGCACTTGGGACGTCTTTGTGCTTTTGGTATATTTCTAGTGAATACCTCCACATATGTGGGTTTGTGTGTTGTGTGCTTGATGTGTGTGTGTGTGGGAAGTGGAGTGAGGGTGCTGACAACCTGCTAGGTATTTAGTATGTTGTTACGTGAGAGAACATTGATTCCAGATTCACAGTATAGATACATCTCTCACATACTATATTTGCATGTCTCTCACATACTATATTTGCATGTTTTAGGTGTAGTAAGTTGTCTGTATACATGAGACAATTGCTGCATTGCCTTTAGATGTCCATGTCAGTCAGGCTGGCTAGAGAAATGGTGGAAACTGACATTCCATTACTTCAGGTGTACTCAGTAATAAGTGGTGGAGAGAGGGCTAGACGGATTAGGTTCTACTTTAGAAATAGTAAAAAAATCAGCTAATCTATGAAGGTTTAGGGGTAGAAACATCAAAAAGCGCAGCTGCGTTGCTCTCTGGCCAGTAGTACGCAACTGTGTTGTGTGCTGAGAAGCAGGGAAGTTTAGGAGGGTTCCCCCTAGCAGTTATCTAGGGAAAATTTCACTTTTTTAGCATTTTCATTTATATACAGCAGTGCTAACCATCGTTGCACAGTACATAGCTACGTGCTAACATGGTGTTTAAATATCAGCTAAGTAAAACAGTTTTCAAACAATCCAACCAACAGGAAAGCCAAGACTGAGTCTTGTTCCAATAATTCCCTACCCACATGAGTCCTTTACTACACTTTTCTGCCACAAGGGTGCAAGACGACCCTCTTAATGTAAAATGGCTGGCTTTTGTGCTCAAAAAATGCCAACCAGTCTAGATTCAGCAAGTCTGAATCTAACCTATGCTATAAATGCCATTCCACAGCATCTACTGCACTCATTTGTTTTTTAGGGAAATGAGAAAAGTAGTACTAGGGCCGGCCTTTGGTCAACTGGTGCCCCAGGCTAAAAGGCTCCATAGCTCCCTCACCTCCACCACCTAGTGCCCACATCCTGGTCTACCTACACCATCCAGATTACTTTTTTCTTAATTTTTCTCAGTTTGTCTTGCTCTTCTGTAATTCTTCAGTTTTTCCTGTATTTGTTCAACACATTTTAAAGATACCATTTCTTTACTACAAAAAAAAAAAAAAAAAAAAAAAAAAAAAAAAAAAAAAGATTAACAAATAAATACTGGAAAAGCACCCCTTCTAGAGAGGCACCATAGGCAGCCACCTAGTTGGCCTATGCCTAAGGCCGGCTAAGAGCAGCACTCTGTAAGAAGGGAGTAAGCTAGCAGGGTGACGTGATTCTTAATTGGTGACTGATTATCTAAAATCTATGAATGTATGTAAAACACAGCATCAGCAGCATATGTTTTATATGGGAGGAAGGGAGGCAGCATTTTATAAGGAAGTAGCACCTGGCAAGTAAAACGATACCTAAAATGCAAATGACTACCTAGAAATCAGGAATGAACACAAGATCGCTCAAAGCATAATTGACAGTTGCTTAGTTTTGCTGATAATGAAAGCAGCACCTGTCACTTAACTTGTGTAATGAAATGTACATCAGCCTGATTTCATTAACACTCCCATGTGAATCAGAACTGCTATCACATTATTTGCAGTGTCATTCTGTGAACTTTGCAAAGTTTTTTTTTTTGCTATTTTTTTGCCTGCTCCCACTATATAAATTCTAGTTCATCATCTCCTGCTTTCATTTCTACTGCTCCTAATGTAATGTCCCTGGTATTCATAGCCAGCCTTAGGCATACGCCAACTAGGGGTCCCGCTCTAGCAGGGGCGCTTTTTCAGTATTTATTTAATGTAGGAAGACCAGGATGGGGGCACCATTGAGCCCTTTTGCCTAGGGTACCACTTGACCTAAGGCCGCTCCTGGTTAAACCAACAATAAAAGGGTAAGAAATGCGAAGGTCATATATTAGAAAAAGTAAAGAAAAGTGTGACCTTGATATCTGTTAACGGCAGTAGTGTGGCCGAAGATATTTCCAGTCTCAGATAACTGGTGTAATGAGACAAAACAACCACACTTCACTGGCACTCATGTGATGCAGAAATGCTGCCACTTGTTGTATCTCTTTTTTGTTTTATATTTTTTTGGGTCCCGCTGATTGTGTAAATGCCAGTTGATCATCTCTACTTTTTCCTTCTAATATTACTGGTGTTACCTTCTGAGTCTAGGACTGCCTCTGATGTACATGAGGTGGGAAGGGTAGTGGAAGTACTGAGCAGAGCCTCTGGCAGCATCGTGTATGTTGTCGTACATGCAAAGGATTTTTCTAGATGCCCTAATTGGGCACAGTCTCTGATGTCCCTCACATAACTGCATGTAGTGTCAGTTCCAGAACTGTACGGGAACCTGTCCTGCCATCCTTCACCAGGGAAGTGCTGAACTACTGAAACACATCCCATCCCTCGATCCCAGAATGGGAAAGCTAACAAAATGCTTCTCCTTCCCAGCTTACCCTCCGCAGCACATTCAGTGACCGAGCTGCTGCTCAATTATAGTTGTACTTAGGGCTCCACCCCTCAAAAGCTATAGAGCTGGGAGCCTGTCCACTATTTTTGAAGTGCTCACTGTCACAGTATTTACAGCAGCAACAACAGAGTCTGCTGTAAACATGATAAATAATCTTCAACACTGTATGCCAGCATATTGCACTCAATGAGGACACCAGTGCAATTTCATTTGAAGATTAAGGTCATGCTACTCAAGGCAGTCAGAAGAAAATGCAGATAAAACAGAATGTCGTAGGTTGACTTCATGATGTGTTAAGAAGTTATGGAGTTAATTATTTAAGAGTTAAGGAACTGCTCAGATGTAATGGTCTGTATAAAACAGCTTATATTTTACAGCTACATAACCTTGAATTTAAGGGTGTGTCCTCACTTCTGGCAGAAGCCATGGAGAATATTCAGTAATGCCTCAGTGCTCACAGTGTTAATTTTTTATGTCAAGCTGCATAAAACATTTTCTAAGTGATTAAATTGGTCAAAGGCAGGCGTGGTACTTTAAGTACATATAGCCACTACCATCTCAACTACATATCTGGACTGTGCAGAATGCTTCGTAGCCGGCCTCTTCTCTTATGAAATTAAGCTCCAAAAATACCACAATCAGTATTACTTATAAGACTGGTGGCATAGTTTGGGTACACTTCAGTTACCCACTGGTTGCCCGTTGATCCTCATGCTAAATTTATTTGCTGTTAATGCCTAATAGCTTCCAGTTACTGACTGCATGACACTACCATTACTTTTGCATTGCCAGAATGACTGACACTTTGTACATCCAGCTAGGTAAAAGAACTCAAGTAGGCAGGTAAGATACAAAGTACAGTTTTCCAGGTACAATACTCTTTGTGGAGTTGTCCATTTTCTTTTCTAAATAAGCTTGTAAGCAATCTATCATGCACATTTGAGTGTCATATTCTGAAGTATTTTCTTTAAAAAAAAAAAAAAAAGTCTTGCCCTGTGAAAAGTGAGGTGAAATATGTAGCCTCAAAAGAGAGCATATCTTTGCAGTACTTACTCAAGCCTAGATGTTATGTATATATATATATATATACATATATATATATATATATATATATATATATATATATATATATATATATTATGGTATACATGGATTTGGTCGTACGGCCAAATGTCAAACACAACATGTTCGAAAGCAGAACGTCAGTTCCGCATAACTGCAAGTGCAATTATGTCGAAACGTCAAACATCCCAAACATTTTTGACCCATGGTAGCACTTGTTTAGGTGGTAGAGCGGTCAGAAATGTCGAATTCCGAATTTTGTATGACATTCCGACCATTCGACAACTAAATCTTCGACATATAAAAGTTCGAAGAAAACCCTGTTCGACATACGGTTGGCGACCAATTCCATGTAAACCATATATTACATATATGTACGTACGTACACACACACACACACACACACACACACACACACACACACACACACACACACACACACACTTCATTCCACCCAGTTTTGTCTTAAACCTGTCCCTACTGCATATATCAAATCACTTCTTACCAAACTAAAAACCTGCTCCCCCTCTGCTGACAACTTACCTCCTCTATTCCTTAAACTTGCAGCTAACTCTATTGCACATCCAGTTTCCATATCAGTATACAGTTCAGTTCAAGAGAACATAGTCCCTGACATCTGAAAAAAATCCTACGTCATACCCTTCCACAAAGGTGGCAATTCAACTGAACCAACCAACTACAAACTATATCAATCAACTTTAAACCTATCGCCATACTATCCTCCTTATCCAAAATTCTAGAAAAATGTATTCATAACCAGCTTCTAAAACATATCATGCAAGACAATCTGTTAACTCCCACCCCACATGGTTTCCATCCTCACCACAGCACCTCTACAACTCTCATCTCATTTACATGGAATATTGCTAAAGCACGGGACAAAAACTAGTCTCATGCCTCTTCCTTGACCTATCTAAAGCCTTCAATACCATTTCCCATACCCTACTGCTCTCAACACTTTCTTCCCTTAACCTCTCCTCTTCTACTATACTATGGTTCTCCAGTTACCTCTCCAACAGATTCCAATCCGTCAAATGGCTTTCTGCCTCCTCCCCTTCCTCCCAATCCAAACAGGTGTCCCCCAAGGGTCAATCCTTGGACATCGCCTTTTTAATATCTTTACAAATTACAAACTCCTCACTAATATAACACTCAGACGACTCCACTATTATCTCATGCTCTGATTACCTTCCCCACCTCCTTGCTCTTACTCAAGATTCCCTCCTACCCGTCGAAAACTGGCTGACCAATAATCAACTACTTCTCAATCCTAAAAAACAAAACTTCTACTCTTCCTCCTCAAATCAATACAGCAACATAAAAATACCTTCACAGTATCTTCTCTTAATAATGCAGTTTTCTCTGTTGAACCACATACCAAATGTCTGGGTATAATCATAGATGACCAACTAAAGTTTAGCATACGTATTCAGCAAGCCATCAAAAAGACCCACCAAAAACTTGGTCTCTTATACAGACATAAAAATACCTCAATGTTAACGCCAAACGTTCTCTAGCACAGACATCCCTTCTCCCAACCTTACTATATGCAGCCCCTATTCTCTCCAATATTCAATCCAAACTATTACCTAAACATGAAACCACCTGCAACAAAACAGCCAGATTCGCTGCTAACCTTCCCCATCACTCTCACCACTGCATAGCTTTAAAAAACCTTCAATGGCTTGAGCTCCATAACAACTCCTCCTATCACACTATTTTAAATCAATCCTCCTGCTCTCCTGCCCTCACAGACCTCATCACTCCCTACTCTCCTAAGTGCAACCTACGCAGCACAGACCTACACACCTCTTAGACATCCACAAACCCAATAAAAATACTGGCAAACCTTTATACAGCCACTATGTCACCAATGCCTGGAACAGGCATCCCCTTTCTCTAAGAATGGCAACTTCCTTAACTTCAAAAAACTTCTAAAGGACTTATTTACTAATTCCTGGACCTGTCCTTGTCTCACTGCCACGTAAACTACTCCCTCTCTTCTTCCCCTCTCTGCTCTCACACTTTACCACTTCTACTCATTTAAGGTCTTTATGATATTCTGCAAGCCTTGACTTTCTCTCTGATGGTAACCGTTAGACAGAATCTAACTTTTTATAATACATTTTATATACTTAATATGTACCATGGCTGTTTAAACCCTCAATATTACTCTTGTAATCTAACATGTTCATTTATAAGTTGTATTCTGTTTCACCTGTGTACATACACTTTTATGTTAATATTGTATGATGTTTTGTTTTTGCTTATCTGTGGAGCTTTTCTCCTCGTGTCTCTGAAAAAGGGCTCTGTAACTCAGTCAGATTAACCTGGTTAACAAATGTCAAATAAATAATAAACAATATCTACACACACACACACACACACACACACACACACACACACACACACACACACACACACACACACACACACACACTCCAAATGCACGATGACTACATGCATCCCTGGTGGCTAGATCACTTTTTAAGTCATACAAAATATTTACTTGAAGTTACAGACTGATACAGCTAAATGAAAGACCATTTGTAAATGGAATTATAGCCCATACGTTTTTTTTCTAATCCAAGTGTATACAGTCCAAGCAGGCTCTATTACATTTATTGACTGTTCCTCACAGTACTACTTATTGCTATCAACTTTATTTGCATTATTCAGTTACGCAGTTGCCTCTTCCCTTCATTCCACTTCAACTTATCCTCAAAAAAAAAAAAAACTCGCTTTAGAGTCCTATCACATTCTAACCTCCAAGTCACTTAACAGTATTATAAATGAATTTACAAGTTCCTTTTGTACTTTTCAATTTCTTTACGACTTATTTTTGTTTTAGCTACCAGCCATAGTAGGGCTATCATTGCCCTAATATGCTTTTCAAGACAGATGGACCACACCAATCAAACAGAATTTTTTTCTTGCATCCGCCATTCTTGTTTACAGAGTTTTCCATTCTTGTCTACAGTGTCTTCCTAGCAAAGTCTGTACTGCTTTTTTAAAATATACTCAGTTTGGTAGAAATCCATAAATATGTTGCCAATTTGCCTTCAATAACCCTAGCTGATCTGGGTCATCTGGCATATTCCTTCAGCTGTACAAAATTATTTGTGTTGACAATTCATCTTAAATATTCGGAACTTTCTGGACTTGGTGACTTATCTAGGAGTCATACAAATCTCAGAGCAGTGTTGTTCTGTCATGGCAATCTCTGTTAATTACTGCCAACCTGACATGATCTTGTATCAATTTTCTATTAAGGCGATTTAGCCTGATGTAGCCTGGCTACTAATATTACATTACTGGTTCCTGGGGATCTTGCTTTAATAAGCTACTGAGCAGTTCCAGACAGAATAACAGGACAAACTTCCAGACAGATTAATAGGATTAATCAGGAGGCTAAATGAAGGGTCAGAGCAAGAATTTAGGTGTGAAGATTCTTTTCTGACAAGCGGTGCTTGAGCTGAGTAAACAAGCGGGATTGTCCTTTCTCCCCTTTATTTGCTTTGTATTTAGAGCCACTATCAAAGAAAATAAGGGACTCACAAATTCAAGGATGTAACTGGTATGGTACTCAAGCTACAGCAGTGAAGTACATACCCACACATGAATTGTTTCAGCGGTGCCCATGTTTGAAAGGATGTATTTAGGTGCATGTTAAAATGACTTTGTTACAGCAGTTAAAGATACATGTGGGAAAGACTAAACAAAACATAACATAAAAACTGAGACTGGAAACTCTTGCTTACGGATATGGACAGCAAAGTACAACCAAAGAAAATGTTTTTAGTCCCTTTAATTTTATATACAGGTTAGGCACATTTTTTTCAACCACCGCAGAAGGTACTTAATGAAGAAATGAAGGAATTTATTTGGGAGGATAAGTGGGCAACATTTAAATGGTATAAGGTGATTATGCCCGTAGAGCAAAGTGGAACAGTATTACCCAACACGAAGAGATATTTTAGAGCTACACAGTTAAGGCTGATATACACAACACAAATCACAGTGGAAGGGGATGATGATAAAATGGAAAAGGGGAGTTCAAGAAATGAGAAAGAAGGATTTTAAATGCAGATCCTTAAGGAGAATAACATCCATAAAGAACATTATATAGAAAAAATTCTAAAAACTAAGCCAACATAGGAATGGAAAAAGAAAATTTTAATCAAACAGGATGACTGCATGTAAGGTTATAGAAAACAGGCAGGAGGTGATAAAATTTACAGGAAAAAATCAGCAAGGGAGCCATGGTTTTGGGAACACAAAACTGGGAATGGGGAGCAAATAGGACGAGGCCGAGAAGACCATAGGCTAGGTAAGGCTAATCTAACACCAAACAGGATAGGTTAATGCAAGCCCCAAAACAGAAAACCTGCTAGGCTTAAGGCTTGTGTGGGCAGCTAGCCTAGTACTTAGCTATGAACCTATAAGAAGTCTGGACTGCAGGCTAGAGACTGCTTTCCATACCAGTGACTGAAATTAGAATATAGGGAAAGAGTAAACAGAGGAGTGCCAAGTGAAAGCTAGCCACAGTACACTACTAAGTTGAGTCTAAAATGGAAGCAGCTGTTAGAAAAGGGATAATTAAATATTAGTTAACTATAAGAACCAGAAGCGGTTAGAAAAGATTGGGAAGGGAAGCTGGAAAAGAATTAACCAAGTAACAATAGAAAGACATCTGTAGGGCTCCCAAGCATACAACAAAGTCCAGAAAGGATGGAAGTGTTTGCAAAGGTACTTTTTCACCCAAAGCAGACTTAGAGATTTTTCCATCAGATAGTAAATCCTGGGAATACCTCTCAACTGTCCAGATTTTTGTAGAATGTCCAGATTTCTGCCTCATATTTTTAGACCGTTCCTCATAACATTTGTGGTTTTCTGGATTTTTGTGACACACACCAGTGAGGACTGGATTTACTAAATAATGACAGGCATTTGAGTTTCAGACTTCATATCATTCAGAAAATGCAAGGTAACACAAGACCTTTTTATTCTAGCAACTTTTTAAGTTTATACAAGTTAATATTTGTTTTTTTTCTAGATTTTCTGTGCTAAGAGGTTGAGAGCTATGGCTGGATGTGTGATGGGAAACAGAAACAGGTAAATGGTAACATGAGTTCAGGGAATGAAATGAGCTGGCAGATTTTAAAAATTCCCTACAGAGTATTTATACGGGAAATGAAAAGGCAGGTAAAGAATAAACAGCTGGAATGAGTATGAAAAGGTAGGTAAGGAGTACACAGCTGGAATGAGTATGAAAAGGTAGGTAAAGAGTACACAGCTGGAATGAGTATGAAAAGGTAGGTAAAGAGTACACAGCTGGAATGAGTATGAAAAGGTAGGTAAAGAGTACACAGCTGGAATGAGTATGAAAAGGTAGGTAAAGAGTAAACAGCTGGAATGAGTATGAAAATGTAGGTAAAGAGTAAACAGCTGGAATGAGTATGAAAAGGTAGGTAAAGAGTAAACAGCTGGAGAGGGTACAAGAACAGGGCATGAGAATATTCATATCAGATGGTAATATGACTACATCTTCCTCTTAACAACATAATAAAAACATGAGGTATTGCTTTAGAAACCATTCTATCTACTGTGTTACTATTACATAATTCCAGACACAGGATTACTATCAAACTACACTGTCACATTAGGAATGCAAGGGGTTCCTTCCAGTAGTACAACAGCTTGTGCAAGGTTCTATCACAGAATGGTTTTAAATCAATGAGATAATACCCTAGAGATGTCATGCAATTCTTACAGGGGTATTGGGGTGCAGGGGGTTTGCCCCCCACATTAAAAATGTTTTGATAATTTGAGTTTTTGATATTATGAACTTCCATACACATACACACACACAAATTATACTTCTCACCTGCCAACACTTCCCAACTGAGAACACAAGATGAAAAAATCATATGAACAATTAAAACTGTGCAATAACCAAAGGTAGCTTCAGAAATTAGGCAGTACAGTTGACAAGTAAAACTAATAATGCATACAAGCTACTGTACTAAGGTAGTCAATGGCTGCTCCTGCATCCTCCAAGCAGACCTCTCAAATGATCCACTTTAGGTGTAGCACACTGACTTGAAGACTAAATTCGAGATAGTACAGTTGTGTACAGTTGTGTACACTTACCATAAATGCAGATGTTCGAGTGTATTCACTGTTGCAGAGATCACATTTGGGTTATCTGCTTGCAGTAGCCCTCAGTTGGTCTGATTAGCAGAATCTTGAGTCCTGCGTCTGTTGCTGTCTCTTCTTTCATGACGTCAGGTCGTCAGGGGTATAAAACATGCAGCCGATGCCATTACATCAGTTTTTCTTGCCCCAGATGTCAGGTGCCCCCTTAATGGAAAGCAATTAAATCTATAAATATACATGGTAATACCTCCAACAAAAAAGCGAATACACCAAAAAGCTTTTGAGCATAGTAGAGTACAGGTATAGCCCAAAGAAGAAAGGGGGCTGGAGGGAGGGTAACCAGGACTGTAACAGTGAATACACTCAAACATCTACATTTATGTTAAGTGTACACAACTGTACTATGTTCTTCGTGTTTCGCTGTTGCAGTCATCACATTTGGGTAGATTCCCAAAGCTAGGGATGGGAGGAGGAATTTAGATAGCATTACGACCAGCTATTAGCCCCTGCAAGACTCCAGTGGCAAAGCCAGCTCTGGATTTAGAGAAAATTGAACTGAACTCCAGGTAGCAGCTTCTAGGATGTCCCTGGTAGGGACACCTCTGAGAAAGGCTGTACAGATAGATGCAGCCCTGGTTGAGTGGGGTCTGATCCCCTGCGGGATAGGTTTTCCATGGTGCTTGTAGCAGAAATGAATGCAATGGCCTATCCATTTGGAAATGGTTTGCTTTGAAACAGCCTTCCCCTCTGCCCCTGCAGAAAATGCCAACAGCAGTTAGTCAGATTTCCTTTGAGGTTTAGTCCTGCCCAAATAGAATCTAAGTTGTCTGTGCACGTCTAAGGAGTGCAGTATCTGTTCCCCTTTATTCTGTGGGTTAGGAAAGACGGTTGGGAAATGAATGGACTGATTAAGGGTCACAGTGGATACCACCTTGGGCATGAAAGAGGGATTGGTCCTGAGGGACACTGTTCGCATGAAAGATGATGAAAGGCTCCACTGCCATGAGGGCTTGCAATTCAGACACCCTTCTTGCTGAAGTGATTGCTAAAAGGAAAGCTGTTTTCCAAGAGAGGAATTTTAAATCCGCAGTGGCAGCTGGATCGAAAGGAGGAAGGGTGAGCTTTTCCAATACAAAGTTAAGGTCCCAGGCTGGAGTTGGGTCTCCCCTGGGTGGTCGTAGATTTTTTGGCCCCTCTGAGGAATTGCTTAAGCAGCGGATGAGAGAAGAGGGGAGGTTCTGTGTTATAATGAGCTGAAATGGCTGAGGCGTAAATTTTGATGGAGGAGAAAGACAGGCCCTTGTGAAGCATCTCAGTTAAGTATTGTAATATCTGAGGTAAATTGGGCACTGCTGTGCTCATCCTTTGAGATTGGTTCTAGGCACAGAATCATTTCCATTTTTCAGCATAAGATTTTCTTGAACTAGGCCTCCTTGCCTCTAAAATGATATCCATCACTGGTTTACTGAGGGATGGTAAAGGAGAGATTAGGTAATTAGCCAGGCTGCTAGGTTCAGTGTATGAAGATGAGGGTGCAGAATCTGGTTCTCCTGCTGAGACAATAGGGTAGGAGTCTGAGGCAGGTGCCATGGGGCCAACAGTGACACACTGCGCAAGAGAGGGTACCAGTGCTGGTGTGGTCAGTCTGGTGCAATCAAAATCGTCCTTGGTTTGTCTTGTTTGATCTTTGGTAGCACTTTGGAGAGCAGAGGTAGAGGAGGAAAGGCATAAACTGATAGGTTTTTCCAGCTGAAGGACAGAGCATCCACTTTCCAAGCTTGTTTGTAGGGAGTCCTTGTGCAAAATTTGTCCAATTGATAGTTCTGGGTGGAGGCAAACAGGTCTATATCTGGGCTCCCCCATTTGCTTGTCAGCATGTTGGAAATCCTTGGTTCTAGCTTCCACTCGTGTGGGTCCATGAGGTTTCTGCTTAGTTCATCTGCCAGTGTATTTAGTTTTTCCTGGCAGGAACTGAGCTTGTAATTGTACTTGGTAGCTCAGGGCTGTGTTCCACAATGCCATGGCTAGTCTGCATAGGTGGTAAGAATGTGTACCCCCCTGCTTATTTATGTACCACATAACAGTGGTGTTGCCCGTCTTTACCATTAATTGTCCTGGAAGAATGTGGTCCTTGAAGGCTGTCAGAGCATACTGTACAGCTAACATTTATTTCTGAATGATATGTAAGTGCATCTGACTTGGGTTCCATTTGCCCTGAATGCACTTCCCTGGCAGGTGTGCCCCCATGCATAATCTGATGTGTCTGTTGTTAGGGTTTGGGTGGCAGGGAGTGGTGTGAAAGGTAGTCATTTGTTTTGGTGGCAGGCCTCTGCCCACCAAAGGAACTCCAGGCATAGGCAAGGTATGATAGGAATCATTGCTTCTAGATCCTGAGAATGTTGACACCATAGGCTTTTTAGATACCACTGCAGTTTCCTCATATGCAATCTTGCATATGGAATTAGAAGAATGCAGGAGGCCATGAACCCCAAGGCTTGTAGTATTTGCCTTGCAGATAGTAGGGTTTTTGTGGCTACTTGTTTGAAGTAGGTTGTCAAATGAATTTGTTTCTCTGGCGTGAGGAAAGCCATCTGGGAAGTTGTATTCAAGCTTGCTCCCAGGAATAGGATTTGTTGACAAGGTACCAGGTGTGATTTCTTTTCATTTATGGTATACCTCAGACAAGTTAGTACCCTCTGTACAAAGGCTAGATGATTCAAAAGTATGTCCTGGCTTTCTGCCTGAATTAAACAATCGTCCAGGTATGGGTATATTTGAATATTTCTTTGCCTGCAAAATGCGACGACTGGGGCTAAGCACTTTGTGAATACCCTGGGCGCAGTAGATAAGCCAAAGGGCAGTGCAGGGGAACTGGTAGTGATTATAGCCTGCTTTGAAGCGTAGGTATCTTCTGTAAGATTCCCTGATTGGGATGTGCATGTATGCTTCCTTTAAATCGAGTGTTACCATCCAGGCATTCTTTCCTAGCATAAAAAGCAACTGGTAGAGAGTCAGCATCTTGAATTTTGGAATCACCAAAAAGGGGTTTAGAGTAGACAAATCCAGAATAGGACGCCATGAATTGTCGTTTCTGGGTACCAGGAAAAGTATTGAGTAGAAACCTTGTCCTTTTTCTTCTTCTGGTACAATCTGAATAGCCTTTATGTTTAAATGAGAGAGTATTTGCTTTTGAGACTCTGCCCATTGATTTGGGGGTAGATCTGGCCAACCGTTTGGGGTTGGTAATGTGTGGAAGTGAAATCTGTATCCTTGGGACATTATATTTAAAATCCATTTGTCCTAGGTAATGAGTTCCCTGTTTTAAGCCTGCAGACCAATCTTTCCCCCTAAAGGAGCATTCCGTTGAGAAGTGCTTGGAAGTTTTAAAGTTAAGTCATTGAAACAGTTTTCCATAGGAGGGAGTCTTACTACTCCCAGATCTGGAAGGGAAAGCCCCCACTGCTTAGTCTTGTGTGTACACTGGGACTGAAACCTGGGATTTCTGCTGTGTTTGGGTTTGGATTGAGAAGGCCTGGAAGGAGCCAGAAAGGATCAATTCTTAGAGGGCCATTGCCTACTAAATCTTGGGAGGCTGAACTTGTAAGAAATCTTTTAACAGTTTGCATAGATTTAGCTTTATCTTCCATCTTTTAAAGAACTTCCTCAGCTTTGTTGCCAAACAGGCAGTCCTGATTTAAGGGAGCATCCAACAGTTTAATTTAACATGATCAGGCATAGATTGCTCCTTAAGCCAAGCATGCCTTCTAAGTACAGACCCAGCGACAGCAGCCCTGTAAGAGGCCTCCAAAGAATCAAACCCACATTGCAAAGTATGTTTTCCAACTTGTTCAGCAGAATGCATTAAATCATGTAATTCCTTATTTTCAGCACAGTCAGGAATCAACATAATTTTCTGTTTAAGCAATCCAATATTATGTTGTTAATACTTTAACATATGAAACTGACAGTTTAAGGCCCTAATGGCCGAGGTTGCAGAAATGTAAACATTCTTACCCCATCTATCCAGCACCCTGGAATCTCCATCAGAAGGAGTAGGGTTTTTGGCAGTAGAGGCCTTAATGCCCTTGGGTCCCTGTGAAATAGTCTCTGGATCCGCAATAGAATTTTTAAAAAGGAACTTGTGAGAATCAGGAACCCTGTAATACCCATCAGATTTTCTGGGAGCAGGAGGCAAACAATCAGGGGCCAAACTAGATTCCAAAAAGGCATCATCAAAAATGTCTAGAACAGGAGGTATAGCTAAAGGCCTATGCTGAGGCAAGAGTAAGAAATCCCTAAGCCTCTTTTTTGAATAAAAAAAATCCTGGTTTTCCCAGTGGAAATGCTCCCTTACAGTGTGCAAGGTTTCACCAAAAGAAAAATCCTCTGGAGGGGAAGCAGAGGGAATAGAGTCCTCTGCATCAGAATCCTCATAAGTAGATAAGGGTAAATCCAAATCATCAGAAGAATCAGAAAAATCAGAATCCTGGTCAGAAGATTCATAAACAATTTCAGTCCTAGGTTTCTTAGAAGAAGATGGTTGGCTTCCCCTGATTAAAGTTATAAGATCTTCAGCCATCCTCATCATTTGTTTTTTTAGGCATAGAGACATGAGCATGCAGCCTGGGCATCGGTTTTCTAGGCATGGTCCGAGGTTTAGGCCTTAAAGAAGAAGGAGGCGTCGGTTTAATATGCAAGTCCATAGACCTGAATACACCCTCAGAAGCCAGTGCCTGCACAGCGGCTCCTGACCCATTCAGTGTACAGACATCCACAGGTTCCACAGTTGAAGCATCTCACGGCATACCAGACTTTGAATGGGTCTCAGTGGAGGCCTGCGAATCAGAAGGAGCGGGTATCAGGGGCTGCAAAAGAGCCTCACTGAGTACTGGCGAACTGGCGAGTGGCTTAGGAGAAGCACTGTCGGCAGCTTTGGACCTAGGCGGCCTGTCTGTCTTTATCTTTGCGTTTTTTCGGAATTCCGGTAGTCGGATGGCTTACCGACGACATTTCTGGATAATTGAACTGAGAACCGAAATATTTAGAGGCGAAAATATACCAACGACGGATAGTGCGTTGATTAAATAAAGCACAAACCTGACAGCAAGGTACATTGTGATCAGGGCCTACACAAGAAATACAGTACGAATGAAAATCTTTGTGAGGTATTTGCTTTCCACAAGAAATGCAATTATTAACTTTTACTGACATCGGTAAGGAGCAAGAAAAAGTTTCCCCAACGGGGTACTTAGCTTTAGTTGAAGACTTCAGTTCAGAAACTCGAAAACGAAAACTTCAGGAGTCGGCCAACCGGCACTTGCGAACTGCTTCTGCTTCGGGCACCGCACGGCAATAAAGACTGATGTAATGGCGTTGGCTGCATGTTTTATACCCCTGATGACCTGACATCATGGAAGAGGGGACAGCAACAAACGCAGGACCCAAGACTTTGTTAATCAGGCCGACTGAGGGCTACTGCAAGCAAATAACCCAAATGTGATGACTGCAACAGTGCAACACGAAGAACATCTACTCCACTGTTCCTCTTCATGGAATGACTGCTCCCCTTTCTGCAGTCTCATTGATTCAGATCTAATGTTGATCAGATCATTTTTCAAACTGAACTTAAAGCCCACAACTGGACAATACTCAAGTCTCTTCCTCTTGAAGAGGCAGTTATCTACTTCAACACCACCTTCCTCAAGATTCTAGATTCCCATGCTCCAATACGGTCCATTAGAACTAAAACCAAAACCGCACCATGGCTCTCTAAGGAAACAAAATCCTATCTAGAAACAAGATGTGGGTCACATGGCGTACCTCTAAAGACCCACACTCCCACCAAACCTTCCGGCAACTTAGAAATGAAACTAAAAGAATGATCTTAAATGATAAAAAAAACTTCTTCCTCCACCTCCAACACAAACACCTTAATAATCCACAAAAATTCTGGGCAGGCTTAAACAAGCTCCTGCACCCAGGCCAGGCAACCACCCCACTCCAACAACTTGCAAACAACAGTGCCCTGTAAACATTGCTAACACATTCAATAGTTTCTTCACAGAAACTATACAATCCCTGGCCACACAATTCAAACAAACAACCAGCCCACTCCACTACCCATGCCAGCAGAATACTACAACTACATCAGATCATCTATTTACCTTCGATCCAGTACCCATATCCTTTATAACATCTCTTCTTAAAAAACTAAAACCCACTAAGCTAGCAGCTGACCTTCTCCCAGCTGAGTTTCTGCAAAAAGCAGCTGAGGCCATTTCCTATCCGTCTCCATAATCATAAACCGTACCTTGTCAGAAGCCTTCATCCCCTCCATATGGAAAATGTCCCACATTATTCCTCTCCATAAAGGTGGTAGCTCACTAGAGCTAACCAACTGCAGACCTATAGCTATACTCTCACCCCTGGCCAAAATTATGGAAAAGTGTGTCCACAAACAACTGATGGAACACCTAACCAAAAATAAAATTCTAGCCAACTCCCAACATGGCTTCAGGCCAAATCACAGTACCACATCAGCCCTACTATCCTTTTCTAATACCATCAATAACTTCAGAAACAGTAATAAACTATCATCTGCTCTTTTCTTAGACCTCTCCAAGGCCTTTGATATGGTGAACCACATTCAACTCCTCCATACATTAAAAAAACTATCACTCAGCAATTCCACGCTGAAATGGTTCCAATCCTACCTGTCCAATAGGCAACAGGCTGTTCTATGGCAGGACAAATTATCTACATGCCTACCTGTTACACTTGGAGTTCCCCAAGGATCTATTCTTGGCCCTCTTCTCTTCACCATCTTTGTTAATGACCTGCCCACAATCACCCCCCATGCCACATGCATTCAATATGCAGATGATTCGACTATCATCAGCACTGCCTCCAACCTGGCAGACCTCACTGCTTCAACCCAAGACACCTTCAACCTAATAGAAAATGGTTATCAAGTCGACAACTAGTTCTCAACCCCAACAAAACAAAACTACTTACTTTCTCACCCACTAACAAGACTCTTCCCCACCTTCTCTATTACATCCTCCAATGGAATCACTATATCACCAGAAGCTCACACAAAGCTATTAGGTGTTACCATTGATAACTCCCTTAAATTTGACACCCATTTCAGTCTTACCATCAAAACCGTCAATAAAAGCTTGGCTCTCTCTATAAAGTAAAACACTTTCTCACTCCTCACGCTAAAATTACAATTGCCAGCACACACCTACTATCAACTCTTTTCTATGCCTCCCCTCTTTACAAACCTAAACAAGACAACCCTTAACAAACTTGCTTCTTGTTACAATCACATAGCTAGATTTGCCACAAATTCCACCTTTAGAACGCACCACTGCACTAACTTGAAGCAACTAGGGTGGTTAGAGTTTTCCAGCCAACTCCATTTCAACCAACTCAAAATGGCTCACCAGATACTGTATCACCCAGAGAAAACACCAGCTCTGAAAACATCATTCACCCCTATATTAACCTGCAATCTTTACGCTCCTCCAATAAGATCTTAGCTCAAACTACCAAAGCCAATAATTCTGCTGGGGATTCTCTATTCTCAAACTTTGTAGGTAAAATGTGGAACTCCCTACCGACCATGCTCACCTCAGAACCCTCACTCCTACAATTCAAAAAAGCTTAAACCCCATCTCAATACTCTCTGGCAATGTCCCTATTCCAAACCTGATTAACCACTATCATTTACCCTTCTCTTACCTCACTATCCTTAACCACTTTTTAACAAGGCGCCTCGCCTTTGTAACTGACCTATGTTTTTTTTTATTTGCTGCTGTTGTTTTTTTCCCAAGATGTGATGTATCTTTATATTGTATTTAGAACTCAACTATCTTGTTCATATGTCTGTTATGTACTTGGAGCTTTTCTCCCCGGGCCTCCGCTGAAAATGGACATGTATCCAGTCGGACTCTCCCGGTTAACAAATGTAAAATAAAATAAATAAATAAATAAAAATAATGTAACACTGAATCAGCGAGACCAGCATCCTGGACCGTGTAATCACACAAATGTCATTGTGAGATTGAATGCATTCAGTCTTCGCAGTTGCAGCATTAAGGGGACTTTTTATTCTTTGTTTTATGGTTAGAAATTTATATAAATTAAGTGAAAGGAACAGGTTACGTAGCATTTTAGCTTGGGACTTCCATTATGAGGACAGTTTTACAGAATTTAACATACAGATGCAGAGCAGGTAGGGGTTACTTTAAGTAAAGGCAACAGTTTAAATGATTTACCCTATAGCTAAAGTACAACAGGGGAATACAGGTATTGCAGAAAATACAGACAAGCTATGTCTGCTTGATGTTGTTTTATGTTGCAGGGATGTTTTAATGAGCTATGAGATAACTGGATGTGTGGTTCCCCCACTCAGGTCAAGTCACAAGGCCAGGCAGCTCATTGACGAATTTTCATCTTTTCGATTCATTTATACTTCCAAAGCCCAGTATCTTTTAGCTGTTCCTGATTTTGCCTCATCTTTGTCCTGTCCCTTGTAAAATTTCTGAATTTCTTTTAAACAGAGTATCACCGCCAGTCAGTAATGTCAGACATTACAGTTTCATACGTCTTATTGTTCAGAAAATGTACGTTGATGCAAAAGCTCTTGTACTAACTTTTTAAGAGATTCAAATATTATTAAACTATGTCTGTTTGCGTGTGTGCTATGCTTGTGATTGTAAATTTGTTTGAGTGTTGGTGTATATGGACACCTGTGTATGCGCGCATACACACACGTGTGTGTGTGTGTGTGTGTGTGTGTGTGTGTGTGTGTGTGTGTGTGTGTGCGCTCACACATGCATGTATCTTCTTGCCTCTCTAGGTGTACCTCAAGTCTGAATTACTTGATACACACACACACACACACACACACACACACACACACACACACACACGCATATATACATGTCCTACATGGACAAATGTACAGACAGACACACACATACACATGCATATAAGTGTGTGTGTGCGTGCATGTGGGTGTGTATGCGTGTACGCATGTGCAATTAATTGTGCTTCACAAGAGAATTTGCGCATCAGTCTCCCTTGCTTGAGAGTGCAAATTTACACAGTCAAAATTTAAGTGCTATGATTTAGGACCTTCTGCTATGGTTTTTGACTGCCCCTGCTTTGACTGAGAGCTGGCAGGTTAACAGGAATGCTTCCAAGTAATAATGTCAAGGAACAATTATACACTATACAAGGTATATGAAAAAAGCTGGAGGAAGAAGTGTCCAAAAAAATAGTTTCGAGCCCTGGTACAGAGAAACTGTCAGCATTGCCGATTTTTAAGCTGTCTAGTACTTGCCAAACACTTGCATAGTTAAGTATGTGTTATGTTCCTAAAGTTCACATACACTTTAAAATATCCCTGGAACTGGAAAGCCACCTCTCTGCATGAAGCTTGCATGTGTATGAATTTATCATATCAATGTTATTCTTATAGTACTGAAAGCTGTTTTAAGTACAAACTACCATACAAAATTGGC
This sequence comes from Protopterus annectens, assembly GCF_019279795.1. Taxonomy (NCBI): domain Eukaryota; kingdom Metazoa; phylum Chordata; order Ceratodontiformes; family Protopteridae; genus Protopterus; species Protopterus annectens. Next base: position 899,133,391 of record NC_056743.1, read on the forward strand.
TTGTTTGATAACATTTCATCACAATGTTATCTATTTACTGCTTCTTTCTACAGCAACTGGCTCATTCATTTATCCACCAGCTCCAGACAGACATAATGGAAGTTATGCCAGTAAGTAATCCTGACAAATACCATACTCATCATCCATTCCATGACAAAGGGAACATTTCTAAATGTAGACAGACAGCAACAATTAGTCAGCACTTTCCAAGAGACTCATACAACACTGAGGACCTTCAGAGATCAAAACACTAGAACACACAGACTTGGGCAAACTGTGTCTTCCTACATAAGGAAGAAAATATTACCTCTGAACTTAAGAAACACACGAGCTTCTACTAACAGGGCAACGGTGCAAGTAGAAGTAAAACAAAATCAGGAGTCAGAAGGATTTTTTTTTAAATTAAACCAGGATGAATAAACTCCTCTCTCTCTCTCTCTCTCTCTCTCTCTCTCTCTGAGAATGTCTCTCTCTCAAAGACCACTTTCAGCTATGACTCAGGTCAAACGACTAAGGGCAAATGACGCAAACCACTCACAGCAGCTAGTCAGCCAGTGTGTTTTTGAGAGGCAGGAGGAAATTAGGCTATCAGAAGAAAGACATGCAGTCACAAGGAGAGCAAACAAACACCACACAGACAGTGAGTGAAGGTCTGCAATTTAGCACAGAGCTATGTAGCAGAAATACCACAGTGGAGCACATCTGCCTTATAATTTAACCTCAGCAGAACTCTGTAAATCAGAAGTCAAAGGAAGGAATGCTGACTTAATTTAAGTCAGGTCTTCTTAAATACATTCAACTGCATTACTCTACAACAAAGGGGACAAAAGCTACAGACTGGTCTATGTCGGGTCTGTTGGTAAACACAAACTTGCCACAGTACATCAAAGATGATGAACATAAGTGACAGCGGGTTAAACATGGTAATCATACGGATCATCTTAAGAGATGTGAAAACTGCAAATGACACTGCATGTGCAAAGTCCTGTAGCAGAAAACAGGCTACATTTTTTTAAACAGCTGTACTAAATTAACACTTAAGACATAGGCAAACATTTACTACCAGAAAAGAAAAACTATTTTAAAATTTTTCCATTTGAATACAATATACATCACATATATTTTCTTTGCCACTACAGTCAGTCCCAACATTACAAAAACTGCTGAATTCCTGCCTTACTTTAAACCTTATTTCTCCTCCTACTGAACATTATAATGCATGTATCGTTCCCAAAATTTCCAGTTTCTTTTATGTAAATTTATTCCTTCCCTTTTCTAAAGGTCCCTCTTCCAGTTATTTTCTCTCTCTCTCTTACAATATTCAATACCTCAAATACAGTTGGTATAGACCATGATTTCCATTTTTCTAGTAATTGCTTTTTATGGCAGCCAAGAGAATTAAACATAATAAGGCCTTACAATGTTTAGGCAAATCAGATCCTGTATACCAGCTCCAACGAATCAGTTCTTTACTTAAGAGTAAGTACTCTGTAGGGAATTTTTAAAATCAGCCAAATCATTACACTCCCAAAACATATGTTCCTAGTTTCCTCTTTCCTCTCCATAACACCTCCAACATCTGCTACCAAAGTGAGGGAAAATAATCTTTGAAGTCTGCTTGGATTATAAAAATACCAAGCAAACACTTCCAAGCAAAGACCCTAAACATTCTGGACTTCGCTGCATACTTGGGAACCATACAGGGATGCCAGATTTCTTATCTGGCAGGTAGGGACAAAAACAAAAAAATAACAAAAAAAAAGGTCTTTAATGCAGAACACATTTAGTTCTGCATGAAACACAAGTAGCTCCATGTTTGCAGATTTTTGATTGGCCTGTATGCTGGTATACAAGCCAATCAAAAAAAATCGCAAAACGGAGCTACTTCTGTTCAATGCAGAAATCCGGCAGTTCTGCATTCAACAGAAGTAGCTCCGTTTTGCGATTTTTTTTGATTGGCTTGTATGCTGGTATATGAGCCAATCAAAAAAAAGCAAACCGGAAGCTGTTTCGCCAGGATTTTATCCGGCAGTGCGGGAATCTGGATCGGGCTGCTGATCCTGTGACAGTCCCGCTCAAATAGGGGCGTCTGGCAACCCTGGAACTATACATATGTCTTCCCACTGTTTTCTTGTTAATTGCTTTTCCAGTCCGTCCCAATCTTTTCTAACCTCCTCTGATTATTATAGTTATCAGGCAATATTTTATACCCCCTACTAATTATCACTTTAACAGCTGCTCCTGTTCTAGATTAAACTATAACTGTACCAGAATAGATCTTTCACTTAAAATGCTACCATCCCTTTCTCTTTGCCTGTATTCAGAGATCAAGCCCTTTGTAGGTAAAGCAGTTTCTAGCCTGCGATATAAAAATGTCTTCTTGGCCTCATCCTACTCTTCAATTTTTTTCTGCTTGAGTTATTTGTTCGCAATATCTTAATATTTTCACCAGGTTTCTCCATTAAATTCCAGCCCACTATTCCCTATTTTCTGTACCCCACCTGCAGTTATCCCCTACTGGCAAAATCTCCTTTCTCCATTCTCATACTGGCTTAGTTTCTAGAATACTTTCTGCTACTTCATGAATATAATATACTGTATGGTTATTATTCTCCTTAAGGATCTGCACTCAAAATCCCACTCTATTTCATGAACTTCCTCCTTGCTTCATCATCATCCCTTTCCACTTTTAATTATAAACTTCTTCTTGTGTTATATATATATATATGACCCTTAACTGTGTAGCTCTAAAATATCCCTTCATCTCAGATATACCTAAACCATCTTGTTCTACTGGAAAGATCAGCTTATCCCACTTAACTCTTGCCCTCTGTCCCTCCCAGATAAATTCTTTTAATTCTTTATTAACTATTGTCCGCAACATCTCCTCTGGTTGATAAAAGTATGCCTGACCTGTACACAAAACTAAAGGGACTAAAAACATTTTCACTGCTTGCATCTTACTATTCACAAATAAGTTTCTGGCTTCTCAATTTTTGTATTATCTTTTTAGTCTCTTCTCACATATCCTTAGCTGACATAACAAAAGCCTTTTTAATCCACACTCCTAAATACTTCATCTTATGTCTCAGTTCTGTAAGGAAAGTACAACTGTCTAAGTAAATTAATAATACTAGATGTGTGTATGTTCACTACTGCAGCCAAAACGTATGTGATCTCTGTTGCAAAGTCCACAGTGCAACCTGACATTTAGAAAGCTGAGCAACCTTTCCTCTTCATGAAAAGACACCACCTTGTCTAAGATGCTGTCACTTCATTGTATAGAGTGGGCATCTGCCTGAACTACCATTAGGTCTTTCTTGCCGCCACCAAAAAAATTGTAATTAAGTATGCCCCTGAAAAGGATGTCTTTTGTCAGCTAAATTGCCTTGCCAAAATGAGCTCCTCAAATGAGGACTGCAGATCTCACAGGTGGCCTGGACAATGAGCAGTAGCTCTGAAAGGTAACAATTTAGTTATTTTTCATGCTTTGTTGACTGGGATAGTCCTACAAGGCCAAAGGCCTCTTTTCACTGGAAACCCAAGACCGCAGTCAGAATGACTAGGGAACACTTTCCAGGACACTGAGGAATTTCCTCTACTCTTTGGAGCTGCTAGATGGCACTGGAGGGCTCCTACAGTAGCAGCATGGAGGAGACAAAAGCTATGGAGAGTCTGGAGGTGGAAAATGTGAATCTTGAGAACAATTTGTTCATTATGGAGTATCAGAATGCAATTAAAGATTCCAGTGTGGTGTATGATGTAAAAGAGCAGCACGTCTCAATGGAGAATGAATTAAGTGAATCAGCTGGAGTGGTACAGATTAACAGTACTGGCATCAGAAGGGCTTGCAGACTGACATAATGTTGAAAATCGAGCAGGATGATCCAGGTAACTGTTCGGTTGTATCATGGGGTTAGATGGCAGATTTCCATCCTCAGCACTTCCAAAAAAGTTGTGTGGAGATGGAACCAGGTCATGTGGCAGCAGAGAATGTGGCAGTTAAAATTTGAGGAGCAGTGACTTAAAATAAAACACGAAAGCAGCAACAATCTGAGAAGCTGTCTGCTGTTGTGGGTGCAGTGAATGGAGTAATGAAAACATATGCAATAGTAACAGCAGGCAAAAAAGGAGCATAGCAACAAACTAAGTAAAGCGGCTTTTAAAAAGAGAAGGAAACTTTGAGAATAAGACCAAAAAATGACACTGCAATATACAGTTATTAAATAAGGGGCAACTCGGTGACTGTTCTGGGTTTTAAAGCTCAATAAATTGTGTGCTTTACACATACAGGGACAGATGCTTTTTGTGACATTTGAAACCGAGAGAATTATGTCATTTCTGGAACTGTGTAACAAAGGACATTTATCTATGCAATCATTATTTGTTTTCTGCTAGTAACTTAAATGATTAACTAGAAGATGATCTTGAAAATGCATACAGGGTTTGTGTAAAATGTTGATAACATTGTGAAAGTTAGAGATGACAGTAATTTATGAAATGGAGGGTAGAGGTTGGAAGCTGTTTTGACATGTGAAAAAAAAAACACAGTAAAACACTTAAGTGTTACTTTTGTGGCTGGTCATAGAGACATTAAGATATGCTGGCCAGCCTAAATCAGGTTACTTTTGTGGGAACTTTCTTATTTTAATTAATGTATGTGACAAGATAAAATATAACAAGCGTGTGACAAAGTAGATACAGCAAGAATATGTATGGCTGAATGCAGGTTCTGTGTAAAAAATGAGGGGAGGCACTTTTGGATGAACTGTCAACAGCAAACAGTAAATAAGAAAGTAGGGGAAGAAAACGTACACAAACAACAACAAGACCCTAGGAAGAGGGTAAATTAGGTGAAGAAGAAACAAATATGGCAAGGGAAAGGTAGAAAGTACAGTTGTGTACTTACCATAAATGTAGATGTTAGAGTGTATTCACTGTTGCAGTCATTAATCGTGGGTTATCCTGCTGGCAGGCTACCTGCAGTCGGCCTGAATTCCAAAGTCTTGGTCCAACGTCGATTGCTGTCGCTTCTTCCCTGACGTCAGTGCAACAGGGGTATAAAAGATGCAGCTGACGCCATTTTCTTCAGTTTTTCTTGCCCCAGATGTCAGGTGCCCCCAAACGGGTAGGCTAAATAAATTATGCCAATAAACATGCATGCACTAAAGTAAACATTTCCTAAATCTACAAGCAAATACGCCACACAGATTGTATAGAACAGAGAAGTACAGATAAACCCCAGCAAAAGAAAGGGGGATGGTGGGAGGGTAACCTGGACTGCAACAGTGAATACACTAGAACATCTACATTTATGGTAGGTACACAACTGTACTATGTTCATCGTGTTTCACTGTTGCAGTCATTACTCTTGGGTTGAATCCCAAAGCTGGGGATGGGTGGCTGGGCTAAATAGGATTAGGAGAGGCTATGAGGCCCTGCAGAACTGCAGTGGCAAAGCCTGCTCTGGATTTAGAGTAGAGAGGTAAGTGGTAGTGCTTTGTAAAAGTGAGCACTGAACTCCAAGTTGCAGCCTCTAAGATGTCTTTGGTTGGTACTCCTCTGAGGAAGGCTGCTGAAGTGGCTGCTGCTCTGGTTGAATGTGGCCTAATGCCCTTAGGCACTGATTTGCCATGCTGTGAGTAGCAGAAATGAATTCAATGGCCTATCCATTTTGAAATAGTCTGTTTTGAGATAGCCTTTCCTTGTGATCCTGCAGCATATGCCACTAAAAGTTGCTCAGTCTTTCTGAAAGCTTTAGTTCTGTCCAAGTAGAAGCGTAGCTGTCTGTGTATGTCCAAAGAATGCAGAAGTCTCTCACCCTTGTTCTGTGGGTTTGGATAAAAAGGTAGGCAAGCGAATAGTTTGAATGAGGGCCACACTGGACACCACCTTAGGCATAAATGTTGGGTTTGTCCTCAGAGAAACCCTGTCTGGATGGAAAATGATAAAATGTTCCACAGCCATGAGTGCCTGTAACTTCGAGACTCGTCTTTCAGAAATTACTGCTAGGAGGAGAGCGGTTTTCCAGGATAAAAATTTTATATCAGCTGTTGAGGCTGGCTCAAAAGGAGGCAGTGTGAGTTTTTCCAAGGCATAATTGAGGTCCCATGCAGGTATTGGTGCTCTCCTTGGAGGTCTTAAGTTTTTGGCCCCTCTGAGGTACTGCCTTATTAAAGGATGAGAAAAGATAGGTGGTTCTGTATTGTAATGGGCTGAAATGGCTGAGGCATGAATCTTAATTGATGAAAAGGATAGGCCTTTGTCCAGCATCTCAGTAAAGTATTGTAAAATCTGAGGAATATTGGTACAAACGTGTCAATTCCTTGTGCCTGACTCCAAGCATAGAATCCCTTCCATTTTTCTGCATAAGATTTTCTGGTACTGGGCCTCCTGGCCTCCAAAATAACATCCATCACAGCTTTGGAGAGAGGAGTGTTCTGAATGGCTACATTAGCCGCCATGCTGCCAGATTTAAGGTCCTGAGTTGGCTGTGCAGGATCGGATTGTTTTGTTGGGTCAGTAAGTGAGAAATTTGAGCCAAAGTCCAGGCTGGACCTTGAGACAAGTTCTTTAGGACTGGATACCAGTGCTGGTGTGGCCAGTCTGGGGCAATCAGTATAATTTTTGGCTTCTCTTGTCTGACCTTTAGGAGTACCTTGGGGAGGAGAGGCACTAGGGGAAAGGCATATACTGTAAGGTTTTTCCAGCTGAAGGATAAGGCATCCACTTTCCATGCTTGCTTGCGGTAAGTCCTTGTGCAAAATCTCTGTATTTGGCAGTTGTGAGGGGAGGCAAATAGATGTATGTCTGGGCATCCCCATTTCCTTGTTATCATGATGAAGACTTGTGGATCCAGTTTCCACTCGTGGGGATCCATGAGGTTTCTGCTTAGTTCGTCTGCCAGAGTATTTATTTTTCCTGGCAGGAATTGTGCTTACAGGTGAACTTGATAAGTCGATGCTGTGTCCCACAAAGTCATGGCTTGTCTGCAGAGGGGGTAGGAATGTGTGCCTCCCTGCTTGTTTATATACAACATGACTGCAGTATTGTCCGTCTTTATCAGTAGTTGTCCTGGATGAAGTAGATCCTTGAAAGCTGTCAGGACATTTTGAACAAATAGCATCTCTTTTTGATTGATATGAAGATGCATCTGGCTTGCGGGCCATGTGCCCTGAATACATTTTCCTGCCATGTGGGCCCCCCAGGCATAATCTGATGCATCAGTTGTTAGTGTCTGCCTGGCTGTGGGTAAAGTGAATGACTGTCCCTTTTTGTGGTGAAAGGCCTGTGCCCACCATCGAAATTCCTGTTGCAGGCAGGGAATGAGGGTAATTAATGTTTCCAGGCTATGGCAATGTTGAGTCCAAACACTTTTTAGATACCATTGTAGTTTCCTCATATGCAGTCTGGCATATGGAATTAGCAGAATGCAGAATGCCATGAAGCCCAAAGCCTGCAGAATTTTTCTTGCAGATAACTGTGTCTTTGTTGCCAACATTTTGAAGTAAGAAGTCAGTTGCCTTTGTTTGTCTGGCGTGAGACAAGCCATCTGGGCAGTTGTATTTAAGCTTGCACCCAGGAATATTATCTTGAGAGAGTACTAGTTTTGATTTCTTTTCGTTTATTGTGTACCCTAAGCAAATCAGTAATCTTTTTACAAACGCCAGATGCTTTAGTAGAATGTCCTTGTTCTCTGCTTGAATAAGGCAGTCGTCCAAGTAAGGATACATTTGAATTCCTCTTTGTCTGTAAAATGCAATTACTGGTACCAGGCATTTTGTGAAGACCCTGGGCGCAGCAGATAAGCCAAAGGGCAGTGCAAAGAATTGGTAATGCATTGAGCCAGCTATGAATCTGGGGTATCTTCTGCAAGATTGTCTGATTGGGACATGCAGGTATACCTCTTTTAGGTCCAAAGTTACAAGCCAAGCCTTCTTGCCCAGCATGGGCAGTAGCTGCTGCAGAGTCAATATTTTGAATTTTGGAACGTCCAGAAATGTGTTTAGAATAGACAGGTCCAGTATTGGTCTCCAGGCTTTGCCCTTTCTGGGTGCCAAGAAAAGTCTTGAGTAAAATCCTTGTCCCTGCTCTTGCTGTGGTACTCGCTGAATGGCCCTCATGTCCATGAGGGATGAAACTTGCTTTTGTGCCTCTGCCCATTGATTGTGTGGCAGGTCTACCATACCTTTTGCCTTTGGCAGGGTGTGAAAGTGGAACCTGTAGCCTTGAGACACTATGTTTAAGACCCATTTGTCCTGGGTGATCATGTGCCAATTTTGTGAAAAAAGTGCTAGTTTTCCCCCTAAGGGGGCTGCCAAAAGATAAGTGCTTGGTTCTGGCAGAGGAAAGTCACTGGGACTGTTTCCTGTATGGCTTTTGTCTTCTCCACTTTTGGAGGTAGAAGGACCCCATTTATTAGGCCTGTATGAGCCTTGGGGCTGGGATCTGCCTCTGGGGCGTCTGTATCTGCCTCTTTGTGGCCTGTCTGACACTGGAAAGGACCAATTCTTTGTAGGCCAGTTCCTGCTAAATCTGGGTGGCTGCACCTGTAAGAAATACTTAACTGTCTGCATAGATTTCGCTTTGTCCTCCATTTTCTTCAACACCTCTTCTGCTTTAACACCAAACAAAGTATCATGCTGTAATGGAGCATCTAATAATTTTTCTTTAACATGATCAGGCAGATTCTGTTCCTTTAACCAAGCATGTTGCCTAATGACAGAACCCATAATAGCGGCCCTGCAAAGAGGTCTCCAGAGAATCAAAACCACATTGCAAAGTATGCTTTCCCACTTGCTCAGTTGCTTGCAATAAATCCTGCATTTCCTTGTTTTCTGCACATTCAGAGTTTAACATTTTCTGTTTAAGCAGGGACAATAAGTATTGCTGATATTTAAGCATATGAAATTGACAATTTAAAGCCCTCACAGCCAAGGTAGCAGAAGTGTAAACCTTTTCCCCCCATCTGTCCAGTGCCCTTGAATCCCTATCAGAGGGGATAGGGTTTTTTGCAGTGGAAGCCTTGACCCCTTTGGGACCCTGAGAAATAGTTTCTGGGTCAGCAGCAGGGTTTTTATAAAGAAATGTATGTGAATCTGGAACCCTATAGTATCTGTCTGGCTTACCAGGTGCAGGGGATAAAGAGTCAGGGGACAGGCTGGACTCTGAAAAAACATCTACAATGTCTAAAACAGGAGGGATAGCAAGAGGCCTGTGCTGAGGTAGTAAAAGAAAATCTCTAAGCCTTTTCTTAGATTCTGAGTAGTCTTGGCTCTCCTAGTGTAAGTGCTCCCTCATGGTATGCAGGGTTTCCCCAAAAGAATAATCCTCTGGAGGGGAGGCTGAAGGGATAGATTCTTCAGCATCGGAATCCTCATAGGGAGGGAGAGAGTACTCTTGGTCAGAAGAGGAGTCAGAGGAAATGGAAACCTGATCTGAAGATTCATATTTTGTCTCTTGCCTAGGCCTCTTCTCTGGAGGGGGATGGGAACCCCTGATCAAAGTAATTAGGTCTTTGGCCATTTTGAGCATCTGTGTTTTAGGCATGGAGGCCTGTCCATGGGCTTGCTGCACTTGTTTCTTTGTCTTTAGTGGTTCTTTAGTCTTTGCCTTTGAAGCTGTAGTCAGTTTTATATATAACTGTGTAGGCCTGAAAACACCCTCAGAAGCCGATGCCTGCTCAGCGGCTCCAGACCCATCTGAGGGAATATTTTCCAAGTGTCCAATACCTTGAGTTTCCAGAGGCCTAGCCTGCTCCACGTGGGAGTCGGAAGCGGCCTGTGGCTCTGAGGTAGCGGGCGTCAGGGGCTGCGAAAGCGCCTCACTGAGAACAGGCGACTGGCTTAGAAGAAGCCTTGTCGTCAGTTTTGGACCTCGGATGCCTGTCCTTTTCCTTGCTTTTCTTGTGAACTGCAGTAGACGGATGGCTATCCAATGACATTGTGTAATTAAATCTTCAGCCAAAGTAATGAAATGCAAAATCATACAGACGTTTAATAGTGTGTTGGTTAAATCTAGCACAAAATCTGCAGTTAGCTACATCGTGATCAGGGCCTAGGCAAGGAATACAATAAGAATGGAAGTCCTTAGGAGGTATTTGCTTCCCACAAGAAATACAATACATCGGTCTGGAGCAAGAAAAAAGTTTCCCCGATGGGGTACTTAGCTTTAAATGAAGACTTCGGATATGAAATTCGAACACGAAAATCTCAGGAGTCGGCCGACTGGCACTTGCGAACTGCTTCTGCTTCGGGCACCGCACAGCAAGAAAGACTGAAGAAAATGGCGTCGGCTGCATCTTTTATACCCCTGGCGCACTGACGTCAGGGAAGAAGTGACAGCAACCGACGCCGGACCAAGACTTTGGAATTCAGGCCGACTGCGGGTAGCCTGCCAGCAGGATAACCCAAGAGTAATAACTGCAACAGTGAAACACGATGAACATCAGAGACTGCATGTAAGAAGAGAGGTCAGGAGAAGGGATTGCTACTAAATTTTTTGAAGTTCTAGCCAGTGAAAAATAGGATTCTAAGGATCAAAGTTTATTTGTACATAAACTCAAAAAAATATTCTATAGCGATTACAGTAAAATAAGAAAACAAAAATTTAAAAATATTCCACCAAGCTTCAAAAAGGAAAGCAACAATTTTAGAGCACTTTAAGTATTATCAACACTGTAAGAATGATAGAAATACTAGAATGGTGTGCTAAATGTGATACAGATTTTGTTCCGTTAGTGGATGTAAGATTCCTGACAAGTGAAGACTGCAACCATAAAAATTGAGGGGTCGAAATACAATATGGAAACTAAGACGTGAAAGTTGTTCTGGAGCGGCTATGTTTTGTTAAAAATATACTAGATATAATGTTGGCAAGGATGGGAAGGTAAACTACCGTGGATGTGAGGTAGAAAGAACATTTATAGAATTATAGCATTAGTTGCATATATAACAAGCAAGGAAAGAGACTCTTTTATAAAATATTAAGACTGATCTGGTTAACATGATAGTTATAACTGCAGGGGATTTTAATTGTGATTTAAGAGGAAGATGTAAAAACAAAGGGAAAGATGTAAAAAAAATACAGAAGTGATAAAATGTGGTAAATTAGCTGTGGACTTCTAAAGAGGGTGTTTGCATCTGAAAATAATTTTGTGTTATCCAAAGGCTTCTGTGAGAAGACAGTGACACAGTTGTGATGAGTTTTTCAGACCATTTAGCAATATGGCTAGATGGAAGAAATGGAATATATTAAAATAGGAAAGGGAATAAAAAGAACAAATTAGAAATTATGGGATGATATTGGAGAGTGGGAAATAAATACTGCATTTATGGAAGGATCACATAACCATGAAGCATGAAGGACTTCTATAAAAACTGGTCTGAGTAATGGACTGAACTTAAAAGGAAGTGCTTTTTTCAGTGGCAGAACATAAGAAAGGAAGAGAAAGTGAATTATTGGAAAATTTACAGAAACGTTTTAGAAAATTTATTGAATGATACAACTGAGTATTAAGACATGGAAAAAGAAATACCCAAGAGTCACTGATAAAAAAGTAAGGCATTAGTATTCAGGCAGAAATATTATTTACAAGGCAGAAGGCAGACAGTATCTGCATATCTGAGCAAAACAGTAAAGGAGGACATCAGTATAATGACAGAAATTAGAATGTTAAAAGAAGAGATAAAAAACACAAGCAAATTATGAGTACTGTAGTACAGCATGTGGAATGTAAAAAAAATTTCAGAGCAAGTTAAGGACGAATTTGAAAAAAGAAAAAAAATATACTACAGGTGATTTGGATGAAGTACATAGGAAAGTAAATGCTGATTACAGTATCAGGCCCAGAAGGTACGGGGTATAGAATTTACAAGAAGTTAATGGACTGGCAAATAAAGTATTTTGTAAATGTACTGAATGAATGGCTGAAGGAAGGGTTTATTTATGAATAGTTATTTAGTGAGATATTAAAATGTAATTGGATGAATGATGACAAAAAAGAAAAAAAATTGGAGACCCCATCACACTTTTTGTTGTTTCTTTCGGCTTTTCCCGGTTAGGGGTCGCCACAGCAGAACTCCGGTCCACTAATGATTGGTAGTTGATTTTTACGTGCCGAGTTACCAGCCCTGACGCACAACCTTCAACGAAGGTACACCCATTCACGTATGTCTCCATGCAGAAGATGCTCTACCTGAGAATCGAACCAGACAGCATCTTACTGTGAGGCGACAAAGGAATAATACAGAGGAGAAAGGGCAAAAGATACAATGAAGACAATATATATAACATACAGTATAAAATGGTTGGTATGTCAAGAATTGTTTGTTACTGGTTGAGAGAGAAACTGTGGATATTATAATAAAAGAAAGGCTATAAAACTTATGGTAGGTGATATTAGCAAGGCATTTGATACAGGAGGACATTATGCTTTCTGGGATGTTATGAAAAAGTATGGAATAGATAACAGAGTTAGGAGAGTGTGTGTATGTCAGCATATCAAAGTAATAGAGTGAGAGAGTGTCAGTGAATTGGGTGGCTGAGTAAAGAAATATGCATGACAGGTGGTATAAAACAAGGATGCCCTGTGAGTGGAATGTTGCTTGCATCGGTGATGAATGCAATAATGAGTGAAACAGCCTATAAAATGAAAGACTTACATATGCAAAATGAGGTGATGATATTGTTAGTTTTGACATACCCAAACGAGCTGTAGTTGCTACGTACAAAATATGGATGAGGGAAGTGCTGGTTTGTCTGAAAGGATGTTTACAGAAAAATGGAAAGACCTTGAATAAGGACAAAAGTAAGGGTTTTGGTGATGTAGTTAAAATTGGTGGTGTGCAGTTTTCAATAAATTGAAGCGTCTTCTCTAGGGATAAAATTTGGGAAACTGATGCAATTAGGATGCAATGTGAGGTTTTGATAAAAGAAATGAAAGACGTGCGTCTTCTGTGGAGGACGTATAGATTAGCATTCAGGAAAAAGGTTTGCCTGGTGAATTTCGTATGAATGGAAAAATAATGTGCATGTCAAAATTGTCAAATGTTTACATGATCCCAATAAAATATGAAAAGGAAATTGTGCAGTTGGTATTTTCCTTCATATGGGGTTCAAGATTAGGATCACCAAAAAGAGGTGTGTTTATGAATGAAGATGAAGGGGGATCTGGGTTACTAAAGCCAGTTTATTCTGCTTTTTAAGCTTGTACATTATTAAAGTAGGAAATGAAACAGAAGGACATATAGCAAATATCTGTAGTATTAAATTAAATCCCCCAAAAAATATAGGAGATAAGAGAACAAGAAAAAGAAAAATAATGTGTAAATGAAGAAATCAAAAATTATCAAGAAAAAATAGAGACGTGGAAAATATGATGTACAGAAAAATAAGGATGTGGTATAATAATGAGATTAAACAGTATCATGTAAATCCATGAGGAAATTTAGCAGAAGAAGTGATTACAGCTATTAAAACAAGGAAATGTGGTGTACCAAGACAGTGAAGTGTCAGGATTTCCAATGGTGACTGATGATAAATAAGTTACCAGTACAGGGGAATATCCCATATAAAACGAAAGTTGAAAAAGTACTTATTTTGTAGGGAGGAACAGACAACAGGACATGTTTTCTGAAATGTAAGAGTGGTGAAACTCTAGAAAAAGTTGTGCAAAGAAAAATGTTGAGAGTATTAATGACAAAATATAGATATGGATATGATTATGTATGAATATTATAAAAATAAGAATTTGTGAGATTGTATATAAAAAGTTTAATTTATGTAATATGGATTATTTGGAATGAAAGACTGAAAGAAATTTTGTTTGATGGAAAATGAATTTTGGCAGATACATTGCGAAAAATCAGATTATGGTTGGAGAAGGAGTGTAAGTCAATTGTGGATGAATAACAATGAGGATGTTATGATGAATTGTAAGAAACAGAAATGAGTATATAAGTGCCTGTAAATATATAAATGTTGTAAATATGTAAATAATATTTTGCATGTTGTGTTAAATAGAAGATCCCTACTCTTTTTGACAAGCGCTGTAGGATCTTTTACATCCACCTGAGCTACCACCAAAGCAGGCAGATAGAGCCTCAGTTTAATGTCTCACCCCCTTGTGCTGCATTGCAGTGCCAGGATAGGAAGATTAATGTAACTACCTGGTGAGGGAATAAAACCCACATCCTTTTGCATCAAAGGTAAGTGAGATACCTGTTGAGATACTGAAACTGTATAGAAAATGTGAAAGGTTTACAGGTATCCCTTACCATCCTGAAAACAGTCCCCTCAGGAAGACAGGGGCTGAAGAGAGCGGAAAGTACAACTGCATCAGTAAACACACTTCAACATGTATTTTTATGTTAAGTAAAAACTAAATGAAAACTCCAGCCAAGCTAGAACTTCCACTGAATGACCTTTCAAACCTCTTTTATCAGAGGCACATGAGATGTATGCAAATGACCCTTATGAACATCAGGTGTTTCAGCTATATGGTGATTCTGAATGCCCATGACTTTTTTTTAAATTGTTTTAATAGACAATTTCAGGCCAATAAAGCCAAACCCCACTAGCCGTGGATATGCATATTTCGGCCTTGTTATGACCTCATCAGCACAGCACTAGCAGAGTGTTTGACTAAGCATAAGAAACACAGGGCTGTTATACCTAGCGGATGTCCATTACCATTAGGGTGACTGCAAAATATCCCAACTAACAAACAGCCCTGTGTTTCTTATGTTTAGTCACACACACTGTTTGTGCTGTGGTGATGAGGTCATGACAAGGCTGAAATATGCATATCCACAGCTAGTGGGGTTTGGCTTTATTGGCCTGAAATTGTCCATTAAAACAACTTAAAAAAAGTCATGGCCATTCAGAATCGCCATATAGCTGAAACACCTGATGTTCATAAGGGTCATTTGCATATATTCCATGTGCCTCTGATAAAAAGAGGTTTGAGAAGTCACTCGGTGGAAGTTCTAGCTTGACTCGAGTTTTCATTTAGTTTTTACTGTTTGTTTCAGTTTATGGTAAGTAACCTATACAACTGTACTATATATATTTCACTGTTGCAGTCATAAACCCAAAGCTGACCCGCCTCCCCCTCAATATGGGAGGGTGGTAAGCAACTTGTGGAAGGCCGGAGAATGCCTTGAACGATAGAGGAGACAAATACATCCTGGCCTTATCCACAGAGTTTTGAGGATGTGCAGACTGGGGAGCAAGTGGCTGCTTCTAACTTTCCATGCATACTTACCCCTCTGTTAGAAGGGCAGCAGTAGTGGTTACCCTTATATTGTGCACTCTGATAGAACCAAGCAGACCTTTGCCATGGTGCTTGCAGCACAAACCAGTGCAAAGACTAAGCCCACTTGGAAAGTATCTTTAAAGGCTAGTAACCTACCTTTACCTACAGCAATGGAGGGAAACATTTACTGTAATTTTCTTAGCTCTTTGGTCCTCTCAGGTGTCTGTGCACATAAAATAGGCCGCAAAATGGATTTGATCGGACAGACGTCTGTCACTACCTTTGAAAGATAAGTCCATAAAATCATTCTATACTTGTGGAACTGCAATAAAGAAAGGTTCCCTGTACAAAAGTGCTTGGAGTTCAGAGATCCTTCTGGCTGTAGTCAAACATTTTAATGCACAACAGCTGCAAGCTCAAGGTGGCGCATAAGGTTAACTTCTTGAGGACAAACTTCAAATCACAAGCTTGGGCCCCCCCCCCCACCTTTGCTGAAAGTCTAACAGGAAGTACGTCTTGATTTTTAACACATGTATGCACCAACTAGGAAGGGAAAACATAGAAAGATACTGCAAAACTGAGGATAGCTCTGCTAGTTCAGCACCCATGTTTTATTCTTTGAACCCAGAGAGAAAGGCTCTTCTATTTGGCCAAGGAGGGAGGACTTTCAAGTACTAAACCACCTAGCTTCCCTCATTACTTTTAGCACATTCTTGGAGTAAATGTGATCAAAAGGCAGCAAAGGTCAAATGCTCAACACTGCTAACTTGAATGTGGCCAGGTCTGTGTGTATCAAACACCCCCAAGCTGCATCAGGAGAACAACCTGCTGAAAGACCATTAGTGTCTTCTCCCTTACCATCTCCAGGAGTACAGAGAACTAGTATAGACTTGTCCAAAAAGTATTACTTCTGGCCTCGCCTCCATTACCTTTTGCACTGTCCTGGGAAGCAAGAGGACAGGAGGGACGGCATAAATAAACAGATTTGCCCAATTCAGGGTGAAGGCATGGACTGCCCAAGCTGGTTTGTGCAGAATTCTGGATCAGAACTTCCTTAGCTGTCTGTTCTCCAGAAAAGTAATTACCTATTTCTGGTACTTTTAGCTGGCTATTAAATCCAGGGATGTGTAACTATGCATCATGTACTTGTGGGGTCTGCTGTTATCCTGTTCAACCTGTTTGTCAAGGAGTTCTCCTGAGTATGCATATAGCTACTCCTCAAAGTCTGTGCCTCCAGTGCCCCCTCCTATTCCTGTATAGGTAGTTTGCAGAGCAGTTAGAAGCATACTCCCAATTTGTTTTCCTGAAGGCTCTGACTGTCAGACTGGCCATCATCGCCTGTGTGTCTGTATGTTTTCCTATCTGTGGTGCGCCAGGAGCTCCATGCACTCAGATTCTAGGTGTGGACCTCCCCACACTATGACTGAGACACTGGGAATTAAGGCTCGATGTGGTGCAGGCTGACTGAAAGACATCCCCACATTCTTGTGTCCCCCATCATATCCACCCTTATATAACTCTTTTGTGACACATGGCAGCAGTGGGGTGAGAGACTTTAAGGACGGATTCTGTTGCTCCAAGTGTTACTTAGAAGCTTCTGTAATATTCTCTCATGAAACCTTGCTAATGGTACTATTAGAATGGTGGAGGCCATGAACAGGATCCTCAGGCATACCCTGGAAATGGCTTCTGTCCTCAGGGCTGTGTCCCAGAAGAAGGAAGTGATGAGGTTACTCTTTTTCTGGGGCATAGATGTCCTGAATAATGTTTTACCTAGGCAGGCCTCCAGGAAACCACATAAATGAAGGGGTTGTCTTTTGTTATTAAAAAAAGAGTACAAAAGATAAAAGTAATATTGACAAACGAATAAGATGATGTAGAACTTCCAGATTTGAAGGCATACTTAGAGACCATGTAGCTTAGACTATCAAAGTTGATTCAGAACTCAAAATATATATTCATATAGAAGCAAATGACAGGTATTGTATCTGATGAGACAATGACAAGTGTGGACATTTGGGCATATTTACACAAGGAATATAAAAGCAAGTCTTTACTTTAACTGCAGGCACACCTTGGGTAAAAAAAACAAAGAAAACCATCGATGGAGTATTTTACAGAAAGAAATAAGAAAGACTTGCAAGAAAATGTAATAAGCTATGGAAAAGACAGAACAAAGAACAGAGACTTTGGGAGCAGATGATAAAGGGAAACAATGTAATAAAATGAGATGAAGCTAGGCAAACATGTAGGTTACTAAACTCGGATCACCTTGGATACAAAGGTCTAATGTTAAGGATGAAGGAGAATGCACGGAGACTAGATTATACATTTGTTAAACCACAAATGGTAGAGTTTATATTCGTAGCCAGAACAGAAATGGCAGACTGCAAAAGGAATACTAAAGGACAGCAGACAAGACACTGTAAGACTTGAGAAAACAATACAATATAAATTTAAAAATAGAATGAAGTCAAAGATTTGATGTTACAAATGAACAAAGGTGAGAAAAATACCTTAGCCCTAGATAGGATACTAAACTGAGAAAGTTTAGAATTTTTGCAAAGAAATATTCACACAAACATTATACACCTCCTAGGATTGACAAAATGTTCCTGCAGACAAGAGACAGATGTCTGAGATTTGATGGTTTAAAATAACTTAAAAATATACATTTTAGGACTGTACAGAGTTGCTTCAGTATGTTCTTCTTTCGGCTTTTCCCGGTTAGGGGTCGCCACAGCGGAACTCTGGTCTGGTAATGATTGTCAGTAGTTTTTTTTTTTTTTTTTTTTTTTACGGCGCCGAGGTGCCAGCCCGACGCCCAGCCTTCAATGAAGGCACGCCCATTCACGCATGTCTTTCGAAAGCCACTCGACCGCGGGGAGTACATGTAGACTCCACACAGAAGGTGCTCCAGCCAATAATCAAATGGGAGAAGCTCTTGCTGTGAGGCGACAACGCTACCGCTGCACCACCATGGCTACAGAGTTGCTTCCGTATATGCAGTGAAAAAATAAAATATTGCCACTAGTTACTTTCTGATCAAATACTGCACTGCAAATAGTTAAATTGTTTGTGCAATAAGCAAAGTTAGAATAAATTTGATATTAAAACTAAACAATACATATTCATGATATATGGACTTGCAGGTTTAATGACAAGTTATTGAAAAATAAATGAAAGCACAGACTTGTCTGACATGAGGCTAGTTTTAGTATTATATAAACAATCATAAAATGGTTGTATCAGCAATCGGTGATAAAATAAAAAGTCTGATATGCATGGGGATTTGACTGTATGTAAAAATTAAAACATGGTAATCAGTAAAATGATGCTCTATTTTAAAAAACAGACTGAAGCCCCTGGAACTGAGGAGGGCCATTCATCAACCTTTTTCCTCATCCAAGGTGTGCTCCAGTGTCCTTAGATGCCTAAATGTCCTATCTTACCAGGGGAGAGAGAAACTACTGCAGCAAGATGGGTGGGGTCAACAGACAGCAGGCTCCCCCAGATAGCCCAAAGCAGTAGAATATTAGCACCTCTACATGCAATAGCAGTGCATCACAAAAAACTTGCTTCTGTCAATGTCCTCACACTGTACAGCACAGCTCAACTTTTTTCTACCTGTGTATACCACAGGAAACTCCAATCCATCCCTTGATTTCTCCCTTACTAAAGTGCATAACCATGTACTTTTTACATTTAACCCTGGCTTTCCTGTCTGTAAGCCACACCAGATCATTCTAGACACGGATTCTCTTGTTTTTCACACTGTGTCTAGCTTTTGTATAGCTACAGAACAGGGTGCATGCATACTGGAGTTACAGTGTCACAAACACCCTGTAAAAGCACTGTATCTGGCACAAAACTCTGCAGCACACCACTGGTTACTGGTTTCTTCTTAGCAGTTTCTGACGTTTAACAACCAGTGTCAGAAATGGATCAGGGCAGACTGGCAACACTGTTGACACGCATTGACAGGCTCATAGGTGTACACTAGGCTAATGATCACAGGGGTCTTTTAAGCCTAGTCATGCATCCCAAATGTATCTGAAAAAGTAGTAGAGCTGTCCAACATTTACAGGAAATGTTTCTAATAATTTTATGTTAAGCCTGCTTCACTGGATTCTAGGTTCTGGAATCTGTAGAATAAACCTTAGGGCAATGAACATAAAGCAGCTTTGTTTTATGTTAAAAACTCCAGCCACTGGACATGGCAATGTCATATCAGGATTATTTTAAGCAGCTATTTATTATTACTAAACGAAAAACACATTAAAAGGGAGTTTTGATTTCACACTGAATCTCCTTTCTATTTCTCCTTTCAGGAGTTCAAATATTCTGTCACTGAAAAATCAAGGCTTGCTTAAGACACTTCCAATCCCTGTAAAGTAATTGGTCTGGTTTGCTCTGCTTTCTAAAACATTAATAAAACTGTGGTGCAAAGGGCTGAACTGCACATTGATAATCCCTTCAAAGTGCCAAATGTAAGCAGCACAAGAATCTCTTGCCAATTAATTACCTCGTGTGTGCAATCAAGAGGTACAGGGCACAAAATCATTCTATGACAATACCGTGGTATAAGACAAACAAATCATACTTTGAGTGCCTGACTCCTTGGTTCATTCTGCAGGAACCTTTTGTCTACTTTGCAGACTGGAGAAAAACAGGATGTGATTATCTACAACATGGTTAAAATTGATCTCAGTGGCCACATTCAGATTTGAAAAGGAATAAGGAATGTACAAGATTTAGAATTTAACACTCCTTCTGGGATTTGTCATTGTACTTAATTTCATGCATAATCCAGAATGAGTTTTCTATAACAATAAAATCAAAGATGGCCATAATTCAATGGTCATAGAGATGTTTAATTTCACTACAACTGAAATACAAATAGAAACTTGTCTAGAATCATGCTTACTGAAGTCTGCTTTGAGAAGATACTGTAAAACGATAAACATTAATGCAAAACTACAAGCCCATGTAGACATACTTGTACACAATATATACAGAACCGGAAAAAACATTGTAAAAGACTCCCCCCAATCTCAACAAGTGTTTGAAAACTCAAGGCCCTGTAACTTCAACAAAATAAAACAAGTCAGTCAAAGTTTCAACTTAATCAAGCTTAAAAGTGTTTTTCTGCATGGTTCAACCTCCCACATTCTCCATTTAGAGGATCTCACTGCCCCTTGACTTACACATACCAACAACAGTCATATGGTGGCAAAACAAGAAAAGAAAAGGAATCACTACAAGTGTGGTTTAATTCTTACTAGTTCACAACAAGAAACTATGCAGTGATTTCTTATTTGAAATGGTACATACGAGTTCAACATCAGGGAGCCAAACTAGAGTTTGAAAATTCTAAATTTTGTACTTGAAGAGTAGCGTAATGATTTAAAAATCACAGGCCATCATACTAAGGAAAGTAATTTAGCACTCTCAGTCTACCGAGAATATAACAGCCAACAATTCTAAAAGCTAATAAAAATAGAAAGGTATTCAAAACAAGCAGTATGGAGGCATATACAAAACAAGGAACAACATTTTCACTTTTGAACAATGATCAATGTATCTACATATAACCTTAGTAGATACATGCTTCTATTTTTGCAGAGATTATGATTACTTGAGGTAAAGGCAAGGCTTGTATGAATGAATTCTCCATAACCTCTCTGTGGGTAGCTGTAATGCTGCTGCTTAGAGTCTGCCTTCAATAATACTACAGCTAACACAAACACTACTGCCAGTAAAGAATGCGTGTTATATTTAAACACAAAGCAATCCTCACTCTGCGTGAGGCACCAGTCATCAATCATAGTTCATAATTAATTTCAAATAATACCCTACACATCTGAACAACATAAGACCATCATGCACTGCCAAGTTAAAGCCTAGTTTTACTTCTGTAGAGGATGACTAAATTGACAAGTCTGGTACTGTTTTCTCTTTACACAAACTGTGGATGTTCCATGTGATGTACTTGTAATTACTACGCAGGACAATACAAGTTACTAGGTACTGGTGAAAAATGGGAATCTTAAAAGGGAGCTGAAAAATGAAGTGGGTATTGGAGAGGAAACAAGACTTGGACTGAAGTTTAAACACTTCAAGGGAGAAGGATCTTCAAAATATGACCATGAACACTAGGAGTGTCTAAGACGACTGGGAGGATAAAGGACAGACAAAATAAGAGCCACTGGGACAATTTACTCCCAGAGCTAGATGTTCTGGCAACTGTCTCAGGAAAATCTTGCAACTGGTTTTCCTTTTTACCTTAAACACAAAGACCAGTTTCCAGAACATCAACAGTTCAGAAGTAACAGATCTTCCCTATACCTGTTAAACAGAGACTTAAGGTTTGTTTTCTGCCATAAGACACTGCAATAAGTCAAGAAAATTTAAGTTTACAAAAAAAATATATATATTTCTCACACCTGACCACCCTGGCAGCTGTCTCATAAAAACCTTGATCTCTGTCATTACAATTCTGTTCTCCATAACTCCTCACATCTGTACAAGTCGATTTTCAAAAGTTAAAAACTACACGTCAATGACTACCCAAATTAACTCTCAGATCCAGAGTAACTAATAGTAACTGCTCCAAACTGGCAACTGATTTAACTATATCAACCTCTATACTGTATGCAGTGTTATACACCCAGAAATATAAGCACCTTATTAGAAACATTTGCTTGTACACCCCCTACACAACCTCAAATCCCCAAATTACTAGGGTCTTGGACTTCCTAATAGTGATGAAGCCTTAAGCAAAGTATTCTCAGTCTGATGCAACAAACTCTCTCAATTACAGCAAGTCATGCAAACTTGAGAGTGATGGTGAATAAATTAACTAATCCCCCCCACCCCATCCCCGTTTCATTAGGTACAGAGCATGCCTTACTAATGGCATTGAATATAGAGCTCACACTTCTGGTACCAACACATCTGAAATTTAGCACTGAACTTTAATTTCTTCTATGTGCTGACTTGTGCAAGTTTTACTGAATTCTTCCTAGAAAGCAAACAAGATATGAAGAATATGCATGTAAAAAATGGAAAGAAAATCACGTAATGGTGTGATTTCAGAGATTATAAATACTCTTATAAATAGGCAGGGGGCAGCAGACAGAAAAGTTAAAAAAATGTTGTTGTTGTCTTTCGGCTTTTCCCGGTTAGGGGTCACCACAGCGGAACTCTGGTCCGCTAATGATTGCCAGTAGATTTTCATGAACACCGAGGTGCCAGCTCGATGTTCAACCTTCAACGAAGGCATGCCCATTTACGCATGTCTTTCGAACGCCCACCCAACCGCGGGGAGGACATGCAGACTAAATCTGTGAAAAATATTTCAATAAAAGGAGACTTCAAATGTGCAAAAAAGACACAAATATCCATTAGCAAAACAGAACTAAAAAACTGATGAAAATAGGTCTTGAATGACTCACATGAAAGAAAAGAGACTGAGTGGGCCAAGATTGTCCTTAATTATGGAATCATCTTCTAATGCACAGCTTTCAGCAACCAATGAAGCTTACACAAAACTGTCATACATTGTCACATGACACCTTATAAGGAAAAAAAAAGAATGTTTCACATAAAATTAACTTTCTACGCTACACTGCAACTGTCGGCTCTGCAACCTCCCTTCCAGATTTTGGGACAAACAAATGACAAGTCACTTACGTACATCCTACACGAGGTACACACATGAAGATAAAGCAGAAAAGGCAATAAATTTCTTAGTTGATTACTAACAATACCCCACTTGATCTTTAAAGACAAAACTGAGAGCAAACAGCATTGCCCCTAATTAAAACTACTGCATCTAAGAATGTCAAAGCAAAGGAGACAAAATTAACAGCAAATTACAAGAAATCAGAAAATCCCATTACTGACAACATATATGAACTTGTATTTCCTTTTTAAACACAAACTAAACAATGGAAGATTTATAACTGCACAACACAGGCACTGATACTAGTTCAAGTACCCATACAATTAAAGAGACTTTCAAACTTATTTGTATCATACACTGTAATGCAGTGCAGTTATAAAGTAAAACAAGAAAAATTAAGTTACCCCATGGTTGGATCCAAAGCAATTCCTTTTGGGTTGTAAAGCTCCAAATCTATTAATGTGACACAGGTCTCCCCATTTCTATTGCAAACAAATATTCGGTCATCCACATCATCAACAAAGTAGATGTTTCCCGTCAACCAGTCAATTGCTATCTGTTCCACATCTGTACAAAGGAAAGACAAATTAGAATGTAGCAAATTAAAGTGCAGTTTCAAAAAAAAAAAATGCTTTTGCTCTAAATAACATGCAAATGTGATACACTGACTCATTCATTTATTATAAAATTAATACAAGTTAATATTTTATCAAATTCTGCCTGTAGTACCTACAGAATTCTATTCAGTAGCACATTAATTGCACCAGACACCCCTTCTCCATACTGTCACTGATCCTTATCAGCTATGAATCCCCACTACCACCATCCTTTCCATTGTGTTTCTTCCAGCCCAGCCCACATATTGTTAAACTCTGCTACCAATACTCCAGTGATTTAGTACTTCAATTGATGTTTCCTTATCCTAGCTCATGCTTCTCAGAATGCCTTATGACTCCTGAGCACCACTTCATTACTAACGCACAGTCGTGCGAGTACATTCCTCCTATGAGATGTGACAGTGTTTTCTTCCTATACGTAGATGCTCAAATTAAAGCTCACTATCGCAATGCTAATAATTCAAGGGAATACTCAAATATTCACTGGTGGAGGTCTGCTCTTCTGGCCCAGCTCGAGTTCTAGCGGAACTCCTCACCTGGGCTAGGAGATGTGAAGTCTGGCTTAACAGGGAGAACAGGTCAGTGTCTTTCAGGGTTACAAGTGCATCCAGTAAAAGGACATGTAACATCCACTGGTCCTCAGTCTAAAGAACTCTAGACAGTCTCAGCAGGTCAACTCACCAGCTTGGAAGAGATCACAGCCCTGAAGTTCCATGACAAATCAGAGGTAGTCTAACATCACAATGCTCAAGTGCAGTCTACTCAAACTTGTAGATAGACAAATCTAGGTTTCCCTTTCTCACCAATAAAAGAAAAGAAAATGGGCGACGACTTCTTGTCCACTTCCCACCAAAGGGATAAAAAGGAAAAGTGTAACTACTTAAGGGAAAAAGAGGCAGCTTAAACTGCCCCACTGATCCTAACATTTGAATATCTAATGTTATGAGCGTACACATGCATTTGTACTATGCTCATTGTAAAGACCACTCTTGCATTAACAAGCAGATTCGACACCCATGGGAAAAGTTGCTACATCAAAGACGGCATGGTTAAGATGTGCCTTCCAATGCTGCAGATGTGTACTATGTCCTGCTTCTGGGCCAAATGTCCAGTATGTAAGTTTGAAAAAGTTGGAAACTAAACTACATGGCTACCTTTGTTGCCACATTTCTAAAAAGGCTGCTGTTATACATGATGCCCAACACAGCAACACCTTAGTTGGTGTCCCAAAATTATCCACTGTTACAGCAAAATGTAATGCATTTAGCCAGGTACTTTAACAGTGTGTCCTTGGATACAAGCCAAGACTGCATGCATGGAATGAAAGCTGCCAAATGATGAGTAAAGTGTCTTTAGATGTTTGTCCTTTTGTACAGTATCGCAGCTGCCCATGCACATCCAACAAGTGGTAACATCCTCCACCACCACTGAGAAAGAATATATGAACACACTTGTATTAAAAAATGTATATCTACCAATGCACTCTATAGACACACATTACAATGTCCCAACTACTAAATGTTTACATTTTATGTGATAGACAAAGTACATGTTTCCGAAAGTAGAGGAAACAAAACTCATATTACAAGAGGAAAAACTTCAATGGCAGCTTCAGTTAGCAGCTACTAAAAGACCAGGTCTAAATGACAAAGCATCCATTAGCAGTATACTTAAAAGCATAAACTTTGTAATAGTTTAAAGCAGTTTTCATTTTACAAACATGCATCTCTGTTTTATTTATATCG
The DNA here is from genome assembly GCF_019279795.1 of Protopterus annectens. Lineage (NCBI taxonomy): Eukaryota > Metazoa > Chordata > Ceratodontiformes > Protopteridae > Protopterus > Protopterus annectens. The sequence continues at coordinate 899,158,696 of NC_056743.1, forward strand.
TTTATATTCTGCATGCGTGGGTATATTTATACACACACACACACACACACACACACACACACACACACACACACACACTTTATTGGTTACTTCATTGGAATTACACAATGCATGGATAGCAGTGCTCTTGCACTTTAAATTTCTAGGAAGTATTATTCCCAGTTACTAACTGAAACAATGAATTCATTTGTTACAACTCTTTGAAACTTACTACTTAAAATCTGTATTTTGATTAATCGTGTATCTCTAATGATGCCTTCAGACGGAAGGAGAAAGCTCCAAGAATTTCATTAAATAAAACTTTGGTTTTATTTATTTTTTCGTCTACAGTCCGTCCTAAGGCATTCCACAAAGGTTTTTGGTAATTTTAGTTATTTGAGTACCTTTAAGTTAACCATCTAGACTCAACATCTGCCTTTTCTCTTTGCGGAGTTTGCTGGAGTATGATGCCCTTTTTTTTTTTTTATATAAAGTGAACTACCAAATCTGGTTAACAGGAAAAAATTATACTCCTTAAGAGTGAACCTGTAAGCCATTCTAAAAACTATAGACCAATAACATGTCTTCCGATGATGTAAAAACAATATACTGGAAATGATGGAGTCAGAGTTTATAGTCATTTAGAGGAAAACTCACTCATGGCAACAGAACAAAAGGGTAACAAAAGAAAGTCACATGGAACAAAGGATCATCTGATACTAAAAAAGCCATAATGGAAACCTCTAAAAAGGGGATGAGTCGAAGTATAGCATGGACAGATTACAAAACAGCATCTAACAACATCCCACACTCATGGATAAAGGAGTGATTACAAATGTACAAGATGCATCCTACATCGATCAGTTACATTACCAGTGGTCAAGAAAAGTACAGTTGTGTATACTTACCATAAATGTAGATGTTCAAGTGTATTCACTGTTGCAGTCATCACATTTGGGTTATCTGCTTGCAGTAGCCCTCGGTCGACCTGATTATTAAAGTCTTGGGTCCTGCTTCGGATGCAGTCTCATCTTCCATGACGTCAGGTAGTCAGGAGTATAAAGCATGCAGCCGACGCCATTACATCAGTTTTTCTTGCTCCAGATGTCAGGTGCCCCATAATGGGAAGCAATTATATACAAGGATACACCTCCAACAAAAAAGCAAATACACCAAAAAGCTTTACGCATAGCAAACGAGAATAGAGGTATAGTCAATAGAAGTCAAAGGGCTGGAGGGAGGGTAACCAGGACTGCAACAGTGAATACACTCTAACATCTACATTTATGGTAAGTGTACACAACTGTACTATGTTCTTCGAGTTTCACTGTTACAGTCATCACATTTGGGTAGATTCCCAAAGCTAAGGATGGGAGGAGGTAATTAGATAGCATTAGGATCATACTATGTTCTTTGTGTTTCACTGTTACAGTCATCACATATGGGTAGATTTCCAAAGCTAAGGATGGGAGGAGGTAATTAGATAGCATTAGGACCGGCTATAAGGCCCTGCAAGACTGCAGTGGCAAAGCCAGCTCTGGATTTAGAAAAAATTGGTAAGTGAAGTTATGTACAGAACTCCAGGTAGCAGCTTCTATGATGTCCCTGGTAGGAACACCTCTGAGTAAGGCTGTAGAGGTAGATGCAACCCTGATTTGAATGTGGTCTTATCCCCTGTGGGGTAGGTTTTCCAGGGTGTTTATAGCAGAAATGAATGCAGTGGCTTATCCACTTAGAAATGGTTTACTTTGAAATGGCCTTCCTCTCTGTCCCTGCAGCAAATGCAACCAGCAGCTGTTCAGATTTCCTGAGAGGTTTAGTCCTGCCCAAGTAAAATCTAAGTTGTCTGTGCATGTCCAAGGAGTGCAGTATTCGTTCCCCTTTGTTCTGTGGATTAAAAAAGAAGGTAGGCAAATGAATGGACTGATTTAGGGCCACACTGGATACCACCTTGGGCATGAAAGAGGGATTGGTCCTGAGAGACACCCTGTCCGCGTGAAAGATGATGAAAGGCTCCACTGCCATGAGAGCCTGTAATTCAGACACCCTTCTTGCTGAAGTGTTGGCTAGAAGGAAGGCTGTTTTCCAAGAAAGGAATTTCAACTCTGCATTTGCAGCTGGCTCAAAGGGAGGTAAAGTGAACTTTTCCTGTACAAAGGTAAGGTCCCAGGCTGGAGTAGGGGCTCTCCTGAATGGCCTTAATTTTTTGGCCTCTCTGAGGAACTGCTTCAGCAGTAGATGAGAGAAGAGGGGTGGATCTGTATTGTAATGAGCTGAAATGGCTGAGGCGTGAATTTTGATGGAGGAAAAGGAAAGGCCCTTGTGAAGCATCTCAGTTAAGTATTGAAGAATCTGAGGTAAATTGGGCGCTGCTGTGCCCATCCCTTGAGTTTGGCTCCAGGAACAGAATAGTACAGTTTTGTACCTACCATAAATGTAGATGTTCGAGGATTCCATTGCTGCAGTCCTGACTATTGGGTATAGTCCGCGTCCAGTCGGCCCGAATACCAGAGTATAAGGCTGACGTCGGTCAGGGCGCATTAGACTGACGTCAGTACGTCAGGGTACTAATGCGCATGACCGACGTCATATCCTCAGTCTTTTCTTGCCCCAGATGTCAGAAGACCCTAAAAAGACAAGCCCCAAAAAACCTGCACCAAAAACATGTACAATATATACAACAATATATACAAAAATATAGACATGTAAACTCACCTACACAACCACCCCTAAATACAGAGGGGAAGGAGGGAGGGTAAATTGGACTGCAGCAATGGAATCCTCGAACATCTACATTTATGGTAGGTACAAAACTGTACTATGTTCTTCGTCTTCCATTGCTGCAGTCCTGACTATTGGGTAGAATCCCAAAGCAGAGGTAAGGGAGGCTGGCAAATCATAAAGAAGTAGGAGCTGACAACATGCCTTGCAAAACAGCTGTGGCAAAACCAGCCCTAGACTTAGAGTAGATAGGAAGGTGATAATGCTTAGAGAAAGTATGCACTGAACTCCAAGTAGCTGCTTCCAAAATATCCTTAGTTGCCACCCCCCTTAGAAATGCTGTTGAAGTGGCAGTAGCCCTAGTGGAATGAGGCCTAATCCCAGCTGGAATCTCCTTGCCATGATGGGAATAACAAAATGCAATGCAAAAGCCAATCCACCTAGAAATAGTTTGTTTTGACACAGGCTTGCCCTGAGAACTCAAAGCAAAAGAAACAAACAACTGCTGAGACTGCCTAAAATCCTTAGTCCTGCTTAAATAATAACGCAATTGCCTGTGTACATCTAAAGTGTGCAAAATCTTTTCCCCTTTATTTTGAGGGTCTGCAAAAAACGTAGGTAAATGAATAGTTTGGTTTAAAGCCACACTAGAAACCACCTTAGGCATAAAAGAAGGATTAGTGCGTAATGATACCCTATCCTTATGGAAAATCAAAAGGGCTCTACTGCCATAAGGGCCTGCAACTCAGACACCCTTCTTGCAGAAGTAATAGCCAACAGAAAAGCAGTCTTCCATGACAAGTATTTCAATTCAGTAGTAGCTGCAGGCTCAAAAGGTTGTAGAGTAAGTTTTTCCAACACAAAATTGAGATCCCAAGCAGGAGTAGGAGCTCTATTGGGGGTCTTATATTCTTTGCCCCTCTAAGAAACTGCTTGAACAAAGGATGCGAAAACATAGGTGGGTCACAATCATAGTGAGCTGAAATTGCTGCAGCATGAATCTTTATGGAAGAGAAGGACAAACCTTTGACCAATAATTCAGTAAGATATTGAAGAGCCACACTCAAATTAGGCTCAGAAATCTCCAAATTCTTTGCTGTACTCCAAAATAAAAATCTCTTCCATTTTTCTGCATACACTTTCCTTGTACTAGGTCTTCTAGCTTCCATAATCACATTCAAAACTTGTTGAGGAAGTTGAGACCTGCTGTGTTTCAACACAGAATATGCCAAGCTGTTAGATGAAGAGAGTGTAGCTTGACATTGAGCAGATGACCGTCCTTCTGAGATAACAGATGAGGAATCAGAGGTAAAGGCCATGGAGGCTTCTTTACCAGACTCCGTAGTAGAGGGTACCAGTGTTGCCGAGGCCAATCTGGAGCTATCAAAATCATCCTTGACCTGTCTTGTCTGACCTTTAACAGTACCTTTGGAAGAAGAGGTAGAGGTGGAAAGGAATACACATGAAGGTTTTTCCAACTGAAAGACAGAGCATCCACTTTCCAAGCTGTGTGATGAAACCCCTTTGTGCAATACTTTGGCAGCTGGTGGTTTAGTGGAGAAGCGAACAGATCTATGTCTGGAGTTCCCCATGACACTGTCAGTTTCTGAAATACATGAAGATCCAGTTTCCACTCGTGGGGATCCATGATTTGTCTGCTTAACACATCTGCTAAGGAGTTCTGTGCTCCTGGCAGAAACCTTGCCTGAAGAGTTAGTTGCAGGCTTAGCGCAGTCTCCCATAAAATCATTGCTTGCCTGCATAGAGGATAAGAATGTGTTCCCCCTTGCTTGTTGATGTACCACATGACAGTTGTGTTGTCTGTTAGAATCAACACCTGCCCTGGAAGAAGAAACTCCTTGAAAGCCATTAATGCAAACTGGACTGCTAACATCTCTTTCATGTTGATATGTAGATGCTGTAGTCTGGCAGGCCACTTGTCTTGTATCCACTTTCCATTTAGATGAGCTCCCCAAGCAATGTCCGAGGCATCCGTCGTCAAGATTTGACTTGCCTCTGGCCGGGTCACAGACAGTCCCTTGTTTAGGTGACATTCCTGAGCCCACCACAAGAATTCTTTTTGAAGGCAAGGTATTATTGGAATGACAGTGTCCAAATCCTGGCAGTGCTGTGTCCATACATTTTGAGATACCATTGTAACTTCCTCATATGCAGTTTGGCATTGGGAAGCACCAGAATACAAGATGCCATGAACCCTAATGCTTGAAGGACTGTCCTTGCAGTCAGCACGGACTGATGAGATAGTTGATGGAAGTAAAGTGACAGACTCTTTTGTTTGTCCGGGGTTAAAAAGGCCATCTGGGCTGCTGTATTCAGTCTCACACCCAGAAAGCACATGTCTTGAGAGGGTACTAGACTGGACTTTATTTCGTTCACAGAATACCCTAGGCATCTTAGCACTGCGATAACATATTCCAGGTGCTGTAGAAGAACTTCCTTTTCTTGAGCCAGAATCAGGCAGTCGTCCAAGTAAGGATAGATTTGAATTCCTTGAAGCCTGAAGTAAGCTATTACTGGAGCCAGAACCTTTGTGAACACTCTGGGCAGTAGATAAGCCAAAGGGCAATGCAGAGAACTGATAATGAGAATTTCCAGCTCGAAACCGCAGATACTTCCTGCAACTTAGCCTTATAGGCACATGAAGGTAAGCTTCTTTGAGATCTAAAGTTACCATCCAGTGATTTTTGCCCAGCAGAGGTAAAAGCTGTTGTAACGTCAACATCTTGAACTTGGGAATGTCCAGATAAGTGTTGAGGATAGATAAATCCAAAATTGGTCTCCACGTGTTTCCTTCTTTGGTACAAGGAACAGGCGAGAATAAAATCCTAGGCCCCTTTCTGATACAGGGACTGGCTGAATGGCCCCTATGTGAAGTAACTGAGAAACTTGCTTGTGAGCCTCTTTTCTTTGTGGAGGAGGAACGTCTGGCATGCCTTTGAAAGGGGCATTGTATGGAAATAAAATCTGTAACCGTGGTGAATGATATCCAACACCCATTTGTCTTGAGTAATTAAATCCCAATTTTCTTTGAAAAGAGACAGTCTTCCTCCCAAAGGAGCTGCCAAACGTGAATCTGCTGGCAGCTGAAAAGACAGGTCATTGGGTCTGTTTGAAAGGACTGACCCCTGCCCTCACCAGAAGTCTGAGCAGGTGAACTCCCTGTTCTAGGCCTAAAAGAACCTTGAGCCCTGCCCCTACCACGTCTAGACCTACCCCTAGACTGAGAATCATAAGCAGGATATGTCCACCCCTTAGCAGGCCAATTTCTACTAAACTTGGTGGCTGCACCTGCAAAAAATCTTTAACAGTTTGCATAGACTTAGCTTTGTCCTCCATTTTCTTTAAAACTGCTTCCACAGGCGATCCAAACAACACATCAGACTGTAAAGGAGCATCCAAAATCCTTGTCTTAACATGCTCAGCTAAATTCTGATCCTTCAACCAGGCATGCCTGCGAAGAACAGAACTGGTAGAAGCCACCCTCGAGGAGGCCTGTACAGCATCAAAACCACATTGCAAAGAATGCTTACCCACTTGTTCAGACACATGAACCAAATCCAGCAACTCTTTACACTCAATACCTTCCGCCAAAGCATCCACCTTAGATTTCAATTGTGAAAGGAGATAATTCTGATATTTTAGCATGTGAAACTGACAATTCAAAGCTCTCATGGCTAGAGTGGAAGAAGTATACACTTTCTTTCCCCACCTATCCAAAGCCCTTGCCTCTTTATCAGTGGGAACAGGATTTTTAACCACAGAGGCCTTTACACCCTTAGGCCCTTGAGAAATAGTTTCTGGGTCCGCCCTAGGACTCTTAAACAAATATTTATGAGCTTCGGGCACCCTATAATACCTATCAGGCTTAACAGGAGCAGGAGGCAAAGAATCAGGGTTCAGGGAAGCCTCTGCAAAACATCTTCCACCACATTCAACACAGGAGGAATAGCTAAAGGCCTATGCTGGGGTAAAACAAGAACTCCCTAAGCCTTTTCCTGGAATCAGAGTAATCCTGGCCTTCCCATTTAAAGTGCTCCCTCATGGAATGCAAAGTCTCTGAAAATGAGAAATCCTCAGGCGGAGAAGCTGTAGGAGTGGAATCATCCACATCAGAATCAGAATAAGTGGGATACTCCTGCATCTCTTCCACAGAAGATTCTGAAGCCTCTGAACACTGTTCAAAACTATCAAACTCCGGTTCCACCCTAGGCCTCTTATCAGGCGGGGGCATAGAACCCCTAATCATAGTAATCAAATCTTCTGCCATTTTAAGCATATGTTTCTTAGGTACAGAACCCGAAATGCTAGGAGAAGCCCCCACTAAAGCTGAACTAGGCCTACCTCTTAAAGAAGTTTTGGCAACAGAAGGAGAGGCTCTAACTACCTTGGGAAGAGAGGGAAGAACAGTCACCTGAGAAGCCCCCTCAGCCTGGCCTACCTCCTGAGAAGGCACATCCTGTAAGAGTATAGTTTCTGCCTGGGACTCCATGGAAACTCCTGGCAAAACCTCCGGCTCCACTGAGCCTTCTAAAGAACCGGCGTCCGGGACTGCGGTTCCTCAACCCTAGGCTTCACTGTTTTATCCTTGCGCTTCTTGAGGAAGCGGGCCGGAGCATCCGACGGCATTTTATAATTGCAACGTTTCCCAAACACTAACCTGGCACAGTCTAACCTCCTCTTAATAGTGCGTTTGTTAAACCTAGCACAAGAGCGGCAACCAACAACGTCGTGCTCAGGCCCTAAGCAAGGTATACACAAGGTATGATAATCCCTATGCGGTATCTGTTTCCCACAAGAAATACAGTTATTCACTTTTTCTGACATCCGGTAAAATACTGAGGCAAGAAAAAACCAAAATGTTCCCCAACGGGGTACTTAGCCAACTCTGTTTCGGTCTGAAACTCCGGTTTCGGAAATATTTCAGTACGCCAACCTGCACTCGCAAAACTGCTTCTGCATCGGACCATGCGGCAAAAAAGACTGGGGATATGACGTCGGTCATGCGCATTAGTACCCTGACGTACTGACGTCAGTCTAATGCGCCCTGACCGACGTCAGCCTTATACTCTGGTATTCGGGCCGACTGGACGCGGACTATACCCAATAGTCAGGACTGCAGCAATGGAAGACGAAGAACATCTTTTCCATTTTTCAGCATAAGATTTTCTAGTACTAGGCCTCCTTGCCTCCAAAATGACATCCATCACTTGCTTACTGAGGGATGGTAACGGAGAGATCAGGTAAGTAGCCAGGCTGCCAGATTCAAGGTTTGAAGCTGTGGGTGCAGAATCTGGCCATCCTGCTGGGACAGCAGGACAGGAGTCTGAGGCAGGTGCCATGGTGCCAGCAATGACACACTGCACAGGAGGGGGTACCAGTGTTGGCGTGGCCAGTCTGGTGCAATCAGTATTGTCCTTGTTTGTCCTGTTTGATCTTTAATAGTACCTTGGAGAGGCAGAGGGGGAAAGGCATAAATTGATAGGTTTTTCCAAGTGAAGGACGGGGCATCCACTTTCCAAGCTTGTTTGTAGGAAGTCCTTGCGCAGTATTTGTCCAAATGGTAGTTCTGGGGGGGGGGGGCAAACAGGTCTATCTCTGGGCTCCCCCCATTTGTTTCTCAACATGTTGAATATCTTTAGGTCTAATTTCCACTCGTGTGGGTCCATGAGATTTCTGCTTAGGTCGTCTGCCAGTGTATTTAGCTTTCCTGGCAGGAATTGAGCCTGTAGGTGCACTTGGTGGCTCAAGGCTGTGTTCCACAGAGCCATGGCTAGTCTGCAGAGAGGGTATGAGTGGGTTCCTCCCTGCTTGTTTATGTACCACATAACAGTGGTGTTGTCCATCTTTACCAATAATTGTCCTGGAAGAATGTGGTCCTTGAAGGCTGTCGGAGCATTCTGTACAGCTAACATTTCTTTTTGATTGATATGCAGGTGCATTTGACTTGGGTTCCATTTTCCCTGAATGTACTTCCCTGCCAGTTGAGCCCCCCATGCATAGTCTGATGTGTCTGTTGTTAGGGTTTGGGCGGCAGGGGGTAGAGTGAATGGCAGTCCCTGGTTTTGGTGGCAGGCCTCTGCCCACCAAAGGAACTCTATCTGTAGAATAGGTAGGATAGGAATCATTGATTCCAGATCCTGAGAATGTTGACACCATAGGCTTTTTTGATATCATTGTAGTTTCCTCATATGCAGTCTTGCATATGGAATTAGTAGAATGCAGGATGCCTTGAACCCCAGGGCTTGCAGCATTTTCCTTGCAGATAGCTGGGTCTTTGTGGCCAGTAGTTTGAAGTAGGCTGTCAAATTAACTTGTTTCTCTGGCGTAAGGTAGGCCATCTGGAAAGTTGTATTCAAGCTTGCTCCAAGGAATACAATTTGTTGGCAGGGTACAAGATGCGATTTCTTTTCGTTTATGGTGTACCCCAGAGAAGTTAACAATTTCCTTACAAATGCCAGATGATTTAATAGTATATGTCCTGGCTTTCTGCCTGAATTAGACAATCATCCAGGTATGGGTATATCTGAATATTTCTTTGCCTGCAAAATGCAGTGACTGGAGCTAGGCACTTTGTGAATACCCTGGGCGCAGTAGATATGCCAAAGGGCAGTGCAGAGAACTGATAGCGCATGTAGCCTGTTTTGAAGCGTAGGTATCTTCTGCAAGATTCCCTTATTGGGATGTGCAGGTATGCTTCCTTTAAATCCAGTGTTGCCAACCAGGCGTCTTTGCCTTGCATAGGAAGCAGCTGATGGAGAGTTAGCTTCTTGACTTTTGGGATTACCAAAAAAGTGTTTAGCATAGACAGGTCCAGGATAGGACGCCAGGAATTGTCTTTTCTGGGTCCAGAAAAAGGCTCGAGTAGAAACCTTGTCCCCATTCTTCTTTTGGTACAGGCTGAATAGCCCTGATGCTTAAAAGAGAGAAAACTTGCTTTTGAGCCTCTGCCTACTGATTTGGGGGTAGATATGGCCAACCGTTTGGGGTTGGTAAGGAGTGTAAGTGGAGTCTGTATCCTTGGAAAACTATATTTAAAACGCATTTGTCCTGGGTAATGAATTCCCAATTTTTTGCCTGCAGGGCAATCTTTCCCCCTAAAGGAGCAGTCAGTTGTGCAGGGCTTGGAAGGTTTAAAGTTAAGTCACTGAGACAGCTTACCATAGGGGGATGTCTTACTACTTCCTGTTTTGGAAGTGGGAGCCTCCCACCGCTTAGTCCTGTGAACACCTTGGGACTGAAGCCTGGGTGTTCTGCTGGTTCTGGGTTTGGACTGAGAAGACCTGGAAGAGGCAGGAAAGGACCAATTCTTGGAAGGCCAATGCCTATTGAATCTGGGAGGCTGTACTTGCAGGAAATCTTTAACAGTTTGCATAGATTTAGCTTTTTCCTCCATCTTTTTAAGTACTACTTCTGCTTTGTTGCCAAACAGGCGGTATTGGTTTAAGGGAAAATCCAACAATTTAGCTTTAACATGATCAGGCAAACCTTGCTCCTCACGCAAAACATGCTTTCTGAGAACAGACCCAGTAACAGCAGCCCTGCAAGATGCCTCTAAAGAATCAAAACCACATTGCACAGTATGTTTTCCAACTTGTTCAGCAGAATGCATTAAATCATGTAAATCTTTATTTTCAGCACGGTCAGGAATCAACATCATTTTCTGTTTAAGCAATCCAATGATATGCTGCTGATACTTTAACATGTTAAACTGGCAGTTCAAGGCCCTAATGGCCAAGGTTGCAGAAGTGCATACCTTCTTACCCCATCTATCCAGTGCTCTGGAATCTCTATCAGAGGCGGCAGGATTTGTGGCAGTAGTAGCCTTAAAGCCCTTGGGTCCCTGTGAAATAAATAGTCTCATGATCCGCAGTAGGATTTTTAAAGAGGAACTTGTGAGAGACAGGAACCCTGTAATATCTATCAGGTTTTCTGGGAGCAGGAGGTAAAGAGTCAGGGGCCAAGCTAGATTCCGAGAAGGCATCATCAACAGGAGGGATGGCCAAAGACCTGTGTTGGGGCATTAGAAAGAAATCCCCAAGCCTCTTTTTGGAGTCAGAGTAATCCTGGATCTCCCAGTGAAAATTCTCCCTAAGAGTATGCAAGGTTTCACCAAAAGAGAAATCCTCTGGAGGGGAAGCAGAGGGAATGGAGTCCTTTGCATCAGTTCTGATCAGAAGAATCAGAAGGAAAATCAGTCCTAGGTCTCTTAGAGGGGAAGGGTGGCTTACCCTGATTAGAGTAATAAGGTCTTCAGCCATTCTTATCATTTGTTTTTTAGGCATAGGGGCCTGACCATGCAGTCTGGGCGTCGGTTTTCTAGGCATGGATCGAGTTTTAGGCCTTGAGGTGGAAGACAGTTTCAGTTTAATATGCAAGTCAGTAGGCCTGAATACACCCTCAGAAGCCGGTGCCTGCACAGCAGCTCCGGACCCATCTAAGGTAGAGACATCCACAGGTTCTACAGTCGAAGAAGTATCTCGCGGCATACCAGACTCCAAATGGGTCTCAGTAGAGGCCTGCGAATCTGAAGTAGCGGGTATCAGGGGCTGCGAAGGAGTCTCAATGAGGACCGGCGAACTATCGACTAGCTTAGGAGAAGTGTTATCGGCAGCTTTGGACCTATGCGGTCTGTCTCTGTCTTTATCTTTGTTTTTTTGGAATGCCAGTAGTCGGGTGGCTTACCGAAGCCATTTCTGGATAATTGAACTAAGTACCAAAATATTTAGAAGTGTAAATAAACTGACAACAAATAGTTCAAGGTTTGAATAAGGCACAAAACCGACAGCAAGGTACATAGCGGTCTGGGCCTAGACAAGGAATGCAGTAAGAATGAAAATCTTTATGAGGTATTTGGTTTCCACAAGAAGTACAATTAACTTTTACTGACAACGGTTTAGAGCAAGAAAAAGGTTCCCCAATGGGGTACTTAGCTTATTTAAAGACTTCGGTTCCGAAACTCGAAAACGAAAATTTCAGGAGTCTGCCAACCGGTACTTGTGAACTGCTTCTGCTTCGGGCACTGCAAGGCAAGTAAAACTGATGTAATGGCGTCGGCTGCATGCTTTATACCCCTGACTACCTGAGGTCATGGAAGATGAGACAGCATCCGATGCAGGACCCAAGACTTTGATAATCAGGCCGACTGAGGGCTACTGCAAGCAGATAACCCAAATGTGATGACTGAATATGTGAAACACGAAGAACATCTACTGCAAACCATTGTGCAATTAACCTCTGATAATGAGCAAATTATCATCCTAGAGATAAAAATTCAGACAGGAATATTCCAGACTGCTCCTTTGCCACTGCTGTTTTGTCTATCCCTTAACCCATTAAGCTTTCACTTAAAAGAATAGATCTTGATTAAAATCTAGCAACCAACTCATCTACTTTTGTGGATGAATTAAAACTATAATTCATCAGATGAAATGCTGAAAGCACAAATGCATGTGGTTAAAACTTTCTCAGATGATAGAAGAATGACATTTGATCTTCACAAATGCGCAAAAATAATGTTTAATGCAGGAAAGCCAGAGTAAAAAGAAAATATCAACCTAGGACAGTAATGAGATATAAAAGAACTTGAGCATGAAGAAGTGTACAAATATTTGGGAAATTAAGGATCAGCAATAAAAAATGAACAAATGCCAATAAAACTCAGTAATACTTTGGAAGGCAAAAACTAATACTGAAAACAGACTTGACATCTAAGTCAAAGCTATAAATTAATTGCTCTTCTTGTTTTAACTTGCAGTTTTGGTGTGACTGACTTAAGCTAAAAGGTACTGGATCAGTTGGACAGAAAAACAAGAAAATGCTTCACGATTAATAAACAATACATAAAAATCCATGAATACCATGATTATACTCCATGCTCTTAAGGAGGCATGGACTTCCTCAAAACTGACTGCATGTACAGATCAGCATACACATCTGTTGACTTCATCAGATCCAAACACTGACATTTTTGAAACTCGAGGAGAGGAAGTATAAAATGACTTCACTGCTTAGTTTAGCAGAAGCATTCAGGTGGCAAGCGAGAATAGAAATCAAACCAGAAGTAGACAAATCATGTAGCAACTGATTGTGCCAAAAACAAAAGAATGTAAGGAGGAGGATCAGATGAAAAGAAATCTGGAAAAGCCATAAATATAGTGGCAACTATAGATATCACCTGGAACATGCTCATGTTGATCAGGACTTGATGTGGCAGTGGATAAGGACAGGTGAGTTGAAAGTATGAAAGGTTAATAATGGCAAGCCAGGATAATGGACTACGTATGTTAGTTTACAAAATCCACTGAACATGAGAGAGACAAATGTAGGTTCGGTAAAAAGAAACAGTCGCACACCTTGTTGATGGGTATGATACCCTCATGGCAGGGGGCCTGTACATTGAGGGGGGGGCAATAATGTGGGAAGATGGTTGCATTAGGGACTGTGCAAGCACTAGAATGCTATCTGAGAAGCATTGGAGACATGAACCACAAAGCATTCAGAGAATGACCAAGTGTACATCACATGAGATCACCCATTATCCACAATTAAAAAAAAAAGACTTGAGAAAACCCAATACAGTAATCCATGAAAAGAAGACAAAAGCAGCACTGATCGTTGAAACTGCTACATGACAGCAATGTGGAAAAAGATATCCACACAGTTCCAGTAGTAGCAGGGGCAATGGGTCTAATAAAAAACAATCTACAGATGTATTTAAATATGCTACCAGTAATTATAACACTGTATGAATTGCAGAGAGAGAGTCTCTTCTGAGCAAACTGCAGGTGTTGGGATGAGCACTTTCGGCTAATATCACAGACTGAACTCTAATTATACGCTGACTTACGAATGGGATCCATTTCCATCATGGGATTAGAAACCCAAAAGATTTGGAGAAATTAAACAAAACAGTCAAGTGAAAACCCAGGTTACAGTCGGAGTGGCCTGTAGGGATCATTCTTGGCCTCATGCAACATTTAAATCTTTTGAGTTCCTAAAATTTTACTTTTTTTTTTTTATTTTTTACATAACCTGTAGTTCTATAACTATCACTAACCAATCAGATGATATGATCAGAATAATAAAAAAAAAAAAATCAAAGCCGGATCTATCAATATACCCAAGGTCCTTAAATGACTCCAAAGCTTCAATCACTACGTGTTGTACTAAGTACTCACTCTTCAGGGTTTTCCTCCCAAATCTCATTTTCTTACATTCTGATGTATTTATTACCTCATTATACCCCAGTGCCCAAAAGGCCGATTTAGACAAGTTATTTTGTAGCTATACCCCATCTATAAGAGATTAAATAATTTTCACATTTGAAGTCATGCTCATACATACAGTAGAACAATTCAGATTAAAAAGATAAATCAGAAAGATACAACATTAACACGTACGAGTCCAGGACAGACTACTGCGGGACCACACTGAAAATAACCTAAAATTTCACCTGGTTGATATCTGGCTGGATGGTATCTGCCATGCTCTAATTTGAGAGCCAAGCAACTATCCACTGTACCAAGACTACATTAATACCTAGTGGTTTTGAATGATGTTGATGTGTGTTTTATCACTGACTCTATCGAAGACTCAAAGTCTACATAAATTGCAACACAAACCCTTACACTTACAGCTGTTATATTATTGCAGAGTTGCAGGTAACTGTAGAACTACTTTCGATATAAGCATGCTGTTGCTGGTTTCAAGGCCCAGCCTTTCCAGTTCATACAATAATTAACCAACAATAACCTTCGCCATTATTTTTCACATAAAAGTAGACTAAGGGGTCTATGGACTCTGGGTTTGTTCTATTCCCCTTTTCCTTAAAGATGGGTTTAACAAATGCATATCTCCAATGTGGAAGAATCTCTGCATACTTCCATAACCTAATGAACAAACATATGTCACTGTACTTAAATTCACACTACAGTGTACAAATATGGTTTATAATTTTATCTCCTCTTTGTACTTCATAGGGTTCAGTTTGCGTAGCACTTTTTTCAATATAATCTAATTTGTTTTCAGTATCTGATGTTACATTGATGTAACTATGACAAATTACTCCCCTCCCCCTTTAGGTGGCCAAACTGTTTTGCATATGAGACTTGATTTTAAGCTCTGTATTTCTCAAATACAGCCAAACAAACTACTTGTACTGTTATGACAAGGTGAAAAAAAGGCTAAAACATGGCATATTATACAGCTAGTGGGGTTTGACTTTACTGGCCTGAAGATACCCATAAAGACTTTACAATTAAAAAGTAAAAGTCAAGAGCATTCAGATGCCATGTAGCTTAAACAAAAGTGGTATGGTCTTTAAGGAGTCACCTGTATATATCCCAAGGGCCTCCATTACAGGAGGTTTATGGTATTACACAATGAGCACTCAAGTGTGGCTGTATCTTTCTTGCAGTTTTTACTGAATGGTTTGTTTACCCCTTGGTTTGCATCTAAAATCTATTATGCTTTAAGATGGAGTCTATAACAAAAAAGGGGTTGGAAGACTAAGCTTTGGAGACAAAGCCATGCTTGTAGTTGGCACAGAGGGTGATGGTCTCTGCTGTGTCAGAGCCAACACTGGTGCTGAGGCAGCCAGGGCACCCAAACGCCATAGAACCTTTGGGTCCAGCAAGCTGGGAGGAGGATCAGGAGCAGAAACAACGGAGGTCCTCTTACAATCCCCCTTTGGGGTCTTGGAGTCTTTAGGTGGGCAGCACTTATCAGACCCAACGCTGGACACTGAAGAAGCAGAGGAAGAAGAACCAGCTGGGAGAAGGCCTTAAGGACCAGCAACTTCACTCGATGCTCAATGATTGCCCTGGACCTACACAAATGGAACAGGCGCAATGCACATTGACAGCCCCCAAACAATAAACACACTTATCGTGTGCATCCTGAGAGGGTAACTTCTGCCTGCAGACAACACATTTTTTTAAAGTCCTATCCATAATGGAACACACTACCCAAAAAGCTAAAACCTTAAGTAAATATAAATTAACACCCTATACTAATGCTATTAAACACTAACAGAAAAAAAGAATACTACATGAAAAGGATAGGAAGACCCACTACCACTACACGCCACGCACACAGCAGAAATCTAAAAGAAAACTAAAGGAAACCTAGCTACCTATAATAAACTTGTACTACTACAAGCACCAACAAGGAAGGGTAACAGGGGAAAAACAGATGAAAAATCTAACACCAAAGGGCTATTAGAAAAAAGATACATTGATGCAGAAGCAGATTGAGATGCTGACAAAAATGGCGGCAAACTAGATCGGGGGGGGGGGTGGCTGAGGAGAACAGCACTGTGGTTAAGGGAAGCAGAACCTGTCCAGTTGGAAGTCTGAAGGATTTGCCTGGGGTGGGATGCATGTTGGATCTGATAAGCCACAGGTTGAAGCCAGACAAAGACAACAATGGATCAACTTTTAAACTGAAAGGAAAAAAGTGTGCTTCCATGTGAAAGTACAGTTAAATGCTATGACAATCTGTTAAAACACAAACTCCTAGCTTAAAAATAATTTTCCCAAGCAGGAAAGTACAACAAAACATTGTTATTCTGGAAGGCTTTTCCCCAAATAATACTTACTCACCCAGCAAAGAAACAGCACCAGTCGACCATAGATCCTCGAGAAGCCAAAGAGGAGTGTTCTCTTCAATGGCAAGAAAGCTATGAACGGGCTTGGTGCCTAAAACTTGTCTTTTTAGTCAGCTCAGTTTAAGCTAACAGTTTGGGCAAGTGGAAGGTGTCTTGAAGCTTTGGAAGCCAGAAAGCTGTTACATCTTTAGCAGGACATAAACCATATAGCTAAATCTACTGCAGCAGTGATCAATGACAAACATCAGCGATGTTATTTTCTGTAAACATTACTCAGTCACAAAATATTCCGGTATCATTCCCTACAATTCGAGTATTACATATCAAAGTAGTGCTATTCTGTTCAGTATATTAAATTAGTCAATTTATTTTTCTTCTGATTTGCTCCTCCTTTTTTCATGCTCTCTTATGTTATCCTAAAAGTTCCACTTATCAAACTGCTTCATACTCGCAGCCAGAATTACAAAGATGTCATCTGTATTACTGAGTTTAAGGCTAGCAGAGGGCATCTACTCTCCCACGTGTGTGTTATTTGTACTCTCCCTAATAATGTTCACCTAATCAGCCCAGTCAGTAATAATTGTCACTAGATTATTCAAGCAGTTCCAGCAGCAAAAGTAACCACCTTTCTCAGCAATTTTGGATCATCAATAATAGTAAGCAAATCATCCAACTTTTCATAAAAATAACTCGAATCTCCCTCCGATGTTGTGGACTGCCTTTGTATATATACAACAACAAGACACTTCAGCTTTAGCAAATCACTACAGCATACTTATTTAATGAATCCATTATCCATTAATGACAAACAAAAGAAATTAAAAAAATATATAAAACAATATTCATGGAAGTAACCCACAAGCAGTGAAAACGTTTTTAGTCTCTAATTTTATACACAGGCCAAGCATATTTTTATCAACCAGAGGATAAGTTGTGGACAATAAATAATAAACAGCTGAAGACATTTATTTGGGAGGGAAGAGGACAAGTGTTAATTGGGATAAGCTGATCCTCCAAAAGTACAGTTTTGTACCTACCATAAATGTAGATGTTCGAGTGTTCATACAGCTGCAGTCGTTACAGATGGGTTATCCTGCCGTCAGGCGAGTCCTTGGTCGGCCGAATTCCAAAGTCTAGGTCCGGCGTCGGTTGTCGTCGCTTCTTCCCTGACGTCAGTGCGGCAGGGGTATAAAAGTGGCAGCTGACACCATTTTCTTCAGTTTTTCTTGCCCCCAGATGTCAGGTGCCCCCAGAAGGAAGGCAAACATAATGTTATGCAAAGATGCAATGTTGATAAATCAAAAACAGTAGTTGCAAGCAAATACACCATAAAAGAATACCCCAAAAAGGTTATATGAAAAGGTGTTTGTCATAAGGCCTGTCCTAAGAGGGGATGGAGGGAGGGAAACCTGGACTGCAGCTGTATGAGCACTCGAACATCTACATTTATGGTAGGTACAAAACTGTACTATGTTCATCGTGCATGCAGCTGCAGTCATTACAGATGGGTAGAATCCCAAAGCTAAGTAAGGGTGGTAGGCACTAAGTGGAACTAGGAGGGGCTAGGATGCCCTGCAGGACTGCTGTGGCAAAGCCCGCTCTAGATTTTGAGTATAGTGGGAGGTGATAGTGCTTGGAGAAAGTGTGCACTGAACTCCAGGTGGCTGCTTCCAAAATGTCCTTGGTAGGGACCCCCCTGAGGAAGGCTGCAGAGGTAGCTGTGGCTCTGGTGGAGTGGGATCTGATGCATGCAGGCACAGTTTTTCCATGAAATGAGTAACAAAAGCGTATGCAGTGGGCTATCCATTTTGAAATTGTCTGTTTGGAAATAGCCTTTCCTTGAGCACCTGCAGCATAGGACACATAGAGTTGCTCAGATTTCCTGAATGGCTTTGTTCTGTCCAAATAGTAACAAAGTTGTCTGTGAATGTCCAAGGAATGTAGTAGTCTTTCCCCTTTGTTTTGTGGATTAGGATAAAAGGTAGGTAAGTGGATAGTCTGATTCAAAGCTACACTGGATACTACCTTTGGCATAAAGGTAGGGTTGGTCCGTAAGGAAACTCTGTCCTGATGGAAAATGATGAATGATTGCACAGCCATGAGGGCCTGTAGCTCCGAAACCCTGTGTGCTGAGGTGATAGCCAGAAGAAAGGCTGTTTTCCATGACAAGTACTGTAGCTCTGTTGAAGAAGCTGGCTCGAAGGGAGGAAGGGTCAGTTTTTCCAATACGAAGTTGAGGTCCCAAGCAGGGACTGGTGGTTTCCTTGGGGGTTTTATATTCTTTGCCCCTCTGAGGAACTGCCTTAAGAGAGGATAAGAGAATAAAGGAGGATCTGTGTTATATTGTGCAGAAATGGCTGAAGTGTGGATCTTGATGGAGGAGAAGGAAAGTCCATTGTTTAACATCTCAGCTAGGTACTGTAAAATTTGAGGTATATTTATTACCCAAGGATTCCGTCCCTTTTCTTGATTCCAGGCACAAAATCGTTTCCATTTGGCGGAGTAGGCCTTTCTAGTAGAAGGTCTTCTGGCCTCCAAGATGACATCCTGCACCTCCTTGGAGAGGAGAAACTGTTGGGAAATCAAGGAATTCTCCATGCAGCTAGATTTAGAGATTTGAGATGGCTGTGAAGGGTTTTGTAGTTGTGCTGGGACAACAGAAGAGGGACTAGAGGTAGGATCCATGGTGGGGAGTGTGTCAGGCTCCTCAGGAGCGGATACCAGTGTTGTCTTGGCCAGTCTGGAGCGATGAGAATCATTTTCGGCCTCTCTGCTCTGGCTTTTAATAGAACTTTGGGCAGCAGAGGAAGAGGCAGGGAGGCATAGACTGAATCAAAAACAAAAAAGAACACTGAAGAAGGCTGTGTATAGAGTACCAGCTGAAACCGGTCTATGCAGTTTTGCTGTCTTTTTTGCAATAAATAATATTATCAACTTTATACTGGGTCATGTTATGCTGGCTTTTTTGTTTTTGATTCAGTGTTATCCTGAGCCGTGCAGTTGCTTCCGTGCAAACCTTTTTTTGTTGCTTCAAGGCATAGACTGCCAATGTTGCCCAATTGAAGGAAAGTGCGTCCACTTTCCAGGCCTGTGGATGATAGGTCCTTGAACAAAATTTTTTCAACTGGCAATTTCTGTGGGTAGCAAAGAGATCTATGTCTGGTTGTCCCCATGTCTGAGTTATCTTTGTGAAAACTTGAGGATGCAACTTCCATTCATGTGGATCGGTTATATTTCTGCTTAGGTTGTCTGCCAGTTTGTTTTCCTTCCCTGGCAGGAATTGTGCCTGTAGTTGAATTTGCAATTCCAGTGCTGAGTTCCATAGGGTCATGGCTTGCCTGCACAGGGGGTATGAATGCGTTCCCCCCGTTTGTTTATGTACCACATCACTGTGGTGTTGTCTGTCCTTATCAATAGCTGGCCTGGATGCAGTAAGTCTTTGAGGGTCATAATAGCCTTTTGCACGGCTAGCATTTCCTTTTGGTTGATGTGAAGGTACTTCTCTTTTCGGGTCCATTTTCCCTGAATGCACTGATCTGTCATGTGTGCTCCCCAGGCATAGTCTGAGGCGTCTGTTGTGATGATTTGAGTTGCTTGAGGTACACAGAAAGGAAGACCTGTGTTTCTTGGCAAGCTTGAGCCCACCACAAAAATTACTTTTGAAGGCATGGAATGAGTGGTATAATTGCTTCCAAGCTGTGGCTGTGTTGAGACCATAAGTTTTTTAGGTACCATTGAAGTTTCCTCATATGCAGCTTTGCACATGGGATTAGTAGGATGCAAGATGCCATGAATCCCAGAGCCTGCAGGACTTTCCTTGCAGTTAGCCTGGTGTAAGTTGCCATTTTTCTTAAGTATTGAGACAGTTGCCCTTGCTTGTCTGGCGTGAGGTAGGCCATCTGGGTGGTTGTATCCAAGCTGGCACCCAGGAAAATTATTTGTTGAGAGGGTATTAGTTTTGATTTATTTTTGTTGACTGTGTATCCCAGGAAGTTCAACAGTTTTATTACAAATGCCAGGTGCTGAAGTAGTATGTCCTTGCTGTCCGCTTGGATCAGGCAGTCGTCCAGATATGGGTAGATTTGTATCCCTTGTAGTCTGCAGAAGGCGATTACTGATGCCAGGCATTTCGTAAACACTCTGGGCGCAGTAGATAAGCCAAAGGGCAATACAGAAAATTGGTAATGGGTTGAACCTGCAAGAAATCTGAAGTATCTTCTGCAATCTTGTCTGATAGGGACATGCAGGTATGCCTCCTTGAGGTCCAATGTTACCAGCCAAGACTCCTTGCCCAGCATGGGAAGAAGCTGCTGTAATGTGAGCATCTTGAATTTTGGCACCTGTAGATATGTGTTTAGGATGGATAGGTCTAAGATAGGTCTCCAATCTTTGTCTTTCCTTGGTACCAGGAATAGTCTGGAATAAAACCCTTGACCTTGTTCTTTTGCAGGTACCTCTTGAATTGCTTTCATGTCCATGAGAGCTGAAATTTGTTTTTGTGCCTCTGCCCTTTGATTTTGTGGCAGGTTTGGCATGCCTCTCATTTTTGGAAGGGTGTGAAAGTGGAACCTGTAAGCCTCTGTCTATAATGTCCAGAATCCATTTGTCTTTTGTGACAATAAGCCAATTTTTTGAGAATAATGTCAATTTTCTGCCCAAAGGTGCTGCCATTAAAGCTTTGCTTGGCAGGTATAGGGGGAAGTCATTGTGTCTGTTTTCTAAAAGGCTGTGATCTATCTTCTCCACCTCTTGGGGTTGGTGCTTGCCACTGTCTGGCTCTGAAAGATCCTTGAGGTTGCCCTCTGCCCCTTGGGCGTCTGCATCTGCCCCTTTGAGGTCTGTCCGTGGCTGGAAAGGACCAATTTTTTGAAGGCCAGTTTTTGCTGAAACGTGGAGGCTGAACCTGCAGGAAATCTTTCACTGTTTGCATTGATTTTGCTTTTTCCTCCATTTTCTTTAGCACCTCCTCAGCTTTAACACCAAACAATACATCTTTTTGAAGAGGTGCATCTAATAATTTAGCTTTGACATGATCTGGTAAGGTTTGCTCTTTGAGCCAAGCATGCCTACGTATAACAGATCCCGTAACAGCAGCTCTACATGAGGCCTCTAAAGCATTAAAACCACACTGCAAGGTATGTTTACCCACTTGCTCTGCACCATGCAACAAATCCTGCAACTATTTTAAATCTGGTTGTTCTGGTTGTGTCATCTTGCTTTTCAGTTGAGATATCAAAAACTGTTGATACTTTAACATATGGAACTGACAGTTTAATGCCCTCATGGTTAAAGTGGCCGAGGTGTACACCTTTTTCCCCCACCTTTCTAAAGCTCTGGAATCTCTCTCTGAAGTTAATGGGTTTTTAACAGTAGAGGCCTTAATTCCCTTGGGACCCTGTGAAATTGTTTCTGGGTCAGCAGTATGGCTTTTATATAGGAACTGGTGAGAATCAGGAACCCGGTAATACCTGTCTGGTTTAACAGGAGTTGGAGGCAAAGAATCTGGATTAACAGGAGGGATAGCCAGAGGCCTATGCTGGGGGAGCAGAAGAAATTCCCTGAGCGTTTTCTTGGAATCTGAGTAATCTTGGCCTTCCCAGTGAAAGTGTTCCCTCAATGTATGCAGGGTTTCCCCAAAAGAGAAGTCCTCAGGGGGGGAGACCAAGGGAGTAGACTCCTCTGCATCAGAGTCTTCGAATGGAGAATAGGCATAATCCTGGTCCTCAGATAGTTCTGAGGTAATAGAAGCTTGATCTGAGGAAGGGTAGCCTTCCTCTAATCTGGGCCTTTTGTCAGAGGGGGGTTGAGAACCCCTGATAAGAGTAATCAAATCCTCAGCCATTTTAAGCATCTGTTTTTTAGGCGTGGTGCCTTGAG
Organism: Protopterus annectens; assembly: GCF_019279795.1. Lineage (NCBI taxonomy): Eukaryota > Metazoa > Chordata > Ceratodontiformes > Protopteridae > Protopterus > Protopterus annectens. The sequence goes on from NC_056743.1 coordinate 899,180,900, forward strand.
AGGGGGTCTGAGGACCCTGTTTTTTGGTTTTCATGGCTGCTTTAGATCTAGTGAAGGCTTTAATGGAGGAGGAGGAAGGCCTGAAGACCCCTTGAGAAATGGCAGGCCTGTCTAAATTCTGAGTTTCCCCGCCAGGAGTGGCGTCGGTATCTGTAGTAGGAATGGGGGCCGAGGAGCCTGCGACCTCGGGTACTGAAGACACCGGTAATGCATTGTCATCGGTTCTCAGGAGCTGCGTAGGCGCCTCGCTGAGTACTGGAGAACCGGTAGTAGGCCTTAGCGTGGTTTCAGTAGATGGTGCGGACCTCGTATGTCGGTCCTTATCTTTGCGTTTTTTGCTCAAAACTGGAGTCGGAGTATCTGACAACATAACATAATTGTTTTGCCGAAAAAGTGAATGGCGAACTCCGCCCGATGCTTAATAGTGCGCTTGTTGAATCTAGCACAAAAACGGCAGGCCGAGACGTCGTGGTCTGGGCCTAAGCAAGGTATACAGTAAGAGTGGAAATCCTTATGCGGTATTTGCTTCCCACATGAAATGCAATTATTAACTTTGTCTGACATCGGTCTGAGGCAAGAAAAGTTTCCCCAACAGGGTACTTAGCTTTCAAGAAGACTTCGGCTGAAATACTTTCGTAAATCTCAGGAGCTGGCCGACCGGCACTTGCGAACTGCATCTGCTTCGGGCACCGTGCGGCAAGAAAGACTGGAGAAAATGGCGTCAGCTGCCTCTTTTATACCCCTGCCGCACTGACGTCAGGGAAGAAGCGACAACAACCGACGCAGGACCTAGACTTTGGAATTCGGCCGACCGAGGACTCGCCTGACGGCAGGATAACCCATCTGTAATGACTGCAGCTGTATGCACGATGAACATCAGAGGTGGTTTAGGATTATCTCATTTGAAGGGTATTATTTAAACCTACAGAGCTGAGGCTAATATACATAACATAAGAAGAAACCTATAATTCAAAGTCAAAAGGGATGATTATGAAGAAACAGAAGGGCAATTCAAATAAAGACTGACTGGGATTTTGGAGGCAGACTCTCAAGGAAAATGACAGCCATGCAAATTAATTCATCAAGTAGCAGAAAGTATTCCAAGTACTAAGTCAACTCAATAATGGAGAAAGATTTGGGCAATAGGGATCATTACGATTAGGAAATAGAGAAAATCGCTATGAGGAGGCTAGAATTTACTGGAGAACACTAGCAAAGAAAGGTACAGTTGTGTACACTTACTATAAATGTAGATGTTAGAGTGTATTCACTGTTGCAGTCATTACATTTGGGTTATCTGCTTGTTAATCAGGCCGACTGAGGGCTACTGTAAAGTCTTGGGTCCTGCGTCGGTTGCTGTCCCTTCTACCATGATGTCAGGTTGTCAAGGGTATATAACATGCAGCCGACGCCATTACATCAGTTTTTCTTGCCACAGATATCAGGTGCCCCCCTAATGGGAAGCAATTAAATCTGTAAAACAAGGATATACCTCCAGCTAAAAAGCAAATACACCAAAAAGCTTTTAGAGTATAGTAAGCGAGAGTAGAGGTATAAGCAAAAGAAGAATGGGGGCTGGAGGGAGGGTAACCAGGACTGCAACAGTGAATATACTTGAACATCTACATTTATGGTAAGTGTACACAACTGTACTATGTTCTTCGTTTTTCACTGTTGCAGTCATCACATTTGGGTAGATTACCAAAGCTAAGGTTGGGAGGAGGAATTTAAATAGAATTAAGACCAGCTATAAGACCCTGCAAGACTGCAGTGGCAAACCCAGCTCTGCATTTGGAGAAAATTGGCAAATGATAATGCTTGGTGAAAGTATGTACAGAACTCCAGGTAGCAGCTTCTAGGATGTCCCTGGTAGGGACGCCCCTGAGAAAGGCTGTAGAGGTAGATGCAGCCCTGGTTGAATTGGGTCTGATGCCCTGTGGGATAGGTTTTCCATGGTGCTTATAGCAGAAATGAATGCAGTGGCCTATCCATTTTGAAATAGTTTGTTTTGAAATAGTTTTCCCCTCTGTCCCTGCAGCAAATGCCACCAGCAGTTGTTCAGATTTCCTTTGAGGCTTAGTCCTGTCCAAGTAGAATCTAAGCTGTCTGTGCACATCTAAAGAGTGCAGTATCTGCTCCCCTTTGTTCTGTGGGTTAGGAAAGAAGGTAGGTAAATGAATGGACTGATTAAGAGCCACACTGGATACCACCATGGGCATGAAGGAGGGATTGGTTCTGAGGGACACCCTGTCCGCATGAAAGATAATAAAAAAGTTCCACTGCCATAATGGCCTGTAATTCAGATACCCTTCTTGCAGAAGGGATTGCTAAAAGGAAAGCTGTTTTCCAGGAAAGAAATTTGAAATATGCAGTAGCAACTGGCTTGAAAGGAGGAAGAATGAGTTTCTCCAAGAAAAAATTAAGATCCCAGGGTGGAGTTGGAGCTCTCCTGGGTGACCTTATACTTTTGGCCCCCCTGAGGAACTGCTTGAGCAGTGGGTGAGAGTAGAGGCGAGAGTCTGCGCTATAATGAGCTGAAATGGCTGAGGCATGAATTACGATGGAGGAAAAAGACAAGCCCTTAGGCAGCATCTCGGTCAAGTATTGTAGAATCTGACGTAAATTGAGCACTGTTGCATTCATTCCTTGAGATTGGTTCCAGGCACAGAATCTTTTCCATTTTGCAGAATAAGATTTTCTAGTACAAGGCCTGCTTGCCTCTAAAATGATATCCATCACAGATTTACTGAGGGATGGTAAAGGAGAGATTAGGTAATTAGTCAGGCTGCTAAGTTCAGGGTTTGCAGCTGAGTGTGCATAATCTGGTTCTCCTGCTGAGACAACAGGGAAGGAATCTGAGGCAGGTGCCATGGAGCCAAGCATGACACACTGTGCAAGAGTGGGTACCAGTGTTGGCGAGGCCAGTCTGGTGAAATGAAAATAGTCATTGGCTTGTCCTGTTTGATCTTTAGTAGTACATTGGAGAGCAGAGGAGGAAAGGCATAAACTGATAGGTTTTTCCAGCTGAAGGATACAGCATCCGCTTTCCAAGCTAGCTTGTGGGGAATCCTTGTGCAAAATTTGTCCAGTTGATGGTTCTGCGGGGAGTCAAACAGTTCTGTATCTGGGCTCCCCCATTTGCTTGTCAACATGTTGAAAAACCTTGGCTCCAGTTTCAACTCGTGTAGGTCCATGAGGTTTCTGCTTAGTCCATCTACCAGTGCATTTAGTTTTCCTGGCAGGAACTGAGCTTGTAGATTTACTTCGTAGCGCAAGGCTGTGTTACACAAGGCCATGGCTAGCCTGCAGAGGGGGTAAGAATGTGTACCCCACTGCTTGTTTATGTACCACATAACAGTGGTGTTGTCCGTCTTTACCATTAGTTGTCCTGGAAGAATGTGGACCTTGAAGGCTGTCAAAGCATTCTGTACAGCTAACATTTCTTTTTGATTGATATGCAGGTGCATTTGACTTGGGTTCCATTTGCCCTGAATGCACTTCCATGCCAGGTGAGTCCACAATGCATAGTCTGATGCGTCTGTTAGGGTTTGGGCATCAGGGGGTGGTGTGAAAGGTTGTCCCTTGTTTTGGTGGCAGGCCTCTGTCCACCAAAGGAACTCTAGGCGTAGGCAAGGTATGATAGGAATCATTGTTTCCAGGTCTTGAGGATGTTGACACCATAGGCTTTTTAGATACCACTGTAGTTTCCTCATATGAAGTCTTGCATATCGAATTAGAAGAATGTAGGAGGCCATGAACCCCAAGGCTTGCAGTATTTTGTCTTGCAGATAGCAGGGTTTTTGTGTCCACTTGTTTGAAGTAGTCCGTCAAATGAATTTGTTTCTCTGGCGTGAGGTAAGCCATCTGGGAAGCTGCATTCAAGCTTGCTCCCAGGAATATAATTTGTTGACAGGGTACCAGGTATGATTTCTTTTTGTTTACGGTGTATCCCAGACAAGTTAGAACCCTTTGTACAAAGGCCAGATGATTCAAAAGAATGTCCTTGCTTTCTGCCTGAATTAGACAATCGTCCAGGTATGGGTATATTTGAATATTTCTTTGCCTGTAAAATTCAATGACTGGAGCTAGGCACTTTGTGAATACCCTGGACGCAGTAGATAAGTCAAAGGGAAGTGCAGAGAACTGATCGTGCATGCTTT